>NC_137455.1:64885454-65242065 GCF_964235325.1 Thermobia domestica
AATAATAATCAATTCTTCTTAAAATATTGACCCATAAATTATGAAACACCCTATATGTTATATAAAGCATCCTATATGATCCATGATGTATAAAATGAACGTCAAAATGAAAATAATGCTTGATTGAAATTTTAAAAAAAAATGTTCTGAAATATTGTCCACATTGGATTATCCTGTATATAAAAAAAGAACATTTTATTGTAATGGTAAATAAGTCTTTGCAATATTGTTAGTTAAAGTCTGTTAAAAGCAGACACATGACGGTTCAGGAACGTAGAATAAGCAAAGATGGTATGAAGTCATGTTAGATAACAGATTATTTTTCTGTCGACTTATCACTTTATGTCTGTGGGAACAAACAACCATTCTCTGTTGTTGGCTCAGAGACCAAGTTCTCAAGAGTGTTCACAGCGCGTTGCCAACTGTATTTAAATTCACCAAGTTTTAATCACGCAAAGTATGTGGATATACACAACTTAAGAAGTATATAATCACTGGAATAAGCGCTTGCACACAACACTAAAAATATATTGTTTAGAAACATACACTCACTCACTTATTTCATCACTAAGTATGTATAAATAATACGAAAAAAAAAATAAATTGAATCACTTCACTCAGTAACTCTAGGATATTTAGAGTTAGCAACACTCTTGAATATTCACAGTTGATAGCGGAAATGCAGCGTAGTAGTATTCAATGACAGCGGTAGCAGGGGGGGAAACTGGAGATGCGTAGAATGACACTGATTAGTAGAATCCCCTCGTAAGATGCTACAGAGCTGGTGCTGAATGCATCTTGTCTTTATTTGTCTGTGTGTGAAGTCAGTTAATAGTACAAAGTTTGTTAAAATAATAGTTTTTGTTTTCGGTGTTTCTTATTTTATTGTGTTCTTGGTGCTTTCAACATAATATAGTGATGGGTCCTTTGTGTTTTTTAAAGTTCTAGTGGATTGTGAACAAAAGTGAAAAAAAATCGTGAATTCAATTACAGTTCAGAAGTGTTGTGCATCAAAGTGAAACCACTGTTTCCCTTTTCTTTTTCCATCCTCACTTCTTTTCATAGCTAGTCCTGCTATAATTATCTTGTAGAAATCATCCTCTAATCAATCAGTCATGTTGCTTTAGTTGTTAAAAAAAAATTCGTGACCTGCATTGCCTAGGAAGGATATATAGGGTAAAGGGATGCTCTGTTTTAGATAATAGTCATTTGCATATCGCAAACGGCTAAACGAGTTTTATTCAAAGAAATTGAAGTAAAGTTATTACTGGATAGAGGAATATTAGAAACATAATTACTAGGAATAGAAATATTGACATCGTCATATAAATGTAATGAATTTGACGTAGATGCAATTACAAATTGATTGTCACGTGACTCGAAGGACAGATTAGAAACATAATGAGGTACGTGAGTCCCAGTGGGTTGCGGTGTTGCCAAGTTTTGCATACAACATTTCGAGAAGGTGCAATCATATTTGAACAACAGTCTTATAAATAATATAACTGCAATAATTATACAAACTAATGTCGTGGCTTCGATGATAAAAATAATTTGTCCGTCCATTCTCTGTAAAAGAAAGAGAGTGAAGGGACTACTAAATATTTTGGCCATAACGAAATAAAATAACATAATATCTACAACTACAAGCAATAATAAAACTTATTTCCTATTTCTCAACTACTTTCTTTTGTGTTCTCTCCGTCTGTCTGAACCTTAGAGATCAACTATGAAGTTTCTATAAACACCATATACAAAAGGTACGTTATTCAATCTTAACCTAGCTCAGGATAGTGGAAATCCTGAACAGTCTCAAGCCTGTAAAATAGGGAGAGAGGTTGAATCTCGTGCCTCAATACACTAGTCTTACTATTAATATCGTATATCCTTAATAAAATATTCCAATAAAATCTAAATGTTCCCTGCGCTTTAATACGCAGACCAAAAATAACATACTCTTAACATGATTGCATGAAAATAAGACTAACACATTTAGTATGACGTCTCACACCTTGGTAGCCTTAGATCATGAATTGAGTTAATTCAAATAAAAAATTAATTACATATATGAATTATTATCATAGTCATTCTATCTTAAATAAATTATTTAAAAGAAACTTAAAAAATTCTCAAAATCAATACTGAACTTTGGAATGAGGTGTGGAAGTGTACTTTGTGCATCATGCAAGGTACAATGCCCACATTCCTATGAACTATCTCTATTAACTTACACTACTAACTTATTTCTACTAATATTTGGAAATATTTAAGTAAAAGAAAACTAATATTTTGTTTCTCTTTTCTTTTTTTAATATATTTTCCAGGTATGTATGCTGTCACTGATATACATAATAAACTTAAATACATAAGTATATTGATAAGGATAAAATAAATATACATAGTTCGGTAAGTAGTTCAATGATTACTACCTTCAAGATTGTTTGCATGTGAATTAGCGTAATTTTTCTCTAGTTTTCGCAATTTAAAAAATAAATACAACAATAGAGCAAGAAACAAAACTAACATAATCGGGATTACAATTGAAAAAATGCTATGCAAGTTGTCAAAATGTAGCATATGCAAACTATTTTCATTGAGTTTGAGTGATTCTAATTCAGCACTGATTTGATCTAAAGATTTAATTGCATACGTTACATTTAAATGTGGGGCTGAGATATTTATTGTCAAAACAACATTCGTGTTGACCACATTAATAGTTTGCCTTGAGGGTAATACAGTGTGTTTTATAAAGATGTTTTCAAAGTTTTCATACAAAATAAATTGTGTTTTGTTGTTACCATAGACTAATGGTTCAGTATGAAGAACATTATGAGATGTTCTTTTTGTAATGTGTCCTGGTATTAGAGAATTAACTAATAATCCTGCAGGAGTATAAAGATGACTATACTCAAGCTTATGTGAAATAGTTTGAACTTCGCAATCAGTAAATGATTTATTGAAAACCATGTTCGTTAAACATTTCGATGGAGAAGTGACTCGTAAACTAGACGTCTCGCATAAGAATAAAAATGAATGCAATTTACATAACTTATTGATTTCCATGAATTTGTTGTCGCTTTCATATACCTGTTCTGGAATATTATACTTCACAAGCTTATCAGAATGTAACATTCCTAAATTGGAAACTTGAAACAATTTTGAAATTTTGTTTGGTGTTACTACTGGTGTTTTCAAAACTAAATCTACATTCAGTGTCTCAAAATTGAAGTTAACCAAAAATACAGATGAAATTGAATAAAATAAACCTATATCATGAACATACAAAGTATCTTTTAAAATTGCATGGTTTTTAACTAAACTTAAAACTTGCTTTGAATTTAATATTTCGTGAGTCACTCTATTTTGAAGAATATCAGATACCATTTTCATAATCCTTTGCTGTGATTGATAGTACGTAAACATTGCAAGCAAATAGGTTTCTATGCTAACTACTTTACAAAATCCTTCTTCTATCTGTGATTTCATTTTCAGCATAGTGTGTTTGACTGTTAAGGCTACATTCTGTACAATTTTAACTTCATGATTAAAAGCTTTCTTGAGATTTTGAACCTCAGTTGTTAACAAACGATCATGTTCCTGTAACGCATTTACAGATGCCTTTAATTGACTGGTTTGATAAAAATTATAACCTGAAAGACCTAAAGATGTAAGACCAAGTATCCAAGATACAATTGATCTACGATTACGATGTTTAGGTACACAATGAACTGAATTGTTCGAAAATTGAAAAGCACATGGTATAACGTCTCTGATTTCTGCAAAAAATTCTCTTTCATGTTCCAATAATTCTTGCCTGAATTGAGTCCAATCTGTACAACTATCATTGTGTGGTAACGTGAAATTAATATCCAAATGAATCCGAAGTGTAGTATAGATGTTCTCTGCATCATGAACTGCAAAGCCTGCTTGCGAAATAGCAATGCCTAGTTCTGCTAAAGTAATTTGTTGTTGAGGGTCAAGATTTAGCTCACAGTAGCTACTCATGGACCATACAAGAATCCATACAAGAGTCATGGAAATCCAATTCATCTGAAATGAATAAAAATTTCCACTAAGCGGCTTGTTGAAAATGAAATCTCAGATTTAAAATTTATTTATAGGATGTTCTCTAATCTAATGTTTACTTTACAGGATCATTTTTTCTCTAATGTTGATTCGTTTCTCTAAGTGTGGAAGAAAAATCCATAATTCCTAATCTAACCCAAAAGGATAGAGTAGAAAACGACACAATTGAAGATTATTAAATTACGTTTTGATATTGAAATTTAGAAAATGTTAACATATTTCTATGTCAACTTCCGTCGATTGTCTGGACTTGGTTGAGGTTCAGCGTCCAGAATTCGCTGAAGCATATCAAAACGCAAAATAATAAGATAGTCCACCACCTGTTAATGCCTATACTAAAGAATGTTATATTTCATGAACTCTTTTTTTTTTTTACACTAACGTTCCCATTTGGCAATTGGAATCTTCGTAAAACGGACGTAGTCTTCTAATGTCAAATGAATCCTCGACTTCTTCATTTTTCGAATTTCGATAGCGAATTCGATACGAATTTTCATTCAATTTTTCAACAATTGTCCCTTGCGTTCTAAATTTGTTTCCAAAGCAAGCCGGAACTCCTTTCTGCGGGTTAACATCTTGGATTAGGACTTTCTGTCCTAAATGAAATTGTTGATCGGAGTACTTTCTCTGAAAGTATTGTTTCTGCGACTCAAATCTCTTAGAAAGATTTTTCGCTGCAATCTCCCTCGCATCCTGTACATTCTTGATTCGGACTTCGTTCTCCACGAACTTGCATGGAAGATCTAACTTCGCATCTAACATCGTTCTCGCTTCAAATCCGAAAAGGAGATAAAAAGGCGAAAAACGGGTACCTTCATGTTTGTGGGTATTAATACAAAATGTTATATTTGCCAAAGCCGTGTCCCAGTCATTTGATTTCTTGTTTACAAAATGTCGAAGGCATGTTTGTATTTTGTCGTTAAATTTCTCAGCTAATCCAATGGTATAGCTACTAGCTGTATTCGCAAACTTCAACTTGATGTTGAATCGTTCTGCCATTTCTTCCATGATCTTCGATTTGTGGGATGTCAATCTATCTAAGTAAATTAATTGAGGAATACCAAACTTGAGAATTATTTCCTCATAAATGGCATTAGTTATCGTTTCTGCCGTAATGTCAGGAAGACTTTTAGTCACCAAATATCTTGTACAAGCATCCACCATTGTTAAAATGTATTTATGTCTGTGTGTAGCCGATAAAGGAAAAGGCCCACACTCGTCGATCACTATCGTACTCATAGCAGAGTATGCTGGATAGGTTTGTGGATGTAGAGGTGTTCGACCAGATCTTCGTTTGTTCACCTGACAAGATATACACTGCTGACAACGTTTCTGTACGTACTGCTTTAAGGCTGGCATGTAAACTTTCTTAACTGCGGCTGAATACGTTTTTGAAAAGCTTAGATGTCCCCCTCCTAGATTAGAAGAATGTACACAGTCAAAAACATAGTCTCTCAAAGAAGAAGGAATACATAATAAATAATTAATTCCTCCAGGATGTTTTTGTTTACGAAAAAGGCGTCCGTCCTTGATCTCAAAGTAGTACGATTGTCTTTCCGTCTTCGCGTCCTTCGGTTTTTCTCCTTCCAAAACTCGGATGATTGGACCGCAAAAAGAGTCCTCCCTCTGAAGTTTGCCGACATCAACGTCCTCCTTGAATGAAATGAATGTATTCAGGTCTTCAACATCAAAGTCCTCTTTTGTTGGTTGATTATTTGTTTCCCTGGAAAGTACATCTGCCACATTGTCTGAAGACTTAACATGAATAGGAATATACTGATATTCTGCTAGCTGTAGTTGCCATCTCGCTAGCTTCGATGGAAGGTTAGGAGTATTTTTCAAGTAGGTAATTGACCTATTGTCACAAAGCAACTTGAACTCTCGACCAATTAAAAATACTCTAAGTGCTTTGAATGCACTTAACACTGCGAGTAACTCTAAAGAATAAATGTCCAAATTCTTCTCACTGTCTCGCAAATTCCTGCTGTAGTAGGCTATTGGATACCACTTCTTATCTTCATCGCATTGCATCAAAATTCCACTCACAGATTTTCGGGAAGCATCTGTGTACAAAGCTAGAGGTTTCTTCGCATCGTACGGCTTCAATATGGGTGTCTTCATCAATTCCGATTTTAATCTATCAAAACTTCTCTGGTGTTCGTCTGTCCAATGAAATTTCACATTTTTTCTCGTCAGTTTTTGAAGAGGGTCCACTATTTCGGCATAGTCCTTGACGAATTTCCTAACATAATTCGTAAGTCCCAAAAATGATTTTAATTTTTTAGTTGATGTTGGTGTCTGAAATGTTTTGATTGAATTAATGATCTTGTCCGAAATTTTGTAACCAAACCTGGATAATTCATGTCCTAACGCTATTACTTTATCGTGGATAAACTTACATTTCTCAACAGAAAGCTTCAGACCTACATTACGTAATCTTTGAAACACTTTTTCTAAAATTTCAATCATTTGCTCCTGAGAATTGGTTGAAATCAGGACATCGTCCATATAACACATCACATGTTCAGGATAAACGTTCGCTAAACACATGGACATAATTCTACTAAATATTGCTGGAGAATTTAAGAAACCTTGGGGAATCGAACGATAACGAAATGAGCCGATTTGAGGCAAATTAAAAGCTGTATAAGGTCTAGATTGTTCTGCTAAAGGAACACAATGAAATGCATTCTTGATATCTAACGAACAATAGTACAATCTTCCTCCTATAGTAGATAAAATGTCATGTATTGGTGGTAAAGAAACAGATTGTAACACTGCGTGAGAATTAAGGAGACGCGAGTCCAAACATAGACGTAAATCTCCATTTTTCTTCTTTACAAACAGCACGGGCGAGTTATATGGGCTTTCACTATATTCAATAACTTTTTGGTCTAAAAGAAGATTGATTTGTTCTCTAATTTGTGGTCTAAGGGCAGCAGGAATTGGATACTGTCTTCTGTAGAAAGGAACCTGTGTTTTTAACTCTATTACATGCTCATAATTCTTAATTCTCCCTATAGAATCCTCTGACCAAGCGAAAACGTCAGCATATCTATAGCATAAATCAATCAATTGTTCTCTAATCTGAGATTTAACCTCTGTACCAACATCTAGTTTTGTACTATCAAACAATTTCTGATCTTTCAACAACTGCTCTGAATCTATATCCTCTGACTGTACATTGAAACATTGAAAATCACTTAAATATGCTAGATCTTCGGCATACCCTAAAATCTCATTTTTCGTTAACGAAATTGAAGACACAAAAGGATTAATAACTTGTACAAAGTGTTGTTTGGGAGATAAAACTGTCCTAGGAATCAAAATTCCTGTCTTGTCTTGTAACGATTTGTTTGGTTCAAGTAACCATTCTTTTCCTGTCTTTGAATTCGCTAATTTTACTTCAACAAATTGTTTCGTTCGAGGCGGAATAGTAACATCATTAACCAAAACAAACGCAGGGTTCATACTATTACAAACTAAATTATTAGCCTGTGGTGATAATTCCTTTGAAATATCCCTGTTATCACTTATAACAAACCTAGGAGGTTTTCCAAATCTACGTAGCAACAAAACATTTCTATTCAAGTCTATTTGTGCTCTCTGGGATACTAAAAAGTCATTCCCTAACAACATGTCTTGGGAAAAATTGTTTAGCACGCGAAAAGCATGATGAAATGTTCTCCCATTAATCTTAAAACGAACAATTGCTATTTTATTTATCAAAAGAGAATTTATTAATTCCTTTTATGCGTGTATCAATATTCAAAATCTTAGCCTTTGGTGAAACTAAATCTTCTCTAATTATTGATATCTGTGAAGCAGAATCTAACACAGCATGAGCATTCTTATCTTCTATCAGTATTGGCATTAAAATCATATTGTTTTGAGTGGTAATGGAGGATTTTACGACATGACCCTTTTTTCCGAATACTGCGTTATCTGTAAATGTACCTCCCACATTTACAGACATTACGCGTTTAAAGACTGTTTCCGCAATAAACATGCATCTTCTGTGTGAAATCCATGACCACAAACAGAACAAATGGGATGTGTTTGTGCCTGAGTCGGATAATGTTGATAATTACTACCATACATAGGTGTTTGGAACTGGTAATTATGAAAATTACCTCTAGGATAAAATTGATTTCTCGACTGGCCTCTAAAATTTCTATAGTTACCACGGAATCGACCTCTAAAATTTCCTCTTTGACTAGAATTATGATTCTGATTTCCTCTATTTTGTCTGAAAAAGTTATTCCCTTTTCCTTGAAAATTCTGTCTGTTTTTATTACCATTGTTTTTATTACTACTATTACTGTTATTCTGATCAGATTGTTGCTGACTAATCTGTAAAGTTAACTTCTCTAACTTTTTCTCTAACGACTGTAATTGATCGGAGCTAACTGGACTTTGTGCCTGATTACTTGATTGACTCTGCACTTTCGGTTTACTAGCCTCCTGCTTAACTAACTTTTTCTTTTTCTTCCTCTTTTCCTGATTGTTCAGCGGTTTCACCTCTACTTCACTATCTGACTCGACCTCGGAAGAATTTGCTGTTAATGAAGTTTTCAACTTTGGAAGTACGGACTTCCAAGATTGTTTCGTAACGGATGTATTACGTTCGCGTTTTTCCCTTCTCTGTACACGAGCTTTATTTTTCTCAAGCTTAACTAAAACACCTAACATTTCTTCTACAGTTGTAAATTCATATACTCCAATGCGCTCTAAATAATAAGGTTGTAATGCAGAGGCTATAAGAGCAATCACCCTTTCCTCTGACAACTTGTCATCAAATCTCTGAATCAGCAAAAGCATGTCATACACAAAGTTCGTAACTGGTTCATCAGGTTTTTGTATTCTTTCTCGCAATTGATCTTCTATGTCTAAACCTAGTGTAGATCTACCAAATTCCTTAAAAATAAGTGTCTTTAAATTGTCATAAGATTGTGGCTCTTCACTTTGTCTCTGTAAAAATACCCGTAACCTTTTTCTAAATTGCCCTGTAAATGCTAAAGGTAACATTTCCTTTTTCTTAGTTTCGTCCCAACCATTGATCCTACATACATCATCATATTCTTCCATAAATAAACGTATATCATCACCACTTTTGACATCGAACCTCGGAATAGGCAACAAATCTCGAGCAATCTCAACCTTAACCGAATTGTTTGCCGGAGTTTCTGTATTCGTTCCCTGATTCATTTTGCTGTTTAGCCTAGTATTATATTTATGTGGAAATCTTGTTTGCGTTTGCGCTGACTTTTTCTTTAATTTCACTACATGTAAATGTATGTCATCTAACAATTCTGTTAACTCATCAATGGGCATGAGCAAAATAAGGCAAGGAAAATAACCTCTTAACTTAAATAACTAATATGACATTGTATTCTATGTAATATAACCTTAAATTCCTAAACCACCTTAAATACAACCTTAGCACTTAAATTCTAAAACGTTTAAATACACTTTGAAATATGATTGCACACTCCCGCTCTTGGTGAACATTACGATACCGAAATCAATTTGAACAGTGAATTTCAACATACAAAATAGCTTGTAGCACTATCCAAAAGACCGCGCACTCCACCATGCTAAAACCTTAAAAATAGGTTTGCAATCTACCTCAAACGTGACCGGTTTTGTGACGTAAAAGGCAGTTAGAAACTTCTGGAGGCATATCGAACGGAGACCTCTTGTCTGGGTCGCAAACCCCAAACAATTCTCATACATGAAAACTACTGAATGGCCTTAACATTCACCCAGTTCCTCCAAGAAGTAATTTAAACTAATGCAAGTCTTGGGGGCGTAGATAGCATAGCTCAGAATTAGAAACATGGGAGTAGAATTTCAAAGACAAAATTCGACAACACAGAAATAATTTAAAATAAGAATTTAATGAACTGATCTTGAATGACTGAATAACTACAGAGCATGATGTGGACTGGTATGACTTAAAGACTAGAGAAGACAATGCATAATCACTTACTTTTGGTAACGATGACGAGCAGAACCTCTGATGGACAGAATGACGGAGTGACAGAAACTAATTATGAATAATTTGACTCGCAGAGTTTCGACGTCAAAATAGAACTTCTCATACCCGGAAGAGAATCCGGTAGTATTTATATGATTTTTCCGTCATGTCAACATTCTTGCACATTCTTTCTGAGTCTTCCTAGTTCTAGAAGTCATCGCCGGTCATTTGCATTGTAGAAGTCAAGGCACTCTAAATTTTCCATTGGATTATGAATCCTAAAGAATATTCAAACTGCCTTCACTTCATACATTGCCTGTTTTATACAAATTTTAAAATCCAATTAAATATTATGTTTCTTTACATTGTGGCACACAATAATATTAGCATCAGCAGATGTATTGTTTTATTACTAAGCCTATAAGGGACTTAACGAAACGTATTACATATTAAGTTCAGGCATTTCTCACAATTTTTGTACAGTTCTTAAATGTATGCGACATGCCACAAGATTGTAAAATTAATGTTAATGTTAATGTAAATGTACGTTTTCATTTACACCTATATACAAAATCACAAATACATTACGTCACTTAGCATCAAACTTCATTCGCTTAAATTTCCTGAAATCGCTGACGCTCGACACGGGAATATCCCTTTTCAACATCCAGCAATAATCTGCCATCATGTTAACGTTCTATCTCCCCTGGTATCTCCTTTCCATCTCTGCTATGTCTTTATGAAATCTCTCTCCATGCTCCTCACTGTAGTCTCCGAGATTACGTGGAAAGAAATCAAGATGGGAGTTGAGGAAATGTAACTTTAGGCTCATTTTGCTTCCAAGTTTACATAAATTTTCCAAAAGGTTTCTCACGTAATGTTCATAGCTCTTATGTTTTTCATTTCCCAGAAAATGGGCAACTACCAGTTTGAAACTAACCCAGGCCTCCCTTTCAGTTTCTGTCATGATTTGCTCAAATTCACGGTCAAGCATCAACTTTCTTATTTGAGGGCCAACAAAAATGCCTTCTTTCAGTTTCCCATCACTGATTGCTGGAAATTTATTTGCAATGTATTTAAAACATTCCCCATCCGTGTTTAATGCTTTAACAAACTGTTTCATGATTCCTAACTTAATGTGCAATGGAGGAGTAGTATTTTAGACGATGGCACCAATTGCTGTTGTGTCACATTCTTCTTTCCTGGAGAGAGAGACTTTCATTTTCACTTTCCAATTATTCTCCCTGTCCTGACTGTCCCATTCACACAAAAAGCAGGGAAATTTTGTGTTCCCGGACTGGATACCTAACAACAATGCTATCACTTTAAAATCGCCACATACTGACCAACCATGTTCTTCATATTTCACTTTTACGAGCATAAGTCTCAACGTTTCATACGTTTCCTTCAAGAACACAGAATATGCTATGGGAATCGATGGTAATACATTACCGTTGCTCAACAAAACACCTTTCAAGCTGGCCTTCGATGCATCAATAAAGAATCTCCATTCTGTTGCATTGTATGCTATACCATAGAATTCTATCACTTTTCTTATTTGTTGCAATACACTAAATTTTTTATTCAGTGAAGTATGGTAGAAGTTCTTTCTCTCGATGCCTGTACCATGAAAAATGTGTTTCAGGAGACAAGAGACAATTTTTCTCAACCGGGAACCAAGAAGTTGGGCACTCTCTTTTGGTAAATTTAAATCTCTCACAAGATCATTAAGTTCATGTTGTGTAAGTGGCTTTGGAGTGCTAGTACTCGTATAGGATACAATGCATCATAATCACGCTGTTCTAGTTCTACCTCAACTTTACTGTCACTAGAACAACTTTCGACACTAGTAGGTACACATGGTACAGGTATATCTGGCCCATGAGCTACAGGTCTGATAGCTGATTGTATGTTGTTTGGATAGTTCACCTTACTTTTGTTCTTAGCACTAAAACCACTAACAGCACAGAAATAGCAGTCTTCAACATGATTTTTTGGTTCATGCCATACCATTGGGATTCCAAACGGCAGGGCTTTCTTCTTGTCACATGTCCACAATCGCAAAGCCTCCACACAAGTCTTGCAAACTGCATGTGGGGCCCACTTTTTGTCCTGGTCACCTAATTTCATTCCAAAATATGCATTGTACGCATCCTTCACAACTTTTGTTACACGTTGTCTTTGTCTCTTCACTACATAACATCCGCAAATGTAACAAAAAATGTCTGGAGAGTTCACACACTTTCTAGATGACATTGTTTCCCTGTTTCAAAGCAACAAACCGTAGAGAAACTTGATCAAAACAGCGTATCCTAGAGCTGTGTATACATAAATTGTTTACGTGACACTTACCGTGATTTCTTACATTAAGTAATATGATACATGAAAAAAATGCACTTTATTACATCAGTTAATGAGACTAGCTATAACAGCAAAAAATTACATATTTCTTTCGGTTACTTTTAAGAATTTACAACAAAACTTTGAATGTCTAAATTATCCATTATTGTAATACTATGCGCCCTGTCATCTACCGGATAAAAATAGAAAAACTGTGGGTGATGGGAACAAAAGAAACATAGTTTTGGGATCAGTATCAAAATAGTTGTTTAAAATAGCAATTAGTTTCCAGACATCAAAACCCATGTCGACCAGTGTAATATTTTAGATTTTATATCGTCTAGCCCAGGTTCCTTTCTGTTTTAAGCTCCTTGATATGTTTCATAATTTCTTTGTTTCCTACCTCCGGAAAGTCCATTACTATATTAATTCTTCCTCTGCTTCTTGCCTTATTCTCCTGTTTTGGTTATTATCCGTATCTCCTAAATAATTCATTATTCGAAAGTAATCCATATCTCGATATTCCAACTCTTTCTTCCCAGTCCTTAATGAAATTAGCATTTATTTTTATGCCATTGATAGTGTTTAGTTAATAACAGAAATCCATGCATTCTAATCAAATATTTCCGTTAATTATGTCTGTAAGATTCTTCCTGATCGATTTTGGCCATTTATATTGCGATCTTGTTTACAGGGTTGTCACGAATTGGAATTACATTATAAAAACGATTCTTACTTTTGGTACATGGGTTCGAAATTGGAATGACCCTTTTATTAAACTTCTTATTTGTGTAAAAAAAAAAAAAAGTTACGCTGATTTCTTTATAAAAGAAACGACAACTTAACAATAATTCTTCTATATATGGTAACAACGTGAGAGCTCTATAGATACTGACAATGTGAGAGTTTTTCTAAGACTGATTCTTGTTTTCTTTATTTAGCTTGGCTTCTCCAAGAATCTATAATGTTTCGTCCGGCTGTAATGAATATTATACATATATGACAAAGAGAAACATTTTCACCAGACTCAAAGAGTATGCTACAGGCGCTAGGGATAAAGAACCTCTTCCCCTTCCTAAGACATTTGAAGCAAACAGGATTTGTATCTTTATTATAACAACACTGAAAGGAATGTTTTTGAATTATTTTTCGTTCAGGTCCAAAAATTCAAACTTAATTTCGATAGTATTTTGAGTTTAGATCTGTGATTAATCTGCATCACAGATGAAATAATAGAATTCACAATATAAAGAAAAGCAAGAATATAAATTTGGAATTATTTATTCATTTGTTAGTTTACAAAAGTTTCTTTCTACAGTTAGAAGTCAAGAGTCACCCTCAACTCAGAAACCAACAAGCTTATAATTAATTTGTTAAAAAATTAACAATTAATTAAACAGTTAAAAATTTTCATAATTTTTAATTCAATCAATTAAATTTTGCAGACGTCAATTTTTTTAAATGATAATCGTTAAAAAATTTGTAACAATTAAAAAATTAATCGTTATATTCTTACTCAAAAACTATGTAAGACAGGTATTGTGCAAGAACTTTCTTGTGGCTTATTTGCAAAACTTCAGAGTCGTTCTAGTTTAGTGTGACTAGCGCGTGCATCTTTGGTACACATGGGTTCGATTCCCGGTAAAAGAGCACAAAAAATTTAATTTCACAATCATTCACTTTCATTAATAATCTCTCCTTTTGCCTAAAAGGCATAACCGTCAGACGTTAAACTGTTTTCTTATTTCATTTTTAAAAAAAATACAGGTGGTTTTACTACAATAGTGTGTTAAGCAGTCTTTTTTTTTAATGACCTAACTTTCCTTGAAGTCTGGATCATGGACTCATTAATTTAACTATAACTTATACACAACAAAAATTACAAGAGAACAAAATGACTACCAAGCTCATAATTTACGAAGTTATTAAACTTTTCGAATGCCATCTCCACAACAGTAATTTTCAATTTGGAGAGCTAATTTATGAACAAAAAGGATGGCCTTGGAATAGGTAACCCATTATCTCCCCTTGTTGCTAATATAGCAATAGATCAATTAGAAACTAAAATCCTAAGTAAACTTCAAATTCATTAAATATTTTTGCTATGTTGATCACTGTTTCATTATCGATCCAGACAATAACACATTTTCTGATGTCGTTAAAGAACTTAACAGTTTTCACGAAAGTAAAAAGTTTACTGTAAGAAAAAGAATCAAACAACGGTTTCAATTCTCTAGACATTCACATATATGTATAGGAGGCAGTGGCGGCTGGTACTATATGTTGCATGGTTGTGCAACCGGATATTTTTTTAATACTAAAGATATTTTTAAGTATTAAAGTAGTGTATCACTAAAAAATAAACCTTTGCTCTTGAGTGTAAAACAGTATTGATGCATTTCTAAAAAATTAAATTAAAAAAAACTGAAAGAAAGAGAGTGATATACAAATCCAGTGGCAGCAAGCGTTGCCACTGGAAGCAGTAACATTGAGCATATGGCAGCGAGCTCCTATCTCTTAACATGAGAAAGTGGATTTATTCTTGCATCGCTGCTATCCTTCCGTAATGCGCTCTTGCAGTTGCTACTTCGTTCGCAACTGGTATATAGTCAGCTTCTGTAGTAGTTACGAATTCCTCCGCTTGGCAGCGCTTGACTCAATTTATAGGTTGAGTGAGATATATACGCTTGGACGAAAGAAGTTATTCATCAAACAGAAACTCGCAAAGAACAAATACGCGTCTGGTGGTAGCAGGGGTGGATCCAGGCTGAATGTTTGGGGGAGGGAGGTCGTTCGAAGTCAATAGATTTTATTTTACATTTATAATACAAAGGTAAAAATTCTTGGGATAGATTTTATTTTTAAAATAAAAAACATCCTATTCTAAGGGGGGAGGGGCGATCGAGACTCGAAGAAGAGAATTTCTTACCACTGGTCTAATTCCTAGCTGTGTATCACTCGTGCACATGATCCGTGTTCGATTTCCGGCAGAGAGCATAAAAAATTAATCTCAAATCATTCACTTTCAATACTCATCTGACTTCTTTTTAGCCTAAATTGCTGGAATGTTAAACTATTTTTTTTTTTCATTTTCGAAGGAAAAAATCTTATATTTCATGCTCCTTTATAATAGAACAGCAGACAAAAATACGTAGTTACTGAAAATGAACTTTTTGTCCCTTATATTCATACAAAGAAATGCTAACAAAATGCACATTGTCGGAGGGGAGAGGTGTTTCTGTACCTTAAAGAAAATAAAGCGGAAAATATTTGCAGTAGCGATGCTGTCTATTCAGAAAAACGTGGCGAGCAGCATTTCAGATTTCAATGAAGTCATAGAAAAATTTGAAGCTCGAAAAGAACAAAGAAAGATCTTTCATTTTAAAATAATGCATAGTTTACTTAATTAAATAATTTTGTTTAACTGTGTGCATGAATATATGCAATTTTCTTGCTTTTTTTCTTCTTTTTGGGTTAACGATATCATTCATGGTTTACAGCACATGTTATATATTCGATTTATCTCTTGTTCAATAACATGAACGTAGAAGTTTTGTATATAAATAGTGTATAAACGTACATTGATAGTGGTTGTTTGAAAAAAAGGAAATAACTTATATATTAAATCAATATTAGAGAATACACTTTAATCAATAAATATACAAATGGAGCTTAAAAGGACTTTCCTCTTCATATTTCCTGAATATTTTTTGGATAAGACTCAAGAATGCTGGGGGAGGGGAACACTCGCGCGTAACTACATACCTTTGATATTACAACATTGCAACCGGTGCTTCTGTAGACCACAAACCGCTACTGATAGGAGGTACAGCAGATTCTGTATTTCAGGAAAAACCCGTTTCAGATTTCTTCGTTCACATTGAATCGGTAAATTTCCATTTTATTAAGGCGAATGTTTGAATTTCTTTCTAAGGTCCTTCAGGTATTCTACAAGAGACAGACCTTCCACAACACATCAAAATTTTGTTTGATTTAGGAATGAAAAATGGTTTCAACCTACATACACTAGAAAAATAGAAAAGATCAGCATGGTAATTTTGGAATGGGCCAGTTTACAACAGGAATTAGTCCAGTCGATAATAGAACCAGTTAACAACAAGTAGAAATAGAGATTTTTATCTCTTGGCTTCAGATTTCAGAAAGAAGAAAATAGGTAACATCTTTGGAATTAATTTTTCAGTAAAATCAGACACTAGTTTTATACACTTTTTATGAACATACAAAAAATATTTCAGGGATGAATTGGCTTCTTCAAGAATCTGCAGTATTTCGTGCTAGTGTAAAGAATCTTATACAACTATGACAATGAAAAACATTTTCACCAGAGTCAAAGAGAAAATTATAAACGAATTAGAGGTGAAAAATTCTACACTTCCGACCTATTAAGACATTTGCATAAATCAGGATGCAACATATTCCAACAACATTGAAAGAAATGTTTTCGAATGTTTTTCATTAGCACACTAATTGAGATAGGAGTAACGTGGATCAAAGATAAAATAATGTAGCAGTAGTATGTAAAATGAAAATGAAATGAAATCTTTGAGTTTTACGTCCCACGCTTATGTCGGTTAGGCTAAAGGAGACGGTGATTATGAGTAATGAATGAAATGGTGGAATGAAGAAAGTGGGAGGAAACGGGAGAACCCCAAGAAAACCCACGCACACGGTGTTTGTCCACCACAAAGGCAGCAGTATGTAGTTGCTGTACTAATGAAAACATACGTTTGTTATGTTGTTTTCCTTTGGTATGTCAGGTCAAATTGTAGACTATGGGTTCTCAATTTTGCTTACCTGGCACCCCTTCGTAAGCTTTGCATACTTCACGCCCTCTTCGTCCCTCTTGTTGGTCATAAGTGTTTTTTTTCTTCCCCGTCTGCGATTTCGAATACTCAAATTCTTCAATAATAATAATAAGTTCTTACTTGATAAGTTGTTGAATTCCATATTGTATACTGAAGTGCCATTTTGTATTCATTTTATATATATATATATATATATAGTTTTATAACCAATTTTAATTTGTATAATTATTAAGTTTTCTATAGCATGGATATTTTAAATAGAAATAGGGAAAACAAAATGACAAACATGTGGCAATTGTAAAGTTTGGTAAAGCTAAATTATTGTGTTATTAAGATGACGGATATAAATGTCACGAGTAAATCGGTTCTGTGCTTGTGCCTTTCTTCCTGACAAATAATATTATATTTATGTGATTATGTGTTAAATAAGTATTGCTAATACTAGTGAAGATAATTAACAGATTACACTTTGTGTGTGTTTCCATGAATTTAATTATTACTCTTTCTATTAAGTGTTTGCACTGTTGACATATCTGATATCACCAAGATGTCAATGAACAAAAATAATTTATGAAAAAGATGAGAAGAACTGTAACCAGTTGTATGACGGATCGATGAGAAATTAGCACAAGTTCTCAAGTCTACTTTGGCTTCAACTCCACCAGCAGATAGTAAGAAATCAGAGTTTCAGGACATTTCTAGTAAATTACAAGAAGTGAAAAAGCAGTTATTTACTTTTCGTTCTGTCATTGAAAACCTAAATAAAGCGGTGTCTTATCAAGAATATGAGCTAGGCAATTTTGAAGAATATGGTAGGTGCAATTGTCTAATATTACCTAGAATTTCTGAACGGCCCAGTCAAGATCCAGAGAAATTGATGTTAGATGTGTACTGTTCGAAGCTGGAGGTGTCTATAAAACAGGAACAACTGGATAGATGTCACCGAATTTTAAGCATGTCCCGGAACGAACTGTAACTGGAGTAGTGCAGGAGGGTCATATTGTAAAATTCACTTCCCACAAATACCGCGATCAGATGTACAGAGAGAAACGGCAACTTAAGAGTACGGGTTCTAATTACCGAATCAGTAGCCATAAGAAGCTCCTAGAGAGATGTATGGAGTACAGAACTGTTACACGAATGATGGAAGAATCTTCATAATAGTAAACAACCAGAGGAAGATAACAAGCAATTAGAGAGAATTGGACGAATTAATATTATTGACGGAGGCAAGCAGAATAAACCAGCTGCAACATATTGAATTACTCACCAGTTCCAAAATAAATAAATAAATAAATAATGTTTCTCTGTAACTTACTATGACTATCAATATTTCTATTTCTAGTGCAGTGTTAGCTTAGGTTAGGTTGCAACCAGAATGAACCAGCTGAAGAACATTGAATTATCAGCAGATGTGAAAAAGGAAAAAGTTGTTTTTCTATAATTTCTGTGACTTATCAATATTTGTGTTTGCAGCATAGTGTTAGCTTAGGTTAGGAGGGTGATTTGTTATTTTTGTGAATGGTAATGTTTATTGTCTGAAACGAATATGTTTAACTATTCGTTATTTTGTTTATGTAGTGGTTCATTATTTAGAAACATCTCTCAAATTCAGAATCTAATGTTCAATTCAAGTTAAAGCATCATACGTATTGGAAAGCTCATCGTGTCATATGATATTTAAGATAAGTGCTAAGAGGCTGGTCGCTGATTTCATATCTTAATTGTGTGCTTATGACCTACTTATTAGTTTTAAGCCTAGCCATGGCTAGAAATAATAATGGTAAACACCGCATTCCTAGGCTGCAATGCTGTAAGTAAAAATAGAACTATGGTTCAGAAAATGCATGAAGTTCGCACTCCCCAATTTACAATTATGTATGGTAATATACGTTAACTCCTTCCCAAAGTAGATTAAGTTAAACTTATAAGTACAGCATGATATTCTGTGTTCATTGTGACTGAATTGTGGTTGAGTAAATCTCTTAGCACAAAGCAAGTTGATGTACCATGGTATTCTGTAATTTAAAATATAGGTAAGAGTGGAAGATTATTGATGTACTATCTTACAAACTTGAACCTAAAGGTTATTTCACCAAGTTCATAAGACAATTTAGGTTATCACAACACATACTATATTACTTTCATTATAGGAGTAAACATTACTGTATTTCAATAGGTATTGCGCCTTGTAGAGATCAGTCAATATACTGTAAAGTACATCACCGGTTATTGAGGATATTGCATTTGAGCTATTCCCTCAAGTTGATACATTTTATATAAGTAGAGATCTTAATTGTGAACAGCTCTGTGCAGACAAGGCTGAAACTACTTACCTGAGATTAATAATAGATTCCCTAAACCTATACGGCTAATAAATGAACCCACTAGAATAACCCAAATAAGCGAATCATTACTGTATCTCATTATTAATGATAGTGCAGAAATGGTAGCTTCACATGGAGTTAGTCATCACATTTTAACTTCTTATCATGAAATCAGACAGGTGGTTCTTCATACAAATAGCCCTCCCATCCTCCCACCTGAAATTATTACTTACTAAGATTACAGTTCTTTCAGTAAACACACATTTTACCAATGCCCAGCTCATTAATTGGCAATCTGAATCGCTTGAAACGATAGATGACTAAGTTTATTTCTTTAATAACTCACTCTATTACGAAAGTTAAAACTACAAGATCAAAAGTGCCCTTTATTTCAAGTGAAACGAAGTTATTTAAAAACAAAATAAAAGAAAGAAAAAGTGATCAGCCACACAGGAATTTAAAAGTAACCGTTCTCAACAACATTGGGAAGAATATAAAAGGTCAGGAAACTTAATGACAGTTGTTGATTAAAAATCTTCTTTCTCACCTCAACCATAGATTGGTAGGCAACATGAAAACTTTAAAACTTTTCTCTCCCTTGGGAGGCTATTTTATACCCTAATAAGGTCTCTTCTTCATATCTGCGTCTAGATATTATATCCTTCGTCTTCCTCTTCCTGGTTTTCCTTTTGCCTTTCCCTCTATGAACACGGTGATCCAATCGGAGTGCCGAATAAGATGGCAAAGCACGCTCTTTCTTCTTTTTCCTTTTATTTTCATTATCTGTCGTCCTTCATTAGCTTCCTTTAGTACATCTTCGTTCCTTTTCCTTTCGATCCATGATATGCGCAGCGCTCTGCGCCAACACCACATTCCAAATGCTTCCAGCTTGGATATTTCAACTTTTTTTCAATGTCCACGTCTCTGATCCGTAAAGCGCCACTCTCCATACCGGGGTAGTAATAAATAGTTTTCGAACGTCCAACGACACATTACTTGATGTTAGCAATCCTCTTTTGCTACTGATGTTTGTTTAGCCTGCGCTATTCTGGAACTTACGTCTTTTTCACTTCTTCCGTCCGAGGATATTAGACTTCCTAAATAGGGGAACGTCTTAACGTCTTCGATTTTTCTCTCCCTCTAGCAATACCTTTACCCCTTCCTGTCCTGCTCTTGTGCACTTTATCACTTTGGTTTGGTTCTTCATTTTGCATGTTCTTTTCAGTTGGTCGTTCAAGTTTGAAAGTGCTTCCTGCAAGTTCTTTTTGTCCCCTGTTATCAGTGCTATGTCGTCAGCAAATCTTATTATCCTGAAAAGCTTGCCATTTACTTTTACACCTCGTTTTTATCAAAGAATTCTTTCATAGCCTCATCTATATAGACGTTAAACAGGAGAGGTGAAAGTTCACGTCCTTGCCTTACTCCTTTACTTATTCTTGCTTCCTTCTGGTCTCTTCTTATAACAGCTGTCTGGTTCCTGTAAAGTTAGTATATTATTCTTCTCTGTAATCCACCTTCAGATTCTTCAACGCTCTGAGCATGATATTCCAATCTACGTTTTCAAAAGCTTTCTCTATATCTACAAATGCTATCACAATTGGTTTGTTTATTCTGATGTGCTGCTTCATGATTAACCGTTTTAACCGGTAGGGGTTCGTGTCTTGTTCGGTACGCCTTTTTCTTAAAGTGATTCGGTTCGATTCCTGTTTAGTGCAGCTTTTCTTTAACCAGAGTGGGTTCGGCATATAGCATTAACCAGATTAACCCAACATTATACCACGTACTAGTTACTTACCACTGATGGTTTGCTTAACGTAAATCTGTGCATGCTGCATATGAAATTCAGGACTTGAACAATTGCACAGTTGTATGATTAATGTCTTCGACTTCGTCCTCCGATAGCCGTTCATCGTTTTTCCCTTCCATTCGTTGTGCGATAATTTTGCACAGTATTTTTGAAGCATGGGAAGAAATAAATAAATAAATAATGCATACTTCTCTTATCGAGCTAAAAAATACACAAATCGACAAAACAAGTGGACATCAGTACGAGAACTTGACCTTGTTTACAGTAAAACCTCTAAAACTCCCTGAGAAACTGAATGACTCCAATTATATAAATAATCATTTTGCCGATGTCTCGAGATTACTCACCACAAATTCAGGAAAATTTCATCACCAAGTCACTCGACTTATATTTGAAAAATTCCTAAAATACAAACAAATCTTTCCAGTTACATCCAATACGTGAAGCAGACGTAAGAAAAAAGCATTATACAGCATAAGGTCTAATGCACTCGGCTTTGATGGAATAACCACAAAAATTCTCAAGCTAGCACTGGCATTTTTATTACTCCCGTTGACCCATAATTCAAATCTTTCCTTATTAAATGCCTGCTTCCCCAGTGTTTGTAAAACTTCAAAAGTCTTACCAGTGCTTAAGTTGTCTCAAATAAAATCTGCAAATAATCTTTGTCCAATAAGTATTTTACCGGTAATGTCAAAGGTCTTAGAAAAAGTAGTGTTTCACCAATTGTTAGAATATGTTAATTATAATAATATAATTTCTCTGGTTCAGTTGGACTTTTGTTAACATTATGGTACTGTCAGTGTAATGGTTGAAGTTACCGATAAAATATTCCATGCTTTTGATAGTTTACAGGTAACAAATTTAGTCTTGTTAGATCTAACTAAGGTATTTGATGTTGTAAACCATAAGTTGTTCTTGGCTAAACTCAGATATCAAAACCTGTCTAATACTGCTATTAAGTGGTTTCAATCATACTTATCTATGGACAGCAACAAGTGTATTTAAGAATATCGGGGTGTTCTATATCTAAACCCCTTAGTGCACGCTAGCGAATTGTATTCGCAATACAACCATTACTGGAGGTAAGATTGAAGCAACATTCGGCAAAAACACGAACGTCTGCCACTCAGCACGTCACCAGCAATGTTCAGCACCCATTGTGCCGTGTTTTAGGCTCTGGGTCACTGGAAGCCGATGCAAAGTCATATGCTGCTAGTCCAGCATTCAGCAGACGCCATCGAACCTTCTACGCAGACAAGTCAACATGTGTTATGGTGGTCTAGTGTCATACTTACGTTGTCACAACGTTGTACAGTGGGTCAAAATGTCTATTATCACATGGTGTGGACACATTGCGCAGTCCATCACTCGATCGTTGCTTTATAAATTGTCTTCCATATACGCATTACCTTTGTAGTTCTCTCTTATTGAGGAACGTATGGTGGTCACGTTTATATCATCTAAGTTATTTTTACTTATTACTACAATTACAAATTTACCGCTCAAGGAATTCCTTAGACACTATTCTTTCTTTATAATGTAACTTTTTACTCTAAAAACTTCCATCTGTATGCTGAGCCGTTTTCAATTTGCACCATGTATGTAATATATAAAAGAATGTTGTGCGGGTGTGTCTGTCATCAGGTATTTGCATAGAAAGAAGTCACCTCGAGTCACCAAATTTTGTACAGCTTTACCAGATTTAATAGCGTATGAAGTCATTTTCTTTTCGATTTTCGACTCAAAGTGGGATTAGGGGGTCACATGTTCTGTAAAATCAAAAATATATAGAGCAGGGTTTCTCAATATAGGAGTCGAGACCCCTAAGGAGGTCGCGAAAGTGTTTTATGAAAGTCGCGAAGATAAGCGGAAGAGATAAATTTAATTAGAATCAAATACAGGAAAAAATTTTAAATATTATTTTGAATTTTCTTCTGAGAGGCATGTTTTTATTTTTATACATGTTTTTATTTTTATATATACTATTAAGAAGAAGAAAAACTAGATCTACTAAACATTTTCAACAGGTACAGAGTTGTTTAAAATTCAATTTAAATGGAAGAGGTAAGATATGAAACTAATGAGAACTGCATATTGAAATACCGGAGAAATAACAAATGCAACCTGCATATTGAAATACAATTAAAATTGAAATCTAATAAGATACCTGAGCATGGTGTGATTTCACTAGTGCGGCAATGTCCGGTTCAATCTTCGTGACGCACATTATCAAGTAATTTAAAATACTCAATAACTTCTTTTAACAACTGTCCAAGTTTTTTTTAACCAAAATTAGAAATAACTTTATTTTTTATCATGTGACCCAAAATTAAGGGAATTGTGAAGTTTTAAAATTTTCAAACGGCCTCTATTTTGAAACAGCATGACGGATCGGATTCGATATTTGTAATATGAATGAACTGACCAAATTTGGTTTTAATCCATTCGCTTTTAGGGAAGCTACTATATTCATTATATACAAGAAATTGACTCTACTATTATAGAAATAGATGGATATCGTGAGATCTCTTCAATAGATATATTAAAAATCACACACAAGCTTATTAGAAACCAGAAATTATAAGGAGATCGCTGGCAAGAGGATATGATAAAATGGGGGTCGTGATAGAAAGTAATTTGAGAACCAATGATATAGAGTATCTCAGAAACCTCTCAAATTAGAGAATCCAAATTACTCTACTGTGTTGCAGGTTGCATTTTATTCAGTCACTTCTGCTGGTAGTAAATATCTTTAGTTAGTAAATCATTAGACAGTTTTATTTGTAATTTTTCTATAGTTGAAGATCAAGTTGACCGTAGATCAAATAATAATTGAGCCTCAGTTAATTGCGCTCCTTTTAAAAATCATAAGTTTGAGTATGAGTTGACCGACTTTTTGCACTCTGAGTTTAAGCTGAGCTAAGCTAGTTTCAAAAGTGAGTGTTTACAATCCTGTATAAAAGTGTGTGTATCTGTGTGCCATCATATTTTTTTTACATGGAAAAAAGTCACCTAGAATCACCAATTTTTATTCATTTATTTACTAATGTTTCAGATACAAATCAAAGTCCACTTTACACAGAAACAATACAACATAAAATATATAAAGAACAACATAACAACGAGGATAAAATTACAAGAAAAACAAAGAAATATCTGTATTAAGTACAGAGTTATTAATTTTATTCTGAAATGTTTTTCAGAGTCAAAAATATCAATATCTGATGGTAAATTATTTTACATTGATGGCATTTGATGTAGAAAGAACGTTGAACAATTGTAAGTCTGGGCGTTGCATATGTTAGTAACGAATGACTACGTGTAAGCAGGGGTAAAAGTGAGGGGAATCCGTGAGAACACCGTTCCCCCGCCTCAAAAAAATAAGTACAGCGTCCCTCCAGTTCCTAAAAATTACAATGGGAAAAGATAGGCAGGGGGAACGGCCTGACGTCATGCCGCTACCTACCGTCCCCCTACTTTTTCAGATCCACTTTTACCCCTGCGTGTAAGGCGAGGGAGCACACGAAAATTGAGAACGGAAATCAAGAGTTCGAGTTAATTCTTCCGTTAATAATCTTACAGAGAAACAACAAGTCTGCCACCATGCGCCATGTCTGAGTAGTCTATAATTTAAGTTTATTAAGGATTTAAGTTGTATTAAGTATTCGCAATGAAGGAATTCTGTCTAACAATGGCAAGAAAAAAGATAGGAGCATAATTAAAGCGGGACAAAATAGGACAATACATATTTCATATCGGAGAGTAATTGTAAACGTTTATTACTTCCCACTCTTTGAAAAATGAATGTTGAATAAGCATCAAACTCAATTACTTCTAATAACCATAAAATTGTGATCTGGTCTGAAAGAGTAGTAATTATTACATACCTCGGTCAAGACAATCTCTGTTTGGGAACCTAGTATGATAAAAGGAAAGAAAAAATTCAAAGAATATCCTGAGTTGTCGGAGAATTGGACATTTAATACTCATAATACAGAGGTAAAAAACTGTTGATCTGAATCTTAAATATTAAGAGGCAAAGACTCTTCTCTCCGAACTCATAAATGTCGTACATGCAACAATGTAGGATGTATATGAAACGTCAACAACAATATAAAAGAAATTAGAATACGTTACCTGGATACTGAATATATATTGTATATATCCAGAAAAATGTATACAAAAATAAAATATGAACTCTTGCACGTATTAAACGCGATATTAAGGTTATGGGTGATTAAACACTTAAAATTGTAATACACTACACTACTGCCATGTCAATTCTTTTATACACAGTACATATAAAATTGTTGATAAGGATGTAATGATCTTCAGTCAGATAAAAGCACCTTACCTTATTCTGATGTTATTTCAGCGCTTCCTCTTCTTCTTGATTGTATGATTAACAACATTCAGAAATGGACCTAACTATTTATCAGCTGTAAAAAGTGGTATTCCTTAAATATATTAGAATTAATAAAATGCTAATAAAAATGCTGAAGATAACAAATGATGCGGTCTTCCGAAGTAATATTATTATCTTCATAAAGAACTGGACAAATGTTTTGGACCTGCAAGCGGATCGCCAACCCCACGTGTAATTGCGTGGTAAAATCAAACAGAAGAAAAGAAAGGTTCGTGGTGAAATGTGAAGTAACACTTCAGGAATATACGATCACAGCGTAAGGTAGAAAAACAAAACTTTCACACAAATTTTGGTTGAATATATACCACTCAATTAACATGCTGGAAATGAAAATTTGAGGGAAACTATATTTATAATCAACTTCGAAATACTTACTACAAATGACATAATTTGTTACAGCCTCAGGTAAGAAATCAATTTATAATCTGTTTAACTTCTGCTATTCATATTTTGTAATTTAAAAGTATATTAGCCACAAGACA
The DNA here is from genome assembly GCF_964235325.1 of Thermobia domestica. NCBI lineage: Eukaryota > Metazoa > Arthropoda > Insecta > Zygentoma > Lepismatidae > Thermobia > Thermobia domestica. Next base: position 64,911,732 of record NC_137455.1, read on the forward strand.
AATACATTCATTCTTCGTATGTTTGACAATAGCCGTATAATTCTTCTGGTATTTAGTTAGGCCAAATTTTATTATCGTAATTAATTTATTCAGTGATATGTTCATTAATATATTTTAATGTTTCTTCTTTTCTTTTTTAGGTTCAACGTAGGTCCTGTTGAAGTCGCGTCCTTCAGAAATATATTCCAATGCGTCATAAGTATAGTTCCTTCTCTACCTAATAATTAGTACACATTTTTTCATTTTTCTCTATTTTATATATACGAAATGTGGCTAGAAAAAACCGGACTGATTCTACAAAATCTTTTATTGGATATTTTGCACAATAGGAATTCTGTCACCTTCAAAGTACTCCCATTCACGATCCTTACATCGTTCCATACGGTTCTTCTATTGTTGGAAGCAGTGTTGCCAGTCATTTTTTGAAATCATGTTCATGATATCCGTCGCTTTTCTTTTCACAGCTTCTACTGTCTCAAATCTGGCTCCTTTCAAGGTTGACTTCACAGTGGGGAATAAAAAAAAGTTACACAGAGGAAGATCCGGCGAATATAGCGGGTGATCTAACACTGGAATGCCATGTTTAGCCAAAATGTCTTAATTCATAGGGCCGTATGGACAGGAGAATTGTCTTGGTGCAGAATCCATGAATTTGTTTGCCACAAATCAGGTCATCATTATCTTACTCGCTCACGAAGGGTTGTCAGAACATCAAGATAATAATGTTGGTTTACAGTTTGACTCTCGGGTATCCAATGAACGTACACGATCCCACGGATGTTAAAAAAAATAAATCATGGCTTTGAGTTTCGACTTGCTCATTCGAGCTTTCTTCTGGCGTGGAGAAATCGGGCTCTTCCAATGCATTGATGGCGCTTTGTTTCAGGATCGTACGTGAAAAACCACGATTCATCACACGTAATCACTTTGTCTAAGAATGTAGGATCCTTTTCAATGTTTGTCAAAATATCAGTACAAATGTTCATTCGAGCTTCCTTCAATGTGAGGTTTCTTGGTACCAATTTTGAACACACTTTACACATGTTCAAATTCTCGTAAAATTTGACGAACACTTTCTTTGTCTATTCCTGTGATGTCAGCAACAGCTCTAATGCTCAATCGACGATCTTTCCGAATCACATTACTCAGTTTTTGAATGTTCGTTTCCGTTCTCGACATGCAAGGTCGTCCTGAACGCGGGTCCTGGGATCATTTCCCATCTCTCTTTAAAACGTTTAAACCACTCAAACACTTGTGTGCGTGATAAGCAATAATCTCCGTACACTGATTTTAACATATCGTACGTTTCTGTTCCGGATTTTCCCAGCTTGCACAGAAACTTCACATTAGCCCGCTGTTCCATTTTAACACAGCATTTTCCCGACGGAGCACAGACGTACGTTCCGTTTTGTACAAAGACCACAGCAAAACTGATTAACCTGCATCCAGGGCAGTCTGTCATTCAGTAGGCAGGTATCGTGCTATTAAATCATGTATTGCTTTACCTTCATGTGCATGTTATTTGCCAGTAGCTAAATCAATCCGTTTTTTTTTTTTTCTAGCCATACCTCGTATCTTCCTATTCATATTGACTTTCTTCTTTTATATCATATATATTTTAATCCATGTATTTTCCTCTCCTATTATATTCATAAATATATTCTTTTGTTTACTTGTAGGTCAGCCGACTTCTACTACATTAATTAAGGCATTTATTCCGAAGTTGGGCGTCCGCTTTCTCCACGTTTTTTTTTTTTTTTTTTTTTTTTTTTTTTTTTTTTTTTTTTTTTTTTTTTTTTTTTTTGCTGTTATCTCCTTTGCACACTTTCTACAATTTGTTATTATGTTCATTAATCCGTGCTCTTCACAAACTTTTTAAAAGATTTTGCTCGTTATCAACGTATTGCTTCACAAATGTTAAAACTGTTAGTTCATTGCCCTTGTACATTCGCCATGTTAATAACATAAATGCTCGTTTCTTTCCCACAATGCAACTGTTCGGTTACCTTGCGCCAAGTAGTTCCCTTCGCTCGCCGTATAGTCCCATGTTTTATAACCGCTTATATATAACACATAAACAGATTTTTCGAGACTCTTATATATTATCAAGCACGCAAACGATAAAATTATCCATATCTTTCCTGTAAATTTTAAAAATTTTGCTGGAAATGGACGCCCAACTTTGGAACTTAACCCTTAATTAATGATAATTTCCGGAAGAGAACAAAGTACGTGAGTAATGCAAAACTCCTATATAACTTATTTTATAAGGCCTTAGAATTTGTATTGAAGAGACATTGAGATAGATGGCTTCAATTACTACTTGGTTGATATCCTAAGACGTATCACAAGATCAGAGTTGAGTTGATTTTAGTTTAGCGTCCCTTTCAGCAGCGAGGCTATATGAGACGTGGACCTACTGATTAACGTGGAATCCGAACCACATGAGCTCCCGCCGGGAATCGAACCCGGGTATCACACGCCAAAGGCGCGTACGCTAACCGCTTAGCCACGGAGGAGTTCCACAAGATCAGAACACCAACTATTCTTCCAACTCGAATTATATCACATCATAAATTCAATTTTGTGTTGACGACTATTCGACATATATGAGTTTCAGAAATTGTAAAATTTGCTGTAAACATAAATTTTGAAGAGTTAATCATATTTTATTTTTCAAATTATGTCATTTTAAGATGACTAATGTTTTAGAGAGAGAGAGAGAAAGTAAGTCTCTCCCGACTGAGGACTCGAAATTAATGCTACATGTTTATTTCTTGCTTTTCTGCCACAAAATAAACAACTAATTACATGTTATCTGTAAATGGTTTTCTTTAAATCACTTTTTAATTTGTTATATTCTTCAGGAATCCTTAGAAATTATTAAATTACCGAATTTATATGCTCTTTAGATTACATGTTAACTTTCAAATCAATACGTTGATCAGTTATATTAATTCAAAAACTTTTTCTTCTTTTAATTGAAATCTTGAGACAAAGAACAAAGCACTTGTCACCTGTATCTACGAAATTTTCAAAACTTTCAAAACTTATATTCAGTATAGCATAAATTATTTCGGAAGTAGAAAATAATTAAATAATTAACATAATAAATAACAAAATATCGTGAAATGTGCTAGGGTACAAGTACAAAATATCGTGTAATGAGTTATGGAACAACCAAAGGCGCCCATTAAGTGGGGCAAGGTGGAGCGCTTGCCCCCCATAGAAGAAATTGTACTTCAGAATATCGAAAACCCAATAGAATTTTTACATTAGTTACAGCAAAATTTCAAACTATATTTGAAACGTCGCTTATACTTGCCCTCCCTCCCCATGGAAACTACAACATGGGCGCCCTTGGGTACAACTATAGAATATCGGAACATTATAAAATTTTATCACTATTATTACACCCTTTCGCTTCTACTTTGAATCAGTTAAATACACTGATATTTACTTCACAAGTGGCAGGGAGTATAATTTAGGGGATCACTGGCGTAGAAGAATAGGTGATTACCCAAGACTACGATGAATTTCACTCTTTGTCATGATGATTCTACTAGGTCTCCAAGAGGCTTGAAGATAAGTGGATGGAGTACCACATGTCTTAACAGCTTGACAGCAATCTCACAGCTGACGAACAACGGAGAAAACAATTCAACTTCTTCCGTAATGGAAAACCATTAACCGCCGTTTTAAGGCGTTTTCACTATATTATCCTATAAAACACAAACGTTGAACACTACTGCGCTATATTCAATCGGCCTGACTGAACCAACGAGATTGTTGTATCAACGAAGTATGCGCATACACTCTCCTTGAGAAAATACAAAGTTTCTCAGCGTTGGATTTGGGCGTTATGAGTAAAACTGGAAAATCCTGGTGTTGGTGGTAGCTTCCTTGGAAAAAAATCCCACAAAGATTTCCCACGGTTCATAGTCTCTTATAAATATTTCCAACTAACTTCAATAGAAAATATAAGGAGTTGATAAATGTGTTAGATTAACGATACACAGAAAACAATTCAAAAGTTAATAATAAATTGTCAATTCTAAATGTGTTATCGTTCTTTGACTTTCTGTCCAGTTACGCTTTGGGATTTACAAAATGTTATTGTTCCCATAATCTTCTTGTTTTTTTTTTATCAATAGTTCGCTGGCAATAAAACGTCTGGAAATTGCCTGGCTAGTCTCTTGAATAAAATGTACATTGGTTGTTGCGAAAAGGAAAAGAAGAAAATTATTGTTATCAGAATGTTTTAGGTTTTGCATTTCTTAGTCAAAATAAAAAATATTATGGACAAATAAATGCCGGTTAAAAATTCATAGTACACTTCGATAAACATCATGTAATCGTGGATCAGTTATAACTGGCAAATGGCATGGAATAATTTGCTAGTAGCATACCAAAGCAAATTAAGAATTCTGGCCGTGAATCGCTTCAAGGTTCATTGAAACGAAGTTTAGAAAATTTTCACTTCTACAAAAAAAATATTTGGCAACACTGTTTGATGATACATGTTCTTTTCAGCACTGGTAACTTTATTACAGCAATATGACTTACTTTAATTGCGATGTGAAATAACGAAAAGATCGCAGAAAAATAAAATTATAAACTCTTTCGCACTAATACTTCATCAGATGAAATTTGGCTAAAATCTTGATGAATATCAATAGGGGTTATTTCATTAACGAAGAAATATATGAACGAAGTGTGTGTTTCTCAACAATTAGTAAATATTTAGGGTATCATTTGTTTCGCTTGAAATTTGAAAATCACTTGTCTTCTTTAGAGATTCCTGGCTCCATTTTTCCATCGAAGTTTACATTGAAAAGTATCCTTTCTTCAGAAATTCTGGTCCCTCGACGGAAGTTCTATATTGATAAAACAATTCTAATATCTTTTTGAAATGGGTATAAGGGAAGTAAATTCACTGTATGAAGATTACTATTACGTATTATTGTTATTTTAACACTGTGATAGTCCATTCTCGGTTCATTTTTGATATTTTATTTTCATTTCATTCATGTGTAAACATTTTATTCACTTAAAAAATATGTGAATTATAGGGCATATTGCTTATTAGTTTCAGATATATAGACTGTCTTTCGTTCAGTCACTCATTATTTACTTTAAATTCATTTTAAAATAATACTCTTTGACTAAATGATAATATACATATTGTTTATGAGATTATAAAAGTTTGTGTGTCCATAATTCGGTTATTTTTATTTGTTTACTTAAAATCTCTCTCATTTTGTTTTTCGATAAAAGTCAAAATATATAAAATATATACTTGAATAACAAAACAAAATACACATAAAATGTTAAAAGTTTTAATTAATTTATATGAAATAAACATCTATTGAAATTTATGTAAAAAAAAAAATACAAATATTAATATATCCACACCTTTAATTTGTCCATCCTAATACACGTTGAATACGTAAAATAATTTTATCCATGAACATGTGAAAGAATCAGATGAAACTGTTAGGTGTAACTAGGAATTCAAATCTGGGTAGTAAAATAAAAAAAAAATAAATAAATAAATAAAAATAAAAAGAAAACCTTTGGATAACTGGAAAATCCTCCAAAAAATATTCATCAGGTAAGTGTATATATATATATAGGGATGCAAAACATTCCAAACTTCCAATCATTACATATATGAAATTCAAATTAGTTTCAGGTTATTTTTATATTTCCTATACTTTACAAATATCCATTATGTATAACTAAATGTAAAAATTACCATGAGAAAATATAAATTACTTGTTATTGAACACACTGCTAAATTATCTTTCGAGCAGCTAATATTAAAATGTTTTAATATTATTTATCAAGCACACTGTAATTCTGAAAAAGGTGTAAATTAATATCAGATATACTTGAAGTTATCAAAATATATTGTAGTTGACATTATATTGCTGCTTTTTTTAGAATACTAATCATCTTGAAGATAAGTACATAATATAGACGTCTATTAGTAGTACATACCTCACTCAAGGTAATTTCTGTTCGGGGACCTACTATATTAAAAGAAAATGTCAAATTACGAGAATATCCTGAGTGGTCGGAGAATTCTACATTTAATACTCGTAATACAGAGGGAAAAAACCGTCTATGTGAATCTTAAATATGGAGAAGCAAAGATCCTTTTCTTTCCGCACTGATAAATGTCATACATGCAACGATATATTAGGTGCATTAAATGTCAACAACCATTCAGAAAACTGAATATGAAAATATAGCATGAACACTTACACGTATTAAACGCGATATTAAGTTTATGGATGATGGAACAATTTTATTACTATTATTATGCCCTTTCGCTGGTATTCTCACACTTCGAATCACTTTGAATCCTCTGATATTTACCTCACAAGTAGAAGGGAGTATAATCTAGGAAGTCACTGGCGTAGGAGAATCGGTGATTACCCAAGACTATGATGAATTTCACTTGTTACCATGATGAGGGGTTTGAATCTTACTACCAGAACTGTTTTAACAACTTGAAAGCAATCTCACAGCTGCGCAGAAAACAATTCAACTTCCTCCTTAATGGAAAACAATTAACCACTGTTTTAGTGCGTTTTCAATATATTATCGTATAAAATATAAACGTTGAATACCACTGCGCTATATTCAATATGCCTGCATGAAGACTGACCTACCGAAGTTGTATCGACGAAGTATGCACATACGCTCTCCTTGAGAAATACAAAGTTTCTCAACTATAGCTGGAAAATCTTGGTGTTGATAGTAACCTTCTTGAGAAAAAAAATAACAAAGATTTCACATAATTCATAATCTCTTACAAATATTTTCAACTAACTTCAATGGTAAATATAAGAACTTGGTAAGTGTTTTAGGTTAACAATACACAGTAAACAGTTCAAAAATTAATAATAAATTGGCAATTCTGAATGTGTTATCGTTCATTTGGCTTTCTGCCCAGTTACGCTTTGGGATTCATAAAATGTTATTGTTCCCATATATTTCTTGCGCCTTATCAACAGTTCAATAATGACAAAATTTCTGGAAAAGCACCTGACTAGTCTCGTGATTTTAAAAAATACATTTTTCGTTGTGAAAAAGAAAAAAAGAAAATTTTTGATTTCAAAATATTTTAGCTTCTACGTTTCATACACATAAAAAGTGAAATATTATAAACAAATAAATGAAGGTTAAAATGCATCGTACACTCGGGTAAAAATCATAAACCGTGAATCGGTGATACAGAATTGGTCAATTTGAGGTGATATAAAAGCTTTGAAGAGAATACTGAGAAATTTCAGATCACGAATTTCAGTAAATCTGTGCAAAGTCCCAATCCTCTTATGGCACTTTTCACAGTGACAGTGAAAGTACGTTGCTCATCAAATGACACTCCGATATATTTCTGAACTGCAACTCTTTCGTTAGAACTTGTTAATACAATATATGTAGTGGATTTTATTTTTCTTCAACAAAATACTAAGAATGAAACATTTTTGAGGGCTTGGTGTTAAATTCCAGATCGCACATCATTCAATAACTTTAGAAAGAGTTTATTTAAGCCATACAGCACCATCTATAGAGAAGATTTCCTGAAAAATCTTGCAATCACCAAGAAGAGAAGAATGTTCATAATGGTAAAGAATGATAGGACAGAAGATTATTTGTGTAGAAAATTAATAACAGGGGTCCATGAACGCTACCTTGTATTACGCCAGAAAGAACTGGGACAAATTTAAATGATGAATCTGATAGCACAACACGTTGCTTATAATCTTACTTTAAACTAACTGTAGAAAGATTGACAACGTGGGCATCCAGTAACAGCTTAGAGATAAATGTGGACAAATCTCAGGTACTACATTTTCATCTTTCACCTAGACTGCTAAAAACTCCATCAATAAAGAACGATTTTCTACTTTCAAGCTATTCTTCTTCAGCAAAATTCTTATGGTTAATTATTCAAGAGAGACTTGTCTATGCATTCTAAATTTTGTTTAATATAGACTACAAGGCACCGTTTCTCGACATACTTTGCTTTTATTATACTATGGCAAGATATATTAATTTCTCAGTTTTGGAGTAATTTTTTGAGGAGCATCGCACCTTGCCCTATCCACCTTCCGCATACAGAAAAAAATCCATACGTATTATTTTTAACTTGAAACCAAGATCATCTTGTAGAGAAACATTTAAACTCTGTAGAATTCTGACGCTCCCATCTCTGTACAAAAGCATTATCTTTATTAAGACTAATTGGCATTCCTTTACAGTTACATCTTCTGTACATTCACATAATACAAGGCAAGCTAGCTACGGATGTTTATGTCTCACAACAAAATTATAGCTCAACTAGAAATAATGTGTACTCTATGTGTACAAGATGGTATAATTACTTACCGCAACATTTTAAAAACGTTAAGAACATAAAAGTGTTTAAGATTGAGATGTTCAAATTTCTTGTAGATAAGGCTTATTATAGCGCTTCTCAATATCTAGAGTGTAATTCTTAAACTAAGTATATACTTAGGTGTATTCTTTGCTACTATTATTTTGTTGTCGATTGTAATCTAATTTTCTTTTAGTTTATTTTACTTTTTACTATTATCTTTGTAATTTGATGTATTATTTTCTGACGTGTCCTATGTGCTTGGTCTTCTATACAGAAAGGATGAAAATAAACTAAACTAAACTAATCGATAACACAGACATTTAATAAAGACAAGAATTGTCCATAAACATTAAATCTATTGAATACCTTGTGAAGAAACAACTGGATGTTAACTTTATCAATAGCTTTTAATAAATCTAAATATATTACATCCAGTTGTTAGCAACACATGATTTCTGTTGAAGGAAGCAATGTTGTGTGTAGTTTTGTACACAGATAGATCGTCACCAGATGTAATCGCGCGCTTTTTTTTTTTTTTTTTTTCAACTCGAGGGAAGATTGGAGAAGGAAGTTCACACGTTCTTCAAATAGGTGTGTTCTGGAGTTTTCGAAGATTACCCTTTTAAAGGAGGAAGGAGCAATTTCTGCAATTACTTTCGCCACATTAAATCAACATTCTTTGTTTTTTATGATCGCATGATAGGAAAATGGTTTATCCGTTTGAAATAAAATTTGGAACATAATACTCACCTCATGCATTTTTATTAAATATCATATGCTATGCCAATAGAAGGGAAAATTTCACAAATAGAGTATCTGACGGAGTTTTAGTATTACGAAGGTAAGTCGATATGTAACTGAAGTGTTATTTTATTTCTCTTCAAGGTGACTTTACGGCATTGTGTGGTCACTAGACGGTAGGTGTCACTGCTGGCTTCGCCTGTGGTAGGTTGCCGCGTTATCATATCAGTCTGCTTTGCGCTATTGTTAAGTAAAGATTGCCACACCACTTTCTATGTGCACCAAAGAAAAACAGTGTTTTGTCATCCATTTTTTATTGTCTGAAGGTGTATTCGGAGTGGAAATTCATAGAAGATTTTCAGCACAATACGGGGACCATGTGTTGCCACAGCGAAGTGGTTGCCAGTGGATTGAACAGATCAAAAGTGGTTAAACGAGCCTGGAAGGTGAGGAAAGAGCAGCGCGTCCAGCTACATCAACAATTGATGACATTATTGAAGGAGTTCGCGCCTTTATTCTGAATAACAGACGAGTAGTGATTGTTAATGAAGTGGCAATCCATATGCAGATCAATTATGGTTCTGCACATGACATTATGCATAACAGCCTCAACTTTCACAAGGTCTGTGCGAGATGTGTTCCGAAAAAGCTCGATGAAGAGCACAAGCGAAATCGTGTGAGAATCTATCAGCACGTATTGGACCTTATGCTAACAAAGGTGAAGTGTTTCTCAGGCGAATGGAAGTGAAACATGGATTCATCACTTTGAACCAGAAAGCAAACACCAGAGCATGGAGTGGAAGCACCCCGGATCTCCCATTAAGAAAAAATTCAAGAGTCAACTTTCTACAGCGAGAATGATGCTCACAGTATTTTGGAACTCACAGGGACCAATCCTGGAACATTACCTGGAAAAGAGGTCAACAAGAAACAGTGATATGCTGGTAAGTTCAAGCCTGCAATTGGTAATAAACGCAGAGGTCGATTTCGGAAGGCGTTTGATTCAGCTACGATCAACAGGTGAACGAAGTGGTGGCTTGCTGCACAACTTTTTTTTTTGTTTGTTTGTTTGTTTGTTTGTTTTAGAGGGTATCTTAAAGCTTGTGCAACGGTAGTCCAGGTGCATTGAAAAGCAAGGTGACTTTGTTGAAAAATATGAATAAAAATATTGTACTATTATGGTAATAAATAGTAAATATTAACTACAGATACTTATTGACTTACCCACGTATAATTTTATTGAAATACATATCCAAAGGTGTAAGGGGGCTCAAATACTTTGCATAAACCTATTCTGCCCTTACAAAGAACGGATATTTCAGCTAGTAAATCACAGTATGATTTTATTATCATTACTATCATGGTGTTCAATACTCTCCAATTTCTGACATTTTGACCTCTTAGATTTGCAAACATTATATCAATACTAAGTTTTGCTCCTTGGCTATTTTTGGATATTGCTAGACGGTTTTCTTTATTATGTACTTTTGTTTTACTTAAAAATTCTTCAATATTCTCTTTTTCTATCTACTTATTAGTATTCCATAATGGTTTCATTGCCGAACTGAGTTGAAAATAATTCTGTAATAATCTGTCGTCTTGAGTGTTCTTACTGTGATTAGGTAATTTGACCCAATCTAACAGTGTCATTGATAGTTAAAAGGACAAGTTTGGTTGGATCACTTTAGCAATAAGATTGTTTTTTTAATATATTTATCTCTGTGTTGATTTCGTATTCCAAAATAATAATACACATTTGAACTGACAAGAAAATATTTTTTTGGAATAAGTTATTTGCAGACAAGTACTGAACATTTACTATTCAGTACGTTTCTATTTATAATTAGATTGATTATTTATTACACTTGATTTTTCTCTTCCTTGTAAAGCTATTTCCATTTTTCTTTTTTTACATATATATATATATATATATATATATATATATATATGCTTGTATTGTGCTGTATAGCAAGGATCTTATAAAATAGAGGATCTGCCTTTACAACAAAATCTTGAAGCCATACGTCACAGTTTCGCCACCCTTATTCTGCCCACTCCGCCCAATAGGATCGCAATGTTTTGAGTCAACAATCATGGCGGAAACAAAAGTAGCCAATCAGACGATGGCAGAAACGAGAGTAGCCAATCAGACGTGGCGATGCTCGGTTGTTTTTTGGCTTCATTGATTTAATAGGATGAAGATACATATGGGCAGATCCTCTATTTATAACATCCTTGCTGTATAGCCTGCTACACAATGTTTTCCAAAACTCTTCGATTTATTCCATGTTCAAATCATAATATACCAATACAACTAGGATAAATTTCTTCCAGCAATAAACTGCTGCCGGAAGAAAGAAAAACCTAATATCCAGCTGGCTAACATGAAACACAAATAGTCCGGAGTAACAGTTTTATTCCACATGCATATATATCAAACTGTTTTCGCACTACACTAATTATCCAACCATACTTGATAACAAATTGCAGCTAAAAGCTCAGCAATAAATGTTGTAAAAGACAAGGATAACCCAACTATAAGAAGTGAAAATGATCCAATGATATCATTTAAACACAATGAACGGAATCCTGTATTATTCACTTTTAAAAATTGTTTTCCTTTTTTAGGTTGAGATACAACAGTTTCCCACCAAGCCATTATTCCTGAATTTCTTACTTTTCTCAAAAATTCGTTAAATATGTGCACCAAAGGAGATCCCTTATGAAACAGAAAACCAGTATACAAACTTAGAAGTTCTTGTTTCGTTACATGAAGTTCCTGCACTATATTACCATCAAATCTGTCTAAATTACATAAATAACCAGATTGAAGTTGTTCTGATACAATAGCAATCTTTCTATTTTCCAGAAGTTTGTTTAATTCGCCATAATCTTCAACGAGAAGATAACTTTCACTTATAATGTGATGTAATTTACTGTCTTGTTCCCTCAAAACTTCTACCCAAACATCATCATCAGTCCCCCATTGTAAACCAGAGTCTACAAACTGCTTTAAAGTGTCTATAGGAGGTTCGTACACAGGAACTGTCAGAAAAGATACAAGGTTACAATTGTAAGCAGTGATCAACAGTACAGAAAGTAGAAACATACACACAATCATATACCTTATAACCACAATACCGCTGTTAGGAACACCAAAACCAACAAATACATTGACAGTATGCAGTAAGCAATAAATATATGATAAGTAAGGATTTCTTCCATTTTCACGAATGATTATGTTATGAATGATTGAAAACAAGTACAGGAAAACAGAAGAACCTAAAACGAATATAATATTTGCACACCACATTTTATGCTGGAATGGGGAAAATACTGACCACACATTTCTTTTACGTCTGGGAGCAGGAGTAAGTAATTTTAAATCAGATTGGTATGAAGGTACGGAGAAGTCGAACTGTTGATAGTATTCTAATGTAATATATTCTCCTGGGATGCCTACATGATAATTAAGACTTTTCAAAGTTCCGTAATAACTTCCATTTGATTCATTATCTGGTAAATCTCCCCAATCATCTATAACAACTACCTCCCATGTAAAATTATATTTCTTGGAGAATTCAACCATAGCTTGGTATTCTATCCCATTATAAAACCCACCTTCTTTTATTATAGTTTGCGGATTATAAGCTATCATCAGTAATCTTACGGAAATAGCTCCTAAATCCATTAAAACACGTCTTTCAACATTTTGTTCCAGTTCGAACCTCCCATTTAACCAAGTACCTAATACTTTAGGTTTACTTGGTTTTAGATTTTCTCCAAGTGTATAAGATAATATGTTGTAACAGTGAGGTTGTGTTTTATTTACAGTTACAATATAACTATAGGGGAAGAATGGACTAAATCTACAGTTCAAATATTGATCAGATAAACCTTTAAAGTTCTCAAATAATATTATGTACCTTCTTTGTACTCTTTGTATGGACAGTTTATCAGTGCTATAGAGAACATTAAACGTATTACACATATTTAAAGGTGAAAGAATAAAGAACTTGCAGCCCTGATTCATTGCATTAAGTATGTTGATATTCCCATTACCATGGTTTATTGAAATATTTCCACCAACATGTATGAAAATTCTCTGCACATTATTACTGAGTAATTCCATATTTTCCCACAAACGAATTCCTTCATCAATTGTCACAATGCACGATTGCTCGCCAAATAAATTCGCAATTAGATCATCCAAGAGCTGAGTTGCTTTTTTATCTCGTTGGTGACTTTGGAATGAGTGGACTGTATTATATAAAAAAGCAAAAACAAGATTATGTATTATCATCATAACGCACATTGAAATTTTAAGATAAATTGGTTCTATAGATTACTTTTTTTTATATATGCAATTCTCCTGTAAGATAAGGAATTTCCACTACATAAATGTATTTCTTTATTGTCGCCCACAATTCTCACAATTTCATTTTTAGATAATTATTTTGCTAATGGTGCTGCACGCCTTTTAGGTGAGACCTATAAGTAAAGAAGAATTATTGAAAGTTGTTATTTATTGGAAAATATGCTAATATTGATAAAAATTTTACATATTTTCTTCTACGCAATTAAACTTAATAATGTTTGAAATAAATCAAATGAAATCGCAAATAAAGAGATGTATTACCCAGAGGAAAATTGAATGAGTACTGTCCTTTCTTCCAAATCAGAAGACCATAGTTCGAATCCTGCAGCTGATTTTCTTGTCTGAGGATTTTTCAGAAATGTTCTTGTCTCCTAGTTCAATGCTAGAAGGGACTATAACATAGGTCTTAAGCTAATTTCTTCCAAAGAACTTTCTATCTTTTCTTGTTAATTGCTTCCAATCTAAATAAGTATTGAATGGTGCATAAATCTGTTTACCCTACAGAGTCATACGCTTTTGTGACCCCGCTATAGATACAAATTAGATTTTTTTTTTTTTTTTAAATATTCTCTGTTATTGGCATGGCATAGCAGATAACGGTTGACAACAGAATAGCAAAAAATGAATTTGTCATCATTTTTTAATTTCAACATGTTACCATATTCGCAACGCACATCAGGAAGCTTAGTGTGAAAATCTCTCTTTACACCTTGGTCATACATCTATCATGGTTATTCTATTTGTTGTGTTGAACTTATGTGTACTATTTGTACCATCACACTACAACGCAGAACAAATTTACAGGTGCTCAAACAAAGCGCGAAGGCTCATCTATAGAACAAAGAAACTCGTTTTCGTTGCAACTCTGACGTCAAACCTATCACTAACCACGAAATGAAAATGCAAGGACGTTCTTCAACATAAGGACGCTTTACTACGAAACAAGAGCTACTCAATATTTCGGGTGTCTTTTTAAAATTATTATCAGGTGTTGTAATACCTTCAGTTACATTTTCATATAGTTCTCGTTTGTATTCAAACATTCGTCATTGGATAAGATAAGGTTTTGAGGTTTCATAAACCTATCTTATTGAAGCCAGCTACTTGAGAGAATAATCATGACTGGACTTTGTTTTTTCACTTCGTCGACAATGATGATGTTTTTTTCTTCTATGAACCTTGTTTTGTTTTATATGAAGGAAGCTATGGTAGTTTGTGGGCACCAAAGTCTGGACTCTATTAGAGTGATCCAATTGTTACCTTCCAAAAAATAGCGTTTGAGCGGCAGTATGGGCCTTCACGTTGTCATGAAACAACGTAACCCCGGCAGACCCCTAACATACCCCATCATGTGTTCTCGGTTCAGCGAAGTTTGTGTAAGGAGGTCCCATAATAGGCACAAGCGTTGATTGTTATCCATTGTGGCATGAAATCAACAAGCAAAACATCGCGTCAGTTCCAGCGCACGCTTACCATTATCTTGAAAGTAAGAAAAGATCTATTTGATTTTACTTTCGTCGGGATGTTACGTGTAGGGTTGCCAACTGGCAGGTTTTTCACCGGCCTGGCCAGAAATATTGCTGTTATTTTGATTAAAGCCGGTGACCGGTACAAACTTCTTACCAGCCCCTTTATGACCAGTTTTTTTCAAATTTGTATCTAGTTCGAAGTACAGATTTATAAAGTAACTTTCATTCTATAAATCCAAAACTGTCACCTTTCACCATATATCAACGATTAATATATTTTGTTCATCTGTTTAGATAATTTTAAAGAAACGACAGGCACTGTATCATGGAAAATTTACTTGTAAGGAATTTTATACATTTATTGAAAGTGAAAAAGGACTTCTTAAAGCAATTTCCTGTAGTTGAAGTATAAGTTTAAAGAATAAGTTTAATTTTCCAAATGCAAAATTGTCACGTAAAGATTAATATACTTTTGTTCGTCTGTTTTGATAATTAAAAAAAAAAAAAGTGGTAGTTTTGGTAAATACAATAAAATGATCAATGCCGATTTCAATTTCTCATTTATAGCACAATGTATCTATTAAGATTATTAGTGAACGTACTAAGGGTATGCAGAATACAGATGCTAATGTATTTTTGTTCACGATAGTACATTTTTTCCCCCCCATGGATGGGTTCCAACAGAGATACTTTACACTTAGACCTATATCATGGGGAATTTTGAGGGGGTGCCGGTTTCTTTATTTCCCAGAGTTGACAACCCTATTTACGTCTCGTTACTCTAACAATCGCTGCTTGGATTCAAGGGTAACGTGGGACACTCATGTCTCGTCCATCGATATATGACTCAACAGTTCCTCATCTTCTTTATGATATTACATACCAAAGCAATAGTTTCACTTCGTTTTGAGTCAATCTGAAGGTTTTACACATCTTACAATCAAGAAACAGAAAACTGACCTTATTTCACACATGGTGGATCCCCTGATCTTAATAAATCTTCCATCACTCGTCACGAAGCGCAAACACTGCCGACATGGCTACAAATGGCATGTGTTTATATGCAAGACATGTTGGTTCTCAATGCTTATGTGCAAAAAGAACAAAAGCGTGTGATATTTAAAAGTATTGCAAAATGGCCGTTGCGTTAGAAATAAACGTAGGTCTACATGAAATGAAATTTTAATTATTGTCTTGGGTGAACTAACTTGTGCGTCATCTTGTAGATTCAATTTCTGTCCCCGGAAACATATTAACAAATACATTTCAAGAATGGTAATATTGTTATGAATAAACTAATAAATGAACATGAATGTTAAATGCATAAATTGTAAATTATTTTGTAAATATAAGAAACTTTATATCAGAATTCAAAGCAAAAAAAAAAAAAGATAAAAGTAAACATTAAAATTTTAAAATTACTGTAAACAGATTTACATTTTATAACAATATTTTTCCAAACAAAAAAGAAAGGAAAATAAATTGGCTTTGTGAAATGGATAAGAAAAATCTACTTAAAAAAGTAAATTACGCAAATTCATAAAGTTACATTAATAGAACAAAGCCGATCGTTAACTGAAAAAAAAAAATCCACAAAAAAAAGCAATCTGAGCTCTGAAAAGAATGCTCTACAGAAAGTGATAATGAGTAAAAAGAAACAAGTTAAAATTGAACAAATAGAATAGTGTTCGAAGAAGCGAAATACGCGTGTAGAAATTAAGAGTTTGTTGATAGAAAAGTACCTAATAAAAACCAAGGTCACAAGAAGCAAAAGCGTAATTAAATTGATTGACAAGTATTTTAAAACTATATGAAACATAACCATAATTATAAAGGTAACAAAGAAAGTTCTATCGCTTTTTCACCCACAACCTTCGAACATCGATGTGTCACCTAAGGATCAAAAATAGTCCCCATCAGCATCGCTGACCTGCCAACGCTTTGGACGGCCACGGATTCCATCGCGGTAGAACTTGGTGGGCCGTGAAGCGAAGAAGGTATCACGCGCATTTTGCACTTCTACGACGGATTTGAACTGGCGTTATCAAAGGAATGGTGGTTATTGGTTGAAGGTGGTTATCAAAGGAATGGACCAGGTGATAACACTGGTCGGCATGAAAATCCTCCCACGAGGGTGAAAGGGTGTACCGGATAGATTTCAAGACGCTGATTATGAATATCTCATCGAGAAAGTTCCAGCACGTAAGGTTTTTTCTGGAGGGTGCTGTTTCCATAATTGAGAGAAAAATCGTATTTTTCGTATTTAATATGTTTTCCGTGTTTGGAGTGCATAATTCTGATTTTTTACGAGGATGAAAGGGTGTACCGGATAGATTTCGAGAAACTGATTACGAATATCTCATCGAGAAAGTTCCAGTACTTTTTTTTTTTTTTTTTTTGCGGGGTGCTGTTTCCATAATTGACAGAAAAATCGTATTTTTCGTATTTAATATGTGTTTTCCGTGTTTAGAGTGCATAATTCTGAAGTTTTATATTAATCCAAAAACTATTACTAGGCTATATCCCAGGAACATTCTTTTCTCTAGCCCACGACCTCTCGGAAACGTACCCCCTTCCCTTGGGTTGCAAAGATTTATTGTCGTTCCACACTGCATACACTAAAACCTAGGCGTTATTGACGGAGAACGGTTTCGTAATCAACTTGCGATCATTCGTCGGCTCCCTTTTGTCTAGATGACAGACATATTGTTGAAAAAAAGGCGCCAAGACATACACCACGTTGTCGCGTGAAACAAATATTTCACTTTCGAGTTGATCTTCGTGTTAGAATGTGGTGTTACGCTGTGTCTGTGTATACCGTAGCTGAAAAATATTTCTGCGTGAAATATTGACGTTTGCGTTAAACGAACATGCCGAGAACTTGCAACAATTCGACAGATTCATTCTGCTACATATGTGGGGAAGTGATTTTCAAGGGACAAAGTAGGCCATTGTCACCGTTCCTGAAGACAGCCTACCATCTGTACTTCAGCTGTAAAATCGGCGACCAGGATCGCGTTTGGGCTCCGAAACAAAGTTGTAACACGTTTGCGCGTACTCTCACAGGATGGTTGAAAGGTACACATAATTCGATGCCGTTCACCATACCTATGGTTTGGCGCGAGCCCCGTGATTATGTTTCAGAATGTTACTTCTGCCTGACTAATATAAAAGGTTTCTCAAAAAACATGAAGCATAAAATACAGTATCCTAACTTGGATTCCGCAAGGAGACCTGTAAAACATGACGTTTGTCTGCCTGTACCCGTACCATCAGACTCATACACCCTGTGCAGTGTTTCATCCGATGAAGAACCTGCTGCTTGCGAGGATGTTGCACAATCTTTGAGTACACAGTCAGATCCCAATTACGCTCCAGTGCCTGACACTAATGAACCACATGTTATAAGTCAGGAAGAGCTGAATGATCTGATCAGAGACTTAAACCTTCCCAAGTCCAAGGCCCTGTTGCTTGCATCACGACTTCAACAATGGAATCTACTCAACCAAGATGTGAATATATCGACGTATAGGAAAAGAGAGGTGAGCCTAGTTCCTAATTTTACAAAGGATGGTGATTTGGTGTATTGCAGTGACATTCCATCGCTTATGGGACAACTGATGCTGAACTACAACACTGAAGATTGGAGGCTATTCGTAGATTCCTCTAGAATAAGCCTCAAGGCAGTGTTACTACACAATGGCAATGAAAAGCCAGCCATCCCTATTGCTCATGCTGTACATTTGAAAGAAACATACGAGAACATGCGAAACCTATTGCAGAAAATAAAGTACGAACAGTTCCAGTGGTCTATATGCGCTGACCTTAAGGTTATTGCCATCCTCACCGGTTTACAAGGAGGTTACATAAAGCACTGCTGCTTCTTGTGTCATTGGGATAGTCGAGCCAAAGATCAGTGCATCATCACAAAATGGTCGCCATTGAATCAACTGGTCCCACGGGAGATGAACGTGGCTAATGAACGTCTTGTGGATCCGGAGAAAATATCCTTACCACCCCTTCATATCAAATTAGGGCTCATGAAGGTCTTCGTCAAGGCCCTGAACCGGGATGGTGAAGCATTTAATCATCTAAGAAAACTATTCCCAAGACTCAGCGAGGCCAAGGGATCTCAAATCAGAGACGTTTTTAAGGATACTACATTTTCTTCTAAGCTTAATGAAGTGGAAAGTGAGGCTTGGGAGGCCTTTCGAGAAGTGTGCAGTAACTTTCTAGGGAATCATAAGTCACCTGTGGGCAGGTTAATTACTTCATTTCGTAACATGGGATGTAATATGTCCCTAAAGTTACACTTCCTGCATTGCCACCTGGACTTCTTCCCTGAAATGTACAGCTTGGGGGAGGTCTCTGACGAACACGGGGAAAGGTTTCACCAGCAAATAGCTACCATGGAGAGGTGCTACAGTGGTAAATGGAGTGTGAATATGTTGGCAGACTTCTGTTGGAATGTGACACGCGAGACACCCTGTAGTAATTACAAGAGGAGTAGGAAAACCAAGTGACACGTAAGTGTTAAACTTTAATTTTTTATGCAATTTTATTGCATAATTTATATTGATATTTAAATTATAACGTGCAAATTATTAAGGGTGGAGAATAGCATCTTTGGGCAGATAGTGAAACACCCCTCCCCCTCCTCCCTGAAACTGGTATGTCCTGGAGAAAAACGGGTTACGGATTCGAACTCAGGAGCTCGAAACCTATAGGAATCACCTATTTTCGGTAGTGGGAGCGAAAAAAAGTTTCATTTTGCCGACCAGTGTAATCGGACAATGCAATGTCGGGGGAGTATGGCGGATGCAATAGTGTTTCCAATCCAAGGCGTAGAATGGTGTCCTGGGTCATCCTAGCCACGTGAGGCTTGCCTTTGTCCTGTAACAAGAGGAGCCCTTTGTGATTCAGAAGTGCTGGCTCCAGGGTTTTGAGTTTTTCTTGAACACGGCTCAACTGCTGATAGTACATAGTTGCATTGATGCTCTGACCAGCTGGTAGCAGTTCCTGATGCACGATGCCGCGAGCAGTTCACTAAACACGCACGAGGACTTTCTTCTGGTGCACTGCTGTTTTCGGCTGTTTTGGAACCGGTTCATGGGATGCTAACCAATGATGAGTCAAATCATGTGGGACCCGTCGACACAACTTGTAGTGC
Organism: Thermobia domestica; assembly: GCF_964235325.1. Classification (NCBI taxonomy): domain Eukaryota; kingdom Metazoa; phylum Arthropoda; class Insecta; order Zygentoma; family Lepismatidae; genus Thermobia; species Thermobia domestica. The sequence goes on from NC_137455.1 coordinate 64,931,885, forward strand.
TTCCCAAGTTGATGGAGGTGATGCTGAATGGTTTCTCCACTCACACTGAACTGTAGTCCCAGTTCCTCACATATCCGGCCACTGTCCGCCTCAATTGCTGCCTGAAGATCTTCATTTTGGACATGTGTTGGTCTTCCGGCACGTGGTGCGTCTTCGAGTGTTTCGTCACCGCCCTTAAACTTGTTAAACCAGCGCAGTACTGTCCACGTAGTCACGACTCCCTCACCAAAGGCCTGGCATATTTTCCGCCCCGCTGCAGCGGCGTTTGACCCCAGTTTGAACTCGTACAGCATACACGCCCTCATGACGCTCTGTATAGGTCCCATGTTCACTCTGTCCTTCGCAAGTTCACAGTGTAACTGAACTGCCACAACCAGGTAGTATGTTGGATATACTCACACCAACTGATCTTTGCCTTATCTCAATTCGCATTCAACTCACGGTGTGAGGGCCAATTGAACACAGACGTCCAAAAAGAGCGACAGAACTTTCTTGGTTACCTTTATATAAACCATGAGGTCAATTAACGCTATGAAAGCAATTAATAATAATTACTATTAAAATTGTCATTTAAAATGCAGGTAGCATTCGTGACACAAACCGGGAAGTACTCCTTTGTGAAAGTATTCTCTATATAATCAAGAAATGAAAAGTAAAAATATTCGAATTGTTTAATGAGCTGGAAAAATAATTATCAGAAGCATAATTTTGGGGTGATAAATGAAAACTTCCGTTCCTAAATTTACACGGCATATTGTTTCCTTCAAGAAGATTGGTGATAGGATGTGTTGTTTCTACTCCTTTTAGAAAATTATATGTATATTCTCTGTATATTTTTGGGAGAAGGGGGCAACTTGTAGGGCAAAAGAAGTGTATACAAATTTCTTAAAATTTCCATTTGGATTTCTTTTCATCATAACAAAGATCATCTATTTTCCATCAATCCTACCCGTTGCCTAGTGGCTAGTACAATCCTGGGTTCGATTCCCGGTTGAAGAGCATTCAAATTCAATATATTATGGTGATTTGGATTCCACCATAAACTGAAGGTCCAAGTCTCTTGTAGCATCGGTGCTGAAAAAAGACGTTGAACTTCAATAAATAAATAAATAAACAACAAATTTCTCATCGCTCCAAAATAAAAGTTACTAATTTTCCTTTTTTTAATATGATATAGTATCACTTTGAAATCCGGCTTTATACATTAGTGAATTATTGTACATGTTTTTAGAAATTAATCTTCCTTTGTACACAATACAAAGAACAACTTACATTCGCACTGATTTGTATGGCATAGTTGCCAGCAAGAGTTAGTGTTCTCCATCAAAAACTCTTCCCTCAGAAACTTCGAAATGTATAAGTCAATGTGGACAGTGGCGGCGGTTGAATATTAAAAGTGGGGTGAAAGACATGATCTGAATATTTGTATATCAATGTTAGTTTTTCTGGTTGCTTGTAACACTGTTTGACGAAAGGTTGTATAACTAATAGGATACTGTCTTTTTCAGTTAAAATACCGTATATCATGTTTCATATTTTATTAAGTAAATTGACAAGGGCAACGCAAGTAGATACTAGCCCTTTGTACTCTTAAACAAAGAAAGTGTAAGAAGAGATTTGATTCCTTGTTTATGGACATCTTAAAATTCTGTCTGGAAAATTGTGTGATCATATTAGAGGCCTATTTAATAACAAATATGCAAAACATATAAATAGAAAGGATAATATTAATCAAATAATCATAGTAATGAATACTGAGGCTTATTTTGCAAAAAAGTTATATTGAAACTGGAAATTAATGAACAACTTATATTTTTAATTCCACGAATGCTATTATATGTGTTATTACTCTTAGAATGACAGTGAATACTAGAAGCATATGCTACGACATTTAAAGAAGTACTTTTGCAGCTTCCCGAAACATACTTTTGCCATGAGGTGTAGTTTTTCACTTTCTTGGAACACATCAAAACACAACAATACCTAGAATCACTTAACACCTCAGTTGTACAAAATAACCCTAAAACCTACTAGAATTATGTTGAATTCACTAAATTTAATTGTATATACAAAATTGAATATATACCGGTACACCCCTAAACTCGTATATTACACTGCAAAACAATGGAAAAGGTAGAAGTTTCTTGTTACTTTCTTCTTAATTAATATTCCTTACTGAGCTCCTTCGTGGCGAAACGGTTAGCGTACGCGCCTTTGACGTGGGAGACCCAGGTTTGAATCCCAGCGGGAGGTCATGTGGTTCGGATTCCACGTTAATATAGCTCCACGTCTCATATAGCCTCGATGCAGAACGGGATCTTGAACTAAAAAAAAAAATCAAAACATCCCTTAGTATTAGAAAGAAGAAAAAACATTTTAGGAACTGTGGATTTTGTGTAATTAAAGAATAACTTGTGAGGACTTTTTTGGGTGGGGAGGGGGCGAAACGTTATCTTAATTAGTTCCAAAGCGACTGACTAACATATCAAGCCCTTGTAAAAAGAAATGAAAGTATGCTCGAATAGTAGCAATCCAATAGTTTAATTTTTGAGCCATTTTTCGTGGCAATTAAAACACAATTCCTGTAGCTTTCTTAACTCCATGGGAAAACAACCAATACGTACTCACAGAACAGCAAATATTTAATGCCACCATTTTTATTCTAGGAACCAATAATACATATAAAACTTTATATTTCCAAATGAAACTATATACATTAATGGGTTATTTCAAAAAAGTGGGAGGCAACTGCCCCCCTTTGCCCCCCCCAATCGTCGACCATAAATGTGGGTACAGTTTGTGTACTTTGGGGGAAACTATTGTCATCTCTATACATTCTCCAGAATGGCAGATAAGCACCTACTTTTGCTAAAATAATAGCTCCATAGAACTTATCTAATACCTGGTAATACCCTACTATCTATGACGTGGATTCTTTTTGAAAATGATTGAATGAGATGTTGAAGGTTTGCCGCATCCATGTGTCTGAACTTGGTCAAAATAGACCCCCTCCCGTTGCACGGGGATACCTATTTCTGCATTTCACTAATTGCTCCAAATACAGTGGACTCTTTTTAATTCGAAGTTCAAGGGGACACGAAAAAACTTCGAATTATCCAAAATTCGAATTATCCAAGAACATTCATTTTCACATATATAATAACAAACAAACCAAAGTAGTGTGCATCAAAAACATATTCATATGGTGTAGACTTTACCTTTAAAGCAGCTTATTATTAGCGTGATCGAATACCGCAAACTAACAAACGACATTGATTCCACATAATTCAAGCTTCGTGTACAATGGAAAATATATTTGCGTACAACACTACAACATACACTGAATAGCCCAAACAATTAAACACCAGTAACAATTTGAATATTCTGTTCTCACTTTGAAGAAGTCGTAAACCTCATTTGCTTAAATTTGATTGTTTTTGTACGGTCAATAAATCTTGAATTTCATGTATTGCGTGTAATACGATATTAATAACATTTAGTTGACTTTATCAATAATACATCTTAAATTTTCAACCAATTCTGAAACAAGATGAGATTGGCACATGTTCTCTATCTTTACTTCTTCCCCAACTCACCTTCATCTTTATCATTACATAGATTTTCTATTTATCTTTTGTATTATTCTTCCCTATGGCTGCATCTGGATAATTGAAAACACGTTAAAACTGCATTTCTCTGTTTACATCTGTCCAATATTAAAAATTTTCAACTGTATTTACTTCGAATTATCCAAAACATATGTTCAAAAGTTCGATTTATCCACGATTTTTTACTATTGTTTTCAATACAGTTTTCAAGGGGAATGGACTCCTGTTCGAATTATCCAATATTTCGAATTATCCAAGTTCGAATTAGCGAGACTTCACTGTAGTCCATACATTTTCGTTTGAGTTTAAATCTGGAATTTTTAGGCCAAACCAAATGCGACAAAGTGACTGGCTGTTTCTCAAACTATATTCAAACGGTTTTAGCCCTGTAAATACGGCAGTTGTCAACTTAGATCATTTCTTATCCATATAAGTATCTGCTGATACAGGCACATCACTTGCAGAAACTAAAAAAAAAAAAAAAAAAAAAAGTAGTATCTTTCATGCACCACTGTCTCCAGATTTTTATTATTGTCGAAAGCCTTGTCGGTATGTTTGAAAGTTTTCAAAAAAAAAAAAAAAAAAAAAAAATAGAAGCGAGGTTTAAACAATGCATAACTGATTTACAAGGAGCCAAGAATGTATACTAAATTACTATTTTTCTTATGGTTATTTAACTTAGAAATTATAAATGTTGTAACAAAGAGGTGTTAAACTAAATATCATACGAACTATTGAGTAAGAACTGTGGTTTTATAAAGACCAAATTTGGTAATAATAATAATAATAATAATAATAATAATAATACATTGTAATGGTATGTAGTCTTGCTTGAAACAAATATAAACTCGCAAGAATAGGATATTTGGCCTATTATTATTATTATTAGTAGTAGTAGTAGTAGTAATAGTAGTAGTAGTAGTAATAGTAGTATCTTTACCATTATTATTATGGAAGATTTGAGAATTCAAAGTCGTATCTGAAGTCACAGAAGGGGTCAACCAAAAGCCATCTATGACCAACGACCAAGAAGGATGGTGAGGGAGGCGTGTAGGTACGCACAGTTTATTAAGGGGGCGCCAGGTAAACAAGGTTAGAAACCACATATTTAAAGTCACAATAAGTTGAATCGAAATACTTGTTAAAAGTAAACGTGTTATAGCATTATTTCACTCTGATCAGTAACAGAATAACATGAATCAGTGAATTCTTTAACGAGACAAAAACTAGCATTTAACAAAATGTATATACAATTCCAAAATCGTTTGTAAAACCAGCATTGAATCACGCTTCGTTTTTCATTCGCTCACTGTCTGTTATTCTTCTTCTTCTTTTTAATTTGCCGATGCTGTAAAACACTTACAAGTTTGTTTCGGGCATTGCAGAATGTCGAACGTAGATAATATGCTCCAAGTGAATTAGGACTAACTGTTCTTAACACATTGAGATTGATTCTGACGTGTAGGCTATTCATAAGGCATAACAACTAATAGGAAAGAACTGCGAGCTTATTGACAGTGAAAAAGAAATAAATTAATATCCATTATAGGTCTTTCTTATTTTTCTTATTGTTATACGTTTAATATCCAACCATACGATAAAAGCTAATATAACGCATTAGCGAAAAGGTCTTTCTAGAACAATAAGAATGCTGATTTATTTACTTACTTTTATGTTAGGAAATTAAACAACACAAATCTACACTTCCATGTCACAAAGATACCATTGTTATTTGGAAAGAGCATTAAAAAAATAAGGTAATTTATTTCACTTTATATATAACTTACATTGTTGTTCTCTACCTCGTACTATTACTGCAAATCTGAAAATCAATAATCCATCCCTACTCTATTTCCCATTCCGTCACTTTTTGATACCCGAACAAAAAAAAAAAAAAAAAAAAAAAAAAAAGGCAATGCGAAAGATAAAGATTATATCAATGGCTCCCAACTGGTGTGTCGCAATACACTGGTGTATCATGAAATCTTATCAAGAGTGATGCGAAATTTTAGATCTTAAAAATCTTGAAGCGTTGCTTAATTATTTAAAATCAATTTTGAGACGGACTGTACAGTAAACCCCTTCTACCAGTGATGGTTTCAAGTAGTGATCTTCGAGGAATTCCTTCCTGGGGATACAACATTCCGGAACAGTATTCCAGTAACGAGTTTGGACATGAAGACTTCTGGATCCTGGCTGTAGCGTTACAGAAGATCACTGCTCACGTCATAGCGCTGTTTCTGTATAGGAATGAGAAACGACCGAAGAAAAATGTTAGTTACTTTAATATGGAGTATGCAAAAGGTTGACACAAAAAGTCGCTAAATGGGAGATGAAAAGACTCCAATCCTCGGGGAAAAGTCACTAAAAATAATTCATAATTTGCTTGAAATAATTCTTGGAATGAAGATGTGGGAGGAAGCGGGAGAACTCCAAGAGAAAACCAACAGACACTATATTGTCTTATGTGGCCTGGGATCGAACCAGGGACCCCTCACACTAGAAGTGAGAGCTTTACCACTGAGCCATTGTATCTCCTTTTTTTTTTACAAAACGTGGATTGTCTAGACCCATTCTATTTCAAGTGTGTCCCTTCTGGCGCTGCTGTTGATGTGTGTTTTCCCGTACCTCCCTCGAAAGAGGAGGGACAAATAGCTGTGGCCGATATCCTTTAATGGTTGGATGAGGACACAATTGCCACATTGAATTACTTCACGGGCTTCGCTGTGCACTGTCTTATTAGCCATTCTAAGTAGCCCACGATCTTCAGTCGTCAAGACCAAACGATTGAATGGCAAGTTGGCAACACAGCCGAGGTCATTCACTTCTTTCCCCAAAGCAAAGGGAAGGTTTCCTCGGTAAGATGTTGGCGGGAGTGGAGTCGAAGTGTTTTACATATTTTCCTAGGGTACCTCTGAATTAGACAGGGTCTAGTGTCGAAAGAGTGACCACTTCAACATTTTAATTTTTATTATGTATTTAGGGGAAACCGGGTTATTCGCGACCACTGGGGTAATGCCGAACACCCAAGTTTACGCCCAAGGAAACTTGTTAGAAAACAGACGATTTTGCTGCATGCTAGCGAAGGGACCTGGAAAAGTGTAGCATAAATTTGGTGACAGTCAATTGAGTAGATTACCAGGAAGACGTTTTGTTGTTTTTGTCGACTCATTTATAAAATTCATTCAACAATCTGGGCACGGTAACTTGGCTCTTATCTTATCTATATTGTTACAGATAAGGCTATATATTCTCCTATATTAGAGCATTAGTTCTTTGTAATCTTACTAGCCTGTATGCAGTCAACAATTAATTTCAACTTTAACAATTAAGTTACGTCTCATGGGGAAATCCCAGACAGAATGTTTACCATTACCCCGGAGTTCGGGATTGCCCAATGATGTGAAATAAATTATCAAAAATTTTTAAATAGTTTTTCTTTATTGAAAAGTAAGTAATAAGTTAATGAAATTGGTTTGGGAAATAGATCATGTCTTGGTAATAAGTGTTATTAGCTTTATTAATTAGAATAGTTTGCTATATTTATTATTTTAGGTCATTAGTAGCCTACTTCATTACTCTAGTCAGTAACCCTACTTTAGATATCTGATCCTTCATTATAGGCTGCAATTTTTTTTTCTATGTGTGATTCACAGTGTGTTTTACAAATTTATTTATCCTAGTAGCATCCACTAGCAGTTAGTCAATTTTGTTCAGCCTATTAATCGCATTTGAACATTGGACTAATGAAGAATACCGGTACTGTCTTTAGGACAAAAAAAAAAAAAAAAAATGCGCGTGTCTGTAATTGCTACAATTCCAAATGTTTTCATTTTAATGAATATTTTACTTAATGCACCACTATTTTTGAATGTTTCATAAGATTACATTTTGTTTAGCCTATTACTTATTAGCTTTCATTTTAATAGTTTCAAAGGTGTGAGGTCTGGTCATGTTTCTCATTAACTTCAGTTATGTTTTAATTATAATTCTTATTAAAGATTTAAATACTAATTTACGGTATAATTTTAATGTATTTTAATGCATTTTGCTTCTTTCGTAAAGGAAAGTTTAAAGCAAACAGTAAGTTCGGGATTACCCCGACCAATGGGGCATTAAAACATCTCATTGATTTGTTGAAAAATGTTACTTTTGACTTTCTGCTGCACTTTAGTAAACAGGAAAAACTCCAAGCGTTCCATACACAAGAAATCTTGATTTTATCTCTAAAAACAAAAGAATTGTTTATAATCAAAGCTTGAGTGTTCGTGAATACTCCGGTCTCCCCTACAACATATCAAACCGGTGAAAAGGTTTCCATATCTTGGTGGATACATCACTCATTGAGGAGGAAAATATGGCATGCTAATGAGTATAGTACATTCACTCAACTGAAGTGCAGTTCGGTAAATTTCTTTCAAGTTACCATGCTGAATTTTACAACAGCATCTTTTCCTCCCTCCTACCCTCTTTTGACCACATTTGCAACGTCTTAACACCCACTGTGTCTGTTCTTTCTTCTCAATTCTATGACTAACATAAAACAGATATCAGGAAATGTAAGAACAAATAAACTGGTCTTGGGAAAGTTAATCTAGCAGTAACTTAAAGGATAGTATTTGGAACTGTGCAACTAAGACTCTACGTGGAGTTGACAAACGACTGTCAATTGTTTGAAATGAGGGTTCTGGTTGGCCATTTAATTATCTGGGGTGTCTTCTGCAAGATCCCTCGGACGATGACTTATGGCACGAGCCACCTGTAGAATGCGGCACTCTTTATGCACAAACTGCACTTCAGTTCAAGAAACGAACTTTACTATTTAGAGATCTTACCTCCCAATTAGGTAAAACATCTGAGAGTTGGGCAAAGTTTCTGTGCCACGTGGTGGTTTCCTTAGGCGCCAGTCCTGGGGGGCTGCGGGAGCCCGCCCCACAAAATTTGATTGGACCTTACCCCACCCACCCCCACGTCCCGAGGAATTTGAATACATTGTATTGCTTGAATCTCTACTCGCTATTTACCCGAAGTTATACTGAAATCGGCGTCGCTAGTAGTGGTATACACGTTCGATCAGAGAAATGAATGATAAATAAAAGGACTTGAGTTGATTTTCAATTATGTAAATGACAACAAGATAAAATTCAGTAATAGACTTATAAATAAGATCATCGCAAAAATAAGTGAAATATATATCTTAATGTGCATGAATCATTAAACTGCTGTGAGAATTAGGATATTCATTACATGAAGTACAGTGCGTGAATAGGTACAATAACATTCAAAAATCAACTTCAGCTTAAAGAAGAAAATATAAATTAAAATGAACCCTGAAATGAAATGGTCAATCAGAAAGATAAGGTACACAGCGATAAATTTCATTATTTCTTCTGCAAACACCAAGCATACATAGTCTTCGTCTTCGTCTGACAAGGAGAAGGCACACTTTGGTAAGTAAACTTCGGGGCCATTTTTTGCGAGGTGGTAGTGCACATTTAAAGAGTTAATATTACAAACTGGGAGAGCGCAATGGCCAAAAATAACCGAGTAAAAACGTCTTAAAGTTTTCTACTCGCCGCATATATCGTAAGACGCGCTAAAGTTATCAAGTGACGGCGTGGCAGAGTAAGAAGACCCTGACACTTCAGTGCAAAGGATCCCTGGTTCGATTCCTATTCGAGTCAAACTTTTATATTCGTTTTTTTTTCAACCAATAAAGTAGTCATTTGTAACTGTAAGTAAAATATTAATTCACCATATGTTTATAGTGTATTAAAACAATAGAAATTTTCAATCACTTGTAAAATCTTTCAATGTTCCATGTTAACTAGCAAGAAAATTTAATCTATTCCGTAAATATACTGATATCACGACTTAAATCGTGGTTACGACAATCGTTGTGTAATAAATGTTCTTGACGCTTCGTGTCTACATCTGTTGACAATGTGCGACTTACAAAGGAGTTGAGGGAGAAATCCCCTTTGCTAATATACTGGATGTTGCTATAACCAAAGGAGATTTCCCCCTCATTCCCCTTGTAATTCGCACACTGCCAACAGATGTAGACGAGAAGCTTCAAGAACATTTTTACACGATGACTGCGGTAACAAAAATATTTATGGAAGAGATTAAATTTTGTTCCTAGTTATGGAACATGGAACATACACGGAACATTGAAAGATTTTACAACTGATTGAAAATTTCTATTGTTTTAATACATTATAAACATATGGTGAATAAATATTTTACTTATAGTTACAAATGGCTACTTTATTGGTTGAAGAAAAAACGAAAATAAAAGTTTGACTCGAACTCGGCACCCTTTACACTTAAATCTCAAGTTCTTCCCACCCTGCCACGCCGTCACTTGATAAGTTTGTGCGTCTTACTATATATGCGCCGAGCAGAAAACTTTAAGACGGTTTTTCTCGGTTATTTTTGGCCATTGAGCCCTCCCAGTTTGTAATATTAACTCTTTAAATGTGCATTACCACCTCACAAAAAATGGCCCAGAAGTTCACTTACCAAAGTCCGCCTTCTCCTTGTAAGTGCTACAAACGATGCGGAAACGTTGGCACTATCTCCAAGCATTACCTACCTTTGGCTACGTGCTTCTCTGCTCTCTCTACTTTGCTTCTGTGATGACATAATATTGCTAGCCAATCAGCATGATTCAACCTTGCTACTCTATTAACCTTGAGGATAAAGAATGTCTTCCTATCTAGTCGGAAATGTAAAACTTTTACCTGATAAATTTGTAATTATGTGGATAGGAGATTTTAATATCTCCCCCAGCCCTTTACAACATAAGGTGGGATATTGTTTATTTTATGGTTCTCTGTTTCAATATTACAGAAGTAATTTTAAATGATCCCAATAAATCCTGACAAACATTTGGATTTGCCGAAATGTTTCACAACGTATTAACGAACTGAAACGGCACATAAAATATAATATGTATTTGCTGAATTGTCAATAAATTTGAATAGCATTTCTGTACCGAAAGGATAACTTAAACGATTCTTAATTAATAACAACTCAATTTTGATAAACGTACTGTTTTAGTCTGGCAGCCAGTCCATAAGATTTGCAGGGTACCTTGCATTTTGGGGTGACCAAGGTTTTTTGAGGTTTTCTTATAGATTTTGATGTGCTGAATCCAAAACTGCCGGGTGCAACGCTGGCACCCGTGAGCATTTCCCACAAAACTCACTAACGATTTCCCCTCCGCCCTTTTTATTAAAAAATCGTTGACTTCGGGAAAATTATCTGTAACTCCTACAGTAGTTAACGTAGAATAAAAACTCAAACCTTGTTCTCCTTCTAATTAAACTGTCTTTCCAACTATGTTAATCACTCGGGGCCGCGACGAACAGGAAAGGGAAATAAAATGGGAAATTCTGGAAAATTCCCTCCCAAAGCATCTTTCAGCTCTTAATATCCAAGAGCCGTACATCGAATCTCCATCCGGAAAGAAAATATTTTTATTTTTTCAGGAGCTTTCGACACTAGCAAACAATATTAGGAAGAGTAGCGCCCTGGCACCCTTGAACATTTCACACAAAACTCTGAATTTCCCATCATTAGTATTTTACCAAAAAATTATTGACTTCTGGGAAATTATCTGTAACTTCTATAGTAATTAACGTAGAATAACGGTTCAGACCTTGTTATTCTTCTATTGGAACAGTCTTTCCAACAATGTTAATTACTTGGAGCTGTAATGAACAGGAAACTAAAATAAAATGGTAAATTTCGGAAAATTCCCTTCCAAAGCATCTTTCAGCTCTTAAAGTACAAAAGGGATGGGCTGTATCTCCTTCCGAAAGAAATATTTTTATATTTTCATGAACTTTCTACAATTGAAAATAACCGTACACACGTGAACTGGAACCGTGCGATACATACTTTAATAATTAAAATTTAAAAGGAATTTACATTTGTAGAATTGATAAGTAGCACAATAAATGGTACAATTATCTTCCTCATATAATTTGGGCAGTAGGATATATTTAGTACTTGTATTCGCTTTTGTTTTTAACAATTTAAGTTTAGTTTACGATTTCTGGCTAAAAGTTCATGAATCTTAATGTTTAAATTTCCTTTTATTTTTTCATCGTTATTAATTCAACCTTTTTACATATCTACAGGTAGCAGCCATCACATAGACATAATAGTTTTTAGTGATCATGTGGATGAGTTTACAGCTGACTAGTGCCAAGTGAATAAACTGTTACTGCTTTATGTGTGTTAACACGTTTCAAAGTAGTGTTTCATAGTGCTCTTTTTAAAAGCACGGCGAATGAAAAGAAGTGCATTTTCACATGTCAGAAAACACAAGAGCGGCTTATAACTGGAGGACCAGCTCAAGTTCGATCAATTATGTTGGCAAGTAGTCTTAGACATGACGGACGGTTTATTTCTCTTGAGCAAAATGTGCCAGTATACTTTCATAAGTACTGCGTATCAACATATACTTCGCAGTGGCATATCAAGAAAGCCAAAGACAGTCAACTTCAACCTCCTCTGAACCACAGGTGAAACGGATTAGAAGATCAGACGCAAAACCTTTCAATTTTCCTACTGACTGTCTATTCTGTGGAGAGATCTGTTCCGATTCTGATCCAAAAAATCCAAGTCGATGGCGCAGATATCACCTTCTTAGAACGGTCGATTGTCCAGGGCAACCTCAAGAAGCTATCCTCAAAATATGTGATGTTAGAAATGACGAATTATCCGAAGCTGTTCGAGTGCTTGTAAATGGAGCTGTTGGAGATCTACATGCGGCAGACGCTCGTTACCACAAAGATTGTTACTATCAATTTTTGCACAGTAAGTCAGCTAAAATTTGTTCACTGAAACGCAGCATAAATAAAGGAAGTGACAGAAATGGAATCAACGCAGTCACAACAGCTTTAAAAGAGGACGCTTCTCGTATTTGGCACCCCATCGAAGTTTACCATCTTTATCAACAGAACGGTGGATCTAGAACTGATCGTCTTGCAATTATAAGAGATGTTCAGGAAAGAATAGGTAAAGACCTTCTAGTATTGTCCTCTCCTGGTGTATCCAGCATTCTTGCCTTTAAAAATCAAGCTGCTCTTGCCATGAATATTACCGAAGATGACGACGATGATAAAGAAACAATAAAAGAACTAAGTACAAAGATAATGAATGAAGTGAAGAAGCCTGATGATAGATTGAAAAGTTACGAAACTACCCTCTCTGAAGACAATATTAAAAATAATGTTAGTGAAACTTTACTTTCCCTATTAGAGATGTTTGGAATTACTGAGCTACCTGCAATACTCAATGGAAACTACCTGCAATATCGTAACTGCAGCATTGACAAAGCAGCCAACTACTCTCCAGGTGCTCTTGCTATGCTTCTGAACAGCAAACGTCTCACTGAAGAATTCTATAAGTTTGGAGTCACTTGTAGTTACAGTGAGACCCTAAGATTTAAAGCGTCAGCTGCAGCAGAAGCCAGCAAAGCGCCAACTTTGCAAGGACTTAATCCCTCAACAGACGGACTTGTGCAAGCTGTTGGTGACAACTTCAACACGTATATTTCATCTCAAAATGGCCTACGTCAAACTCACAGTATGGCACTGCTGATAACTTAAGTGGAGAAGTCATGGAGTTGCAACAGTAACAAAAATTGTCGCATTACAAAGGAAGAAATGAAGGAACGTGTGACTAGTGGAGTGCCTGTACACCGGTACACAGGGCCAAAAAAGCCACCAATGCCCCAACATTTCTCAGTAAAAGAAGTGCCAACTCTAGTATTACTTGCATCTCAAGTTTATTCAGTGTACAGAGCACAGAGAATAGATTTCGAGTTTGTAAAGTCGATCATTAGGAGTCCTGAAGTCAGTCCTGAATATGGTGTCTATAATACAAGAAAATCAACAGCCATTAACAAGTGTTAAAAGGAGTTAGCTTGAAAAAATTGGGGTCTCAGGAAGATATAACCAGTGATATAGAACAAGAAGCAACTGACTTTGTAGCTACGTGTTGTGAAGTCTATGATAGAAGTTCGTATTAACGTTTGGAAGAAAAAAAACTGCATCTGCTCACACAAGATCCCCACTACTTTGCTCTCTTCCACCGACGTCGGAAGCTTTTAAACTAAATGTAAAGCCCGAACATCTACAAATGCTAATTTGGCTGAGTGCAGACAGGGCAGACCCACCAAATGTTCATTCAACTTGTTATGGATGGACACGTGATGAAACTAACAAATCGTTAAGGCCAGTTATGCTTCCTCCAAATGTTGAGCCAGCTCCTGCCGATGTACTTCACCTCATCAAATGTTCCTGTTCGTCAGAAAAACCTTGTTCAACAAGAAGATGTAGTTGTGTAGGTAAACTACCTTGTGCAATACTTTGATGGTAGATGCTACACCAAACTAAACACGTACTCACATAACGACGCTGACGAGAGTGAAGAAAGTGGTGAGGAATAATATTACAAATAAATATGACATACTTAAGTCATTATGTAAGTTTATCTTGAATAACCATTTTTTTACAGATAAGTGTGGCTTTTAGAATACCACTAGAACATTCATTTTCTAAGCGTGCGAAACCTCTCGAACTACAGATGCTACATTTTAATCAAAATCATAAAAATCGAAGAAAGTTACAAAAATATTTTTTAACGTACGATTTATTAATACATTTTACTGATAATAGAAAATTTTGGAACAGTCTAAATACATTACATTCGTACTTAATAAAAATGTCTTGAAATTGCAAATGTTGCCCTAAGGGCTGATATCGTTGGAAAGATTATTCGAACAGAAGCAGAAAGGGATGAAACATTATTCTTTGTTAATTTGTATAGAAGTTAAAGTTACATTTTCCGCAATGAACCATTTCTAATAAAGATGATGTGAAATCATGAGTTTAATGGGAAATGGTAAAGGTAGAAAGTTCATGAAAATTGAAAATATTTCTATCGGAAGGAGATACACCCCATCCCTTTTGTTCTTTAAGGGCTAAAAGATGCTTTGGGAGGGAATTTTCCAGAATTTCCCATTTTATTTCCCTTTTCTATTCGTCGCAGCCCAAGTGATTAACATAGTTGGAAAGACTGTTCCAATAGAAGCATAACAAGGTCTCAACCGTTATTCTACGTTTATTATTGTAGAAGTTACAGATAATTTCCCAGAAGTCAATAATTTTTTTGGTAAAATACTAATGATGGGAAATTGTGAGTTTTGTGGGAAATGTTCAAGGGTACCAGGGCAGTATCCTTCCTAATATTGTTTGCTAGTGTCGAAAGTTCATGAAAGTATAAAAATATTTTCTTTCTGAATGGAGATTCGATGTACGGCTCTTGAATATTAAGAGCTGAAAGATGCTTTGGGAGGGAATTTTCCAGAATTCACCATTTTATTTCCCTTTCCTGATCGTTGCAGCCCAAGTGATTAACATAGTTGGAAAGACTGGCAAATACGGTAGAAGTTACAGATAATTTCCCCGAAGTCAACGATTTTTTAATAAAAAGGGCGGAGGGGAAATCGTTAGTGAGTTTTGTGGGAAATGCTCAAGGGTGCCAGAGTTGCACCCGACAGTTTTGGATTCAGCACATCAAAATCTATAAGAAAACATCAAAAGACCTTGGTCACCCCAAAATGCAAGGTTCTCTTGCTCTGCCACCAGACTAGTTTGTTTGCATTCCACTTTCCAAAGTTTCAATATGGAATCCTTCAGAACCACGAATCTGCCGAATGAATTTTGAGTAGGAGGTGTTATATTCTAGTTCCCCCTTAGGTTCACTCCTGCCTTTAGGTTTTTTTAGGCACAGTCCTGATATTAACGACAGGACCATGAGAACATTTTGATTTATGAATAAAATAGACTTCGTTTTTTTTTTTTTTTTCACTTGTGTAAAAATGACGAAACAGCTTTAGTATTAGAGATAATTCGAGGAAGAGAGAATATTTCCTCGATAAATTTACCTTTTATGATAGAAACATCCAATGATGTAATGCTAAAATTTTTAGTGGGTATGCGCTAGACCATTATGAAAACTATAGCGTATACTACCTATATATGCGTTAATGAATATACAATATTTGACATAATTTGAATTCAATTTGTCTTAAAATCCTCTTATATGTCTTCTTAGACCCTTGTCTGCAACCAAACATACATCTGAATGCCCCCCCCCCCCACTTAAAGTTACAGAGAAATCGGTGCCTTGCTATAGTGTACAAGCAATATCGATTTCTATTGCTTTCTCCCGATTTCTCACACTTTTCTCACTCAATCATTATTCATCTCATCATCATCTCTCTTAGCCTTGGTGCATAAACGTTAAACGTTAAACTCAAAAGAAAAATGGATATTTTGATCTAATAGTGATACTAAAAGTATTGATTCTACTACCACAATGCTTTTCATCTGATTTCCTTGAAGCGATATTGGACGGAAATAGAACACTGCATTGAATGTTGAATGGAACCCGAAAGTTTCATATGACTTAATATTATACACACTAAATATTTAATTTGATATAATATGTAATTGAAAATATGATCGTGTGTAAACTGCCTAATAGTATTGTGCAAATATTTGCTTAATTCCTAAATTTTTGATACTGTTTATTGTACTAAAATTATTCTCTAGAATTAAAACTAAAACTAACAATAAAATATTAGTGTGTAGCATAGATAAGACACTTAAGCTCCAAACAAGTAAAATACGGCACATGGTAGACAACATCGTGTTCGTGGGTTTTTCTCGAGGTATTCGCGTTTCCTCCCATATTCTCATTCCACTATTTTTTTTTAGAACAACTCATTTCCATTAATTACTCGTTTCCTTTAGCGTAAAAGGCCATCAAATATGGGATGTTAATGATTTCAATTTGTTACACACATCACCCATTGAACTTTTCAACTTGAACTGTACTTGTTTCTCCCAGAGAAGAAAACCAAGTTTCACAATTCCATTTCTTTAAAACAATGGTTCCTGAATTTGTTTATACAATGACCCCTCTTTATCAATCCTGCATCTTCACATTTCGTTCCTTGCCAGACCACATGTTGGTCTGATCCCTTTTCCGATTTCAGATGCGGCATTGAATTCTCAAACCTTTAATAATAAATTATTCCAGCAAAACTTCTGTATATCATTCAGTGGCGGATCTATTCTCGACCGAGGGGCGTCGCGTCGGTTCTCCCACTTTTTGAGCGACAAAACTAATTGAAGCTATTATTTAGGTATTTTCGAAAGTTTATAGTTAGTTTGTAGTTTTATTCTTTATTGGAACATTTTTTAAACATTACACAGGGCTATAGTTTTAATCGCAGCTTTTCTCTTATGCAATGTATAAAACAATATTTGAGGTCCGCAATTTCAACGTACAATCCTAGCCATAATATCCATCAAGAGAGAGTTAAGTTGAAAACTTTTCCAGGACCCATGAAAAATTGTTAACTCATGATATATTCTAGGTTCTGGCTGCTCACTCCCCAGATTTTACCTTCTAGATCCGCCACTGATACCATTGTAGTACGGTATTATTATTATTATTATTATTATTATTATTATTATTATTATTATTATTATTATTATTATTATTATTATTATTATTATTATTATTATTATTATTATTACCTACTTTCTTCTTAATGGAGCAAGTATTGTTACTCAATAGCTATTTTGTGTTTGTACGTGATTTAATTTAACAAAACCTCTTATTTTTACATTTGTAACTACGAAATGTACGTAGTGTATTTATGTTAGTAGCTTGCACCCCTTTGCTTGCTCTTCATGTCCCTCTTCCGCAGGAAGGTTGGGAATCACTGCTTTAAAATAAGCGTGTTCCAAAGAATGTGTTCTTTCTAAGATGTAGGGGCCTATGTCATTTCCACGACGACTTCTCAAAACAACCACAATTGGAGAAATATTGTCGGATAGTTCAAAGAAAATAGAAAATATAGAATAATTGTATCTTTACCTTGAGTTAAAGCCTAACCTATACCAATCATAGCATACTCAGCAGGCCCCATCCTAGCTACGCCAACAGAAAGAGAAATAAAAAAACAACTTTCAGTAATGAAAAAAGTCTGGGTTGGAGTTGAAATACGAATAAATTCCGCATTTTGTTGGCCAGATTTTTAAAAATTATTATTATTATTATTATTATTATTATTATTATTATTATTATTATTATTATTATTATTATTATTTTGCTAAATATAGCCTAATTTTGGTTAGTTTATGTTAATTTCAGTTAGGTTAGATTAGGTTACGTTAGATGTTTCAGGGGAAGTTTAACTTTGTACTTACCTTCACGCAAGGGCGCCGATCCTGGGAGAGCCCCGGCCCCTCACAATGTTCATGTAGGCCCCCGGTTTGTGTTTGTGAATATACAATATTTGGAATAATCTGTATTCAATTTGTCTTAAAATTCTGATATATGCCCTCTACAACCAAACACACATCTGAATGTCCTCGCAAAGTTACAGAAAACTCGGCGCCTTTGCCTACATGTTTCGTACGGCTTCTGGTTTTTACCTAATTTTGGCTCTCCCCGAAAACGTTTCGTGTTCCTCCATAGACACACTGAATTTCTATTCTATTCATTTCACAGACTACTCAAACATTAATTACCCGTTCGTAACAATAATTCTTTTCTTCTGTAAAAATTCTTTTTTTTTTTTTTTTTTACCTAGTTTTGGCAACCCCAAATACGGAATTTATCCTTGAATACTTTAGGTACCACTTTTCTACAGACAATGAGATGAATGTAAAATTATAAAATAGCATTTTGGTTGAATTTTATATAATTTATATATAAAATAGCCATGCTACATACAAACTCATTTATGTGTTGTTACTGAGTGGGGGGTAAAGTTAACAACATAAATTTGGTAGTAAATTACTATTCTCATTAGATAATAAAATTAAATTCTTCCTCTGGTGTATTGGGATAAATATGTCTCATTTTAAACGGCCAATTTCTGAATTGCACCTTTGGCAACATATCAGATCGCAGGAGAGACACTAGTTCATCCAGAAAACGCACATTCTTCATATCTTCACACAAATTCCGGGTTTCCTTTATCAGTCTATCTGTTTGTTTGTCAAAATTAAGGAAGATTTGGTTCAGTCTTTCAGTTTCTGCAAGAAGTTTCAGACCATTAATTTCAAGTAACCGAATCTTCATCTCTAATTCAGCAATTTCTTTAAGAAAACTAAATTTTGTTGGGCCTATCAATTTGTTTTCCATGTCAGGATCTTGTTCAACACACAGTGCAACACGTTCACCTAAATTTGGATCATTAGCTATGCTCTTAAATAATTTGCACATTTCGTAACAATGTTCTACAGAATTTTCACTCAACATTGACAACCTTTGGAGAGTACCTAGAGTCTTCGCCTTTGTGAGCAGGGTTTCTTTCCTAGTTTTACTGGCAGCACTTTTCTCATTACTATTTGATACACTGTTATTTGGTTCTTTAACATTTGTCAACATTGAGTCTTCTGTTGTAAGATATTCGGTTTCTTCTGTTAAGTACTGTGGCGTTGTACCAAATTGTCGCAAAGCGGAAATATTATCGTTACTAAGATGTGGTGTATTGTCCACAATTTCGGATAATGACCAACCGAAACACTGATCATCTTCACCAAAATAAATCATTATGCCTTTTAAATTCGTTTCCCAATTGTTGTTTGAATCTTGTTACTAATAAATTACTAACGTTAACCACTCACACTAAATCCAACTCCTTTGTTTTAGATAGATTTCTCACGATAAACGTAATTAGAACAATAATTATAACGCACTAGCCCATATTGCTGTAGTTTACACTGACAAAACAAATGACATACAAAACATTCGTTACATTTTTTAGTTATCTGCTAGTGTAAATTTATTTTGCAATTTTTGCCACCAGGTGATAAATTAGTCGGCAATGATGTCACCTTGAGATAACACAGAGACTTGATAATAATAAGCTATTAAGATAAGATCAAATCTAATCTAAGATGATATTTTTAATTCTAGTTATTTTAAAAAGTTATTTCCTTCTGTTAGATATGCCGATATGCTTCTAAACTTTGATAGCCTATGTAATATTAAGAAGTTGAATATACAGGGTGTTTCAAAACAACACCGACGTTTGGGAGGTGATTCCTGACACAAAGATAAGACAAAAAGTATAGACCAACCTGGGGATAATGCACATCCAAAATACCTTACCGTTGGATAGCATCGCCATGGCATGACTTGTTTCGAATGAATAAGAACGAAGTTACCAGCTCATGAAAATTTGAATTTTTTTAAAGACTTTATTTCGAGAAAATGCTCAAATAAGTATCATATCTAGTTATTTGTGTGGTTTGCAATGGATGTGTAAATTGTTGTAACGTTTACAGCACTTCGACATCACAAACCGTTCCGGAGATATGATAAACATTGCTGAAGTTTGCAACATTGCTTAAATTATGTAATTGCTACTACAAACTATTACTGTAATCATATAAAAGGGAAGGAGAACAACAATTATTTTAGATATTTTCCACAAATACGCCATTTTCAGCAGTATTAAATGTGGTATTTTTATGTTTTTATGTTTACGAGAAGGGTAGAAATATTGTCGACTACTTACGT
Source organism: Thermobia domestica (assembly GCF_964235325.1). Taxonomy (NCBI): domain Eukaryota; kingdom Metazoa; phylum Arthropoda; class Insecta; order Zygentoma; family Lepismatidae; genus Thermobia; species Thermobia domestica. Next base: position 64,952,125 of record NC_137455.1, read on the forward strand.
TTCTTTCTACGCCTTCGTCTTTCACTCTAAAGATCATAGTATTAAATAAAATTTACAAATAGGCTTGCGTAAATCTATTGAACAAAGCAAGGGCATAAATTGCCCATTCATGCTTTTCTAAAAATTATAAATCCATGATGTATAAGTAGACTAGCGATCCAGTTTTGAGGATGTGTCAAGTGCGACCTGGCACACCCTAACTCGCCAAACTACAAGGTTCATAGGCAGGTGTTTTAGCTAATTATTTCGCGGTTAACAATATTATCACACGTTAGTGTGATAATCGAAATACTTCAATCAAAATGTAAATAGAAATAAGAGTGTGATAGCGTTAATAAAACAACACTCACCTAGTTTCATCTTCTGTAAAATCAACGAGAGGTGCAGTTATGCTGCCATCTATTGATAATCTTTGTACAAAATATAGCCACGTCCATATCTAGGATTATTTCATTGAAGGTACACTTTCTCGCTAAGGATCTACTAAAAATTTGCATGTTATTATAATAATAGTAAAAATAATTATTATTTTTATTATTATCATCATCATCATCAATTATATTACCTTTTGGCAGGTCCTCATTTGGGAGTACGAGGCTTTCCTTTCCTTTTCTTTTTCTTAATTTTCAAGTTGGGCCTGGAAATGCTTCTTCCAGGTTTACCATTTTTTTCTTTTAACTCCCAATATTTTCTTCTACTTCTCAAATCATCGATCACTTTGTTCTTCTTCTTTCTATTCCTCGTTTTACTTCCATCTTTCCTTCTATGGTGGTATGAATAAGACAATTTCTTCGCAAGGTATGTTCAATTTAATTGACCTTTATACGAAGGATGTTGGCTAGAAGCGTCCTCTTCTCTCCTATCCGTTTCAAAACGTCTTCGTTGGTACTCCTTCTTTCCATTTTATCTTATCTATCTTCCTCTAACCTTACATTTCGAAGCTCTCTAAATATTTCTTCTCTAGCTTCCGTTATGTCCAAGTCTCTGAACAATACAGTACCATATCCTATTCCTTACATAGTGTTTGACCAATTTCTTCCTTAGTCCAATATTAAGGCTGAGAGTTAAGAGCGATCTTTTCTTGTTGAATGCTTCTTTGGCTATGGCAATTCCCGACCTGATCTCTGTGGTGTACTACGTGTCTTTCGTCAAAATACTTAACAGATATTTGAAATGGTCGAAATCTTCCAGTACTCTTTTGTTCTACTCAGGCCTGTAAGGGCGCATTTCTACGGCATATTCTCATGACTCGATTTTTCGATGTTTAATTCGACTCTGAATCGAGTGCAAAGATCCGGTTCTTAATATCTTTTACTCAATGATGTAATGCTAATTTTTTAGGTTGATGTACGCTTCATCCCTTGTCACACACACACACACACACACACACATATATATATATATATATATATATATATATATATATATATATATATATATATATATATATATATATATATATATATATATATATATATATAACTCTATGGCCTATGGAACCCAGAGGTTCAGTGCCGCGTTCACAAAAGCTCTTAGTTGCTTCTGACTTCTATCCTTAGTTAGTTGCATCCCGTTTCAACTTTGTATTTCTATCTCTGCGAGATCCATCTTAATATTATCCTCCCATCTGCGACTAGGTCTTCCTAATGGTCGTTTTCCTATGGGTCTTCCAATTAAGACTTTGAAAACGTTTCTACTTTCTTCCAATCTAGCTACATTACCTGCCCACCTAAGCCTCCTAGACTTGACGACCCTAACAATGTTGGGTAAACCGTATAAACTATGTAGTTCCTCGTTATGAAGTTTCCGCCATTCCCCATTCTCGTTCCTCTTGGGTCCGAATATTCTTCTCAGGATCCTGTACTCAAATACTTTCAGTCTATGTTCTTCCCTCAGAGTAAGCGACCATGTTTCGCAACCATACAGAACAACAGGCATGATTATCGTTTTATATATTTTAAGCTTGAAATTCTTCGACAGAATTCGCGACTCAAGAGATTTTGAACCGAATAATAACACGAATTCCCTGCTTTTAGTCGACATTTAATTTCTTCGTGAATATGATTTTCGTCTGTTAATATTGATCCTAAATATTTGAAAGTATCCACTTTATCAAAAGTATTATTTAATATTTTAACGCCTCCACAATTTGCCGTATTACGGTCCCGACGCACTTCATGTATTTAGTTTTTTCTGCATTTACTTCTAAACCCATGTCCCTGCAAGCATTTAATAAGATCTCCGCATTTATTTCTACTGTTCTCCTATCATCCCCTATTAAATTTACATCATCAGCATATGCCATAACCTGGTGAATACCGTTCAACTCTAGGCCATGGTTGCTATCTTTGATTTTCCTTATGGCGTATTCCAGCACAAAGTTAAATAATAATGGCGACAACGCATCTCCTTGTTTCAGGCCATTTTCGACGTGAAAGCTCGTGGACAAAAATTTTCCTACCCGGACTTTACTTTCGGATTCACTTAAACATATCTTAATTAATCTAATTAGCTTTCTCGGTATTCCAAGTTCTGTGAGAACGTTGTATAATGTTTCTCTCCTAACCGAGTCGTACGCCTTTCTAAAATCAATAAATAGTTGATTTACCGGGGTATTGTATGCCCATTTTTTTTTCGAGTATTTGGCGAATGGTAAATATTTGGTCGATAGTTGATCGATTTCGTCTAAATCCGCACTGATAATCTCCAATAATTTCATCTGCGTATGGGGTCAATCTTGCTAATAGGATATTTGAAAGGATTTTATAGGATGTTGACAGAAGAGAAATGCCTCGATAATTATTACAGTCAGTTTTGTCGCCTTTCTTGTGAATTGGAACAATGATTGATTCTTTCCACTCTTGTGGCAATTCTTCCTTGTTCCAGATAAGGAGAATGAGTTTGTGTATCTTGTTCCACAAGTTTTCGCCTCCAGCTAAAATTAACTCAGCCGGAATTTCATCTACACCCGGAGATGTGTGTTTCTTTAATTTCTTTATAGCGGCTTGTACTTCTATTCGATTGGGTTCTGGAACATACGGTTCTGCGGTGTGTATCTCCCTTTCTCCACGCACATTAGTTTTTGGCTGCGTGTTCAGCAAATCGTCAAAGAAATCTTTCCATTTATTTAAGAGGCTATCCGTATCAGTGAGAACTGTTCCGTCAGCTTTCTTTAATATATAAGCACGAGGTTGATAGCCTTTCTTAAATTCGCTGATCCCCTTATACATGTCCCGAATATTTTAAATTTTACTATTATCTTCAAGTTCCTTAATTTTAGCTTTCAAAAAATCGCGTTTCTTTGTTCTAAAAGTTTTGGAAGTTTCCCGCCTGATATCTGCGAAATTTTGTGTAGTAATTTCATTCGGATTTTGTAGCCACCGTAATTTTGCCTGTTTTCTCTTCTCTGCTAGTTTAATGCATTCTTGATCAAACCATGGTTTGTTCCTACGTATTTCCGCGTGTCCCAATTTTTCTATTGCTGAACTTTTAATGCTATCTCTAATTTCAATCCAAGTATTCTCAACACTAGTGCACTCCGAGTCTTCTAAAACCGAGAATCTATTCGAAACTTCAATCTGGTAATCCTCTCTTACCTGGCTCTCTTCTAAATTCTCTAAATCAAATTTCTCCGTTTTCAGACATTGAATATTACCTTTATTGAACGATAATCTCTCCCGTATTATCGCTACTACGAGGTAGTGATCAGTGTCACAATCAGCCCCTCTAAACGACCGGACGTCAATTATGCTAGATTGTCTTCTTCTATCTACTAAAACGTGATCAATTTGATTATGTGTTTTTCCGTCTGCTGATGTCCAAGTGTATTTATGAACGTCGTGATGTTGGAATTTTGTTAGGTTTTTGGATGTTGCAAAGTTCAAGAGTCTAACACCGTTGTCATTACTTTCCTTATGCAAACTTTCGTTCCCTATAATCGGTTTGAAAATATCCTCTCGTCCTACCTTCGCATTGAAATCCCCTAATAGAATCTTCATATGGTATCGCGGGAGTTGGTCAAATATCCGTTCCACTTCTTCTCTAACTCTATGGCCTATGGAACCCGGAGGTTCAGTGCCGCGTTCACAAAAGCTCTCCACTGACTTCTATCTTAGCTAATTGCATCCAGTTTCTACTTTGTATTCCTATCTCTGCAAGATCCATCTTAATATTATCCTCCCATCTGCGCCTAGGTCTTCCTAATGGTTTCAGTCTATGTTCTTCCCTCAGAGTAAGCGACCATGTTTCGCAACCATACAGAACAACAGGCATATATATATGGTGTTCAATACTTTTAGGCTTTGCACTATTAAGATTTAAAGTACAAAGTTCATAAGAAAGTTATGGTGAAATACCCTTGCTTATAGGCAATTCACACTGGTTCTCTGTGCGTATCGGTTACATAACAAGCAGGACATGTATATGAAGTAACAAGAGAAGTCTCAATGGAGAGCTATGTTTTGGAGAATAGTTACTGAACCACTTAACCTATCAACCAGAGACTAAGAAAAAGATTACCTATAATGTTATAGATTAATTTAAAACCTTATTTAGCTCTCTGCGTTAAGTAAGTCAGGCTCTAGAAGTGGTTGTACGTGTATGACTGATAACTATAAGAAGAAAAAAATGACTTGGACCAATTTTGTTTCCGCCACCTTGCTCATTTCTTTGGTCCTATCTATCACTATGACACTTTCAAAAGATGTATTTAATGTACACAGAAATACATATATCTCGTTTGAGTTAAAATGTTGGGTACATTTGGAGTAATTTAAGATTGAAATTTTGAATTTGAACATTGTAAATCGATCGCGAACCACAGCCTGCTGGCTGCTGTGATTAGGGATGCGCACGAGACGAGTCGAGACAGGATTTTCCTGACAAAATTCGAGTCGAGGCGCGGCTCTTCCAATAGAGAAATATACATTTTTCGAGTCGAGACGTTACTTTTACAGCACATTTTCGAGACGAGACAGTCACAAATCTTGTCTCGTGCGCATCCCTAGGTGTGATAATCAGGGCCATAACCAAGAAGAGATTAATCGCCCTCAGTCTGTAGTTTGTCCGTCCTGCAGCTTACAACCTCTGTCTTTCTCTCTCTCTCCCAAATTGTGTTTAGTTGTTGTTCTTTTGCTCGGAAAATGAATTTAGCTTTCTTTTGTCGGATCATAATTGCATTAAAATAGAAAAAGCTTAATTTTGGTTTCCTTGCCGCATGACCGTTTTAGAATTGATAGATTGAGTGATCCTCTATCCTAAGTACAAACAGCATTAATGTCGAAATTAGTATCCGTATTAATACTAATAACGGGCTTATTGCTGTTGGTACTTAGGCAGCAGTGTCGCTTAACTATTCAATTAAAACAATGACAGCTATGTCCCAATGAGCAAATAAATGATAACTTGAAGCGTTAATAGCTAATACAATAATACGAAGTCAAGCTATTTTCATGAACTACCACACCTAGAACTTAGAATTTTAGATGTCTCGGAAAAGCAGAAATAAACTTGGTTATAGCACTGCCATAAGTTCAAATCTGGTCTTCGTTGCGATCTTCAGACACAGAGCTTTCTTTTGCTGCTTTAAATGTATTACGATGGTTCCGGGGTTCCAACTTAAAATGCAGGATAATATTTCATACAGTCACGGTGTTGAAAACTGACGCTAAACTTCAAAACAAATTCGTATAAAGGGGTGGCTCTTGAGAAAAGTCATATCGAGTCTATGCCAATTTATGGTCGAATATTTTTTATGTTTGCAACTTGGTCCAATAAGTTTTTTTTTTAATTAAACGTTTAGTTTTTTGTTTTTTTTTATCAGAAGCGATTCAAAAGAGCCGCTTCGGCCAAACAGCAAATAGGCACCTTGGAGAGCATTTTCGAGGCCAATTTATGGTTGAATTAAGTCTGCTACCAGCGCCGAAGTTAGAGTCGAGTAGTATCGGTATACCCATCTAAAACTTTAGGCCAATAATTTCTTTCGATTCGAGCTTTAGGTTTCCCGTAGTGTTGCCACGAGACGAGACATTTCTCGTGTCTCGTCTCGTCTCGTAAACGAGACGGGACAGAACCCTTTTAGACTAGACACGAGACGAGACATACTACTTGTCCCGCCTCGAAAACGAGACGAGACGGGACGTCTCCTGAAATGTCTCGTCTCGTCTCGTGTCTCGAAAATGAAAACGCTGGCGAAAATGGCCAAGATTGAAATTGCCAGTGGTCACATAGATTGCAAAAGTGAAATCCCCTTTGTGAGAAAACATGTTGAAAAGCCTTCATAGAAAGGTGTCCTCTGTCTATTGAATGAAACAATCGTGATACATGAGCTTCCAGGAATATCATCCTTAATGTCTTGTCCCCAATTCCCCTTGCTGTAAACTGAGGAGTTCTCATTTTTTTTTCATTTCTGGCTGGAATGATGACAAACAAAATCAAAAACAGAGAAGATCTTTACAAGGTCAAGAAACCGAACTACCACCACCATCTATTCAATTTGAAAACTGGGTAAGATCCACACTCATTACAGGCTGTAGTTGAAAGTTCTGGCTGAGATGGCGGAAGAGAACAGAACAGACTACACTTGTCTTTATTCTCTGGTGGCGGTATTCTTTTTGCTATATGAACCGAAAACGGCAATTGAAGTATGTCATCTTGCAACTAAAATTTAGTCTTCTCTCTCTCTTTCTCTCTCTCTCCCACACACACAAACACACACACACACACACACACATACACATAAAAACACACTTTTACCATTTTACCAATCGCTCGCTTATTATACAGCAGTCATGTTGTAAAATTCACCTCTTCGTTTGAAAGGCGGGCGAAGGAGGAAGAAAGCAAAGATATTATCGACGAACCCTTCAAATTGTTTGCTTTCAGCAAATTTATGATACTAACAATAACACTTTAGGTGAAGAGGTTTTACAGGGGGACCTTCGTTTTGTTACGCGGATATGTTTGATCTGACCAGAGTGTCAAATTGCCCTCTGCTTCTATGTTGAGAGGAGGGGAATACTTCCCTTTCCTAGTGAATAATATTCATTAGGACCTGAACTATCTTCAGAAATGGTTTCTTACAGAGTGTAAAGAACATTTGGTATAATATTCATGGAACTCCGTTGAAAGCAGAAAATATGAGAATGATCAAAATGCGAACATTGAAGAACATAATTAACAGAAAAGAAATAGGATACCCAAACCATATTTTTAAACCTGCTGTAAAATGTATATCCTATATTTTTACAAATTCCTTACTCCCATGAAAGTATCCTGGGGAGGATATTCTCTCCAATTTTTTCAGACTGAAATCCTTTTACCCCGTACGATTTCGCCCCCTGACACAATACGAAAAAACAAATGCTGTTAAAATCCATACACATGACCCTTCCGGGACTCAACCCGGGGCCTTCAAGCCGATGGTCTATCGCCGCACACCGCTCGGCTTGGTATGAAGACGTACGTTGTATGATTGCGAATAGATCACGACAATATAAGAAACTTTAATCCAAAATGGCAACCCAAAAATCAACTTTTTTTTAGACCACTAGCTAATCTGGGTGTACTGTCATGAGTTTGTTACACAAACGGGGCAACCACCACATAGTAGCACACACACCGCGGTTATGGGAACAGATTTGAGCCATGGAGGTGAAGACTGGCCCCAAGCATTCTTTCGTCCGATGTGTCGTTCAGCTCCCATTACTATGGCACTTCAAGTAGAGTTTACTGTGCAGTAACATATAAAATTTCAATCAAATACTTTCCATTACTCAATAAAATTATTTGGTTCCGAGCTTTTTTTTAAAAAAAAAATAATTGCAACAAATCTAAACATGCTAAAATGAAAAGTAGTTTTTGGATTGGTATTTATCTATATATCTTTCCATCTCTCTTTCTCTCTCTCTCTCTCTCTCTCTCTCTATGTATGTATGTATGTATGTATGTATGTATGTATGTATGTATGTATGTATGTATGTATGTATGTATGTATGTATGTATCTATCTATCTATCTATCTATCTATCTATCTATCTATCTATCTATCTATCTATCTATATATATATATATATATATATATATATATATATATATATACAGACACTATAAAGCAAGTGGGCTGATAGTATACGATAATGTCAGGGATGGTGACACCTTTGCATCGAACTTTGCTTGTCGTGTAAACATTATTTGACATTAGTGTCTTCATCTTCGACGTACCTATGAGCAATTTACTGTATATTCGTGTATTGAAACTGGTGAAACAAATTTCAGTGTTTCAGAATGAAAAAAAGACAGGGTCGAGAAGCCTCAGACAACTAACAGCAGAGATATATTATCTTGTAAACTATTTGTCCTTGCCTTATGAGCATATTGAATTTATGTTTAAGACCTTTAGGCAACTTTGGCTGAATGGATGATGATGGGAAAATTAGTGGAATGAAGAAAGTGGTAGGATACTAGAAAACTTCAAGAAAACACACACATTCGAAAAATGAAATGAAATGAAATGAAATCTTTGAGTTTTACGTCACACGGTTATGCCGGTTAGGCTAAAGGAGACAGTGATGATGAGTAATGAATGAAATGGTGGAATGAAGAAAATGGGAGGAAACGGGAGAACCTCGAGAAAACCCACGCCCACGGTGTTTGTCCACCACAAAGTTCACTTGGCGGAGGTTGGGATCGAACCAGAGACCCCAAGCACAAGAGGTGAACGCTCTACCACTGAGCCACCGCGGTCCCCACACACATTCGATGTTTGTCCACCACAAAGCTCACATGGCACTAACCGAGATCGAACCGACTACCACATACACCAGAGGTGAAGGCTTCACTGTGTAGCTACCGTGACATGTCTTATCTCCTGTGTTCTGGGTAATACTTGTAACTTAGTTGTATTTTGATTAGCATGGTGCACCCTGCTACATTTTACTTTCGTTCCCATGGTATGCTGCTATATTTTTACGAGAGAAGACGAGACAAACGAGATGAGACGAGACAGGACAGAACCTCTCGAGACGAGACACGAGACGGGACGAGCACATTTTTTCGAGACGAGACACGAGACGAGACATGCTTTGCACGAGACGAGACGAGACAGCCTGAAGTCTCGTCTCGTCTCGTCTCGTGGCAACACTAGTTTTCCGTTTTCCTAAAAGTGTTTCCTAAAAGAACTGGGTTCAGGTAGGTATCAAAAAAACAACAAAAAAAAAAGAGAGAGAGAGAGAAATATTCAAAGGTGCGCACAATCCGTATGCAAAATTTTAATCTTGATATCTTGAAAACTAAGGGCGTTTTTTGGGGGGGGGTAATTCCCCTCACCCCTCCGCCCCACTTGGCACCGCCAAGTTTACCATCCGGTTCCGAAACGCATCTGGGCTGCTCTTTGGTCCATGGTTGACTTGACCAATAAAAAACCGGGTTCAATGCGTGTTACATGAGCTTAATAACCGTTTAAAGACAAGGTTAATAAGATAGCGATTCCTACCATAAATCCCCATTATCTAAAAGAAAATGAAATAACGAAAAAAAAGTTTATATTTACCCCGTCCCTTTTTTTGTTCAATAGGTTGAGGAAAAACTACTACTAGTACTAGCTGCTGAGTATTTATCGAAATCAATCGCTCCTTTCTTTGATGTCAACTGCGGCTACTAATGAACAGTACTAAACTCTGTTCCAGGCAACCTGATAGGAAACTCTCCTACCTCCCACCACTTACCACTGCAGAAGGGGAAAGCAAGTAGTTGGCTTTCACAGGGAGGGAAGCTTTTCTAATAAATAGAATCGTGTAAACTCTAAATTCGTACGTCAATTCGCTCGCATCTGATGTTGAGAAAGCACTGCTGTTCGTTTTAGCCATCAACACCAAGTAATAATCAACTACTGTTTTTAATTTTTGTCCTGTAGAAAAGTATTGCATATTATTTATATACTAAGTTTACCCAACTGTAAAACATTTTAAAGTTAGGGCCCCCGCGTAGCGTAGTCGCTAACGCTCTCGTCTTCGGTGCGAGCGGTCCCGGTGGGGGCACTCGGTCGCTTTTTCAGGCCAGCCACCCTGAATGGGGTTTTCCTGGGCTTTCCTCATTCACAGGGGCGTCGTTAAGGGGGGTGTAAGGGGGGAGCGTCCCCCCCCCCCAATGTTACAAATTTATTGGCAAGTTGGCAAATTAAAATACCTAGTTGGCAATTTGAAGAATGCCGTTTTGTTCAATTGACTTATTTGGTTTAACATTTTCTTAGCTACCCAGTTGCTATAAATTATCAGTTCTTTTATAGACTTGGCATAAATTTTGTGTAGTTTCCTATCTTGAAATAAATTGATATATTCGTTTAAAGCTTCTTTACTTGTTGCAAATGATCACACTTTACTTTTGTTCATTTGATATTCTTAAACATTTTCAAGAATCTTTAATGAAAAATCGAGAAATTGTACCACTGACAAAAGTAGAATAGAGGTGGCGTGCAAAATCAAAGCAAAGACAGAAGAAGCGTTTCGGTTGCAGGTACAGCATTGGACGCAAAAGCAATTGATACAAGAGCATATACAAGACAACACGCAGATTGTGGAGATTAATAAGAGAATAATAAGAATTGATATTAATAAAACAAGAACAAGGCAGCGATTGGTTAGTATAAACTTTTTACTATGTATAGTTTGTAAATTTGACAAATTTAAGAGCTTTTTTTCTAATAGTAAAATGTCAAAGGAAAGTAGATTTTGATACCAGAGTGAATACATTGTGTAACTCTGTCTGCTTTGTATGTAAACAAACCTTTCACTTTGAAACAAAAGGTTATCATATTAATATAAAGGGCAACAATAGCTTATTTCTAGGGATGGGCACGACCGAGTTCGAGCGAGCTTTCTTTGAAACTCGACTCGACTCGAAACAGACATTTTTGAGCTCGACTAGAGAACTCGGCTCGAAAATTTTCCTCCAACTTGACTCGAATTCGGATCGGGTTTCGAGTCAAGTCGAGCCAATTCGAGCTAAACCCTCTGTGTAGTTCCAAATACTCTCTTCAAGTATTCTACATAGACAAATATAATTATCAATGAAGCTACTCCTACTACAACTTATTATTATTATTATTATTATTATTATTATTATTATTATTATTATTATTATTATTATTATTATTATTATTATTATTATAACAACACCATGTATAACCATGAATGGTAGGCGGTTTGTATCTTAATACTGAAAATTAGTTGACTCGATCTCGGTCATCGAGAAGTCTTTAGGAGGCAAGGACATCAGTCATAAGGTTCTGGGTTTGAGTTCTGGAGGAGCAAGTATTCGGGCTCAAGCCAGAAATTGTTGAAAGTAATAGGGCGCCGGCCAAATATGTTCAAAACTGCTCGGCTCGGCTTTAGCTCTTGCCAATGGCTCGAGCGGTTCGTCTCACAGCTCATTCACTACCGAGCCGAATCGAGAAGTGACCCGAGAAAACAGCTCCCGAACAGAACTGAGCTGATTGCACACCCAACTGAGCCGGTTCGAGTCATCGACTCAGTTGAGTTGAGTCGAACCGAGCCGATAGACTACAAAAAACAAACAAAACTGACTCGAGCCGATGAGTCACATGAACCGAGTCAGTGGCTCATCCTAACCGAGCAGGCTCGAGCCATCGGCTCAATTGAGCCGAGTCGGTGACTTGTCCCAACCAAGCCGACGCCTCATCCCAATCAAGCCGGCTCGAGCCGTTCGTTCAATTGGAACCGAGCCGAGCCAGTTGACATCATTACCCAGGCTGGGCTTCTCCTTGGGCTAAAAAATTCGAGCGTGCAGGTCTCAGCCTTGATGGTAAGAACTACATACTTATATTGGTCCTTACGACATTTGAGGCTGTCTCATTATAAAAAATGTATTGTCGTCTCGCTATCCCTCGCTATCACAATAAAAGTTCCCCACAAGATGCACTAGAAGTACGAAACGAGAAGCACCCCTGTCGTGAGCAACACTAAAAATATTCCACATTACTGCTTACATTTCTCATGGTTTTTGCTTTCCAATCTAATCAGGCCATGATTTCAAAACGAGTTAAAACAAGCTGAGCGAGCGAGCCATTTATCTAATTCAACTCGACTCTAAACTCGACCTGAAAACAGTGACTCGACTCGGAACTCAACTGGAGAAAATTAGCTTTTACTCAACTCGAAACTTGAGTCGAGTCAAGTTTTAGCTCAACGCGTGCCCATTCCTAATTATTTCAGTTCTGTTTTGCAGTAAAATTTTCTATTTACAGGGCTTTTCGAGCACGGAGAACTGAACAAAAGTGTGTTTTGGGAATTGTATCACCAGTGTTTTGCGTAACGGGGGGGGACGAAGAAGTAAAGGGGGCGCAAAATCGAGCAGGAATAAAGAAGAGAACGAAAGAAAAAGAAAGAAAGAAAATATTACTTGGGATATTACTAACATGTACTTAAATCCTCTTTCTGCTTTAGGAAGTGGTCCTATAATGTTACTCATGTTAGGAAAATATATGTGCACATATATAAAATTGAAGGGAAAAAGTAATAAAAAGTGCTTAAAATCAAGGAAAAGTAGAGTTTATTTTTGAAATTTTTTTTGCGCTTCGCGCCAACCATGGTGGCGCTTCGCAGCTCGTCGGTCAACGTCACTCGTAGGTACGGGAACGCCGTTGTATTCTCTTTCCCCGGGCACTGATTTTCCACCTAATGGCACTGGGGGGGGGGCACAGTAGTTTTCTGGAGGAGGTTGTTTGATGGGGGCAAGCTACATTGGATGAGTCAAGTCATCTTGTCGCTTCCGAACCTAAGTACATGATTCCAAAAGTCACATTTTGGGAGGACAAACAATACGTCTGCTGGATAAAAGCATAGACTGGTGTGTGTTTCACTTCATTTACATACAAATGCGTAGCCTTTCCTACCTTATTTTTAAACCTGTAGTGCTTCTTTCGGAAAGTTAAACAAAAATTGCAATTCTTCTTTTCTTTATAGTATTTGTAAGTCAAAGCATTACGTAACCATTGTATGTCAGTTGTGTAGCTCACAGAACCGCAACTATGGGAGAGGCAGCGAGGCACGTACTCCGGGCGCATGGTTGGAGGGGCGCCTAAAAGGGAGGTTATATATTAGTATTTTTCTTGCCGGTATTTAATACTTTTCATCAGAGTGCGAAATCATGAGATCGAAGTGGGAGGAGACTGGAGAACAGAAGAAAAAGCTCTGCGCACTTCTCGTGAGGATTGACTGGCGGAGATTACCTAAACTGGCCATGAGTTGTCAAATTAACAGTTATGCATCGTGGGTGATGATAATGATCCTGAGTTGAGGTGTGAAATTGGACTCGAAATCGGGGATGTTCGTATTCGTATCTCACATGGGTAATGGAGTAGCACGGGATACGGCTGTTTCGGTGTAGGATGTTTTGTAGAGACCTGCACGGGCCGGGCTTGGGCGGGCCGACTCTGTTATTTCTTTGGGCCGGGCCGGGCTTGGGCTGGCCGACACTGATTTCTCTTCAGGTCGGGCTGGGCTGGGGCTGATCAATTGCAATTCTTTAATAATTATTGACTTTCGTTAAACGATAATTGGAATAAAGCCAAATGTTGAAGAAGTGTGTCCGTGAAAAATGTTACAAAGAATGCAATAGCTATTTACAGTTTGTGTTGCTTAGCGGCTCCACTTTCACTATAGAGGATTGCAGGCATTATGCGGTAAATTGAGCTGTGACCTTGACCTTCACTGAACTCAATATATAACAAGAAGGGGTGCCTGTCGCTAAACAATATTGCCATCTTCACTTTATGCTAAAAATCAATTAAGTTAGATTTTCGTTACAGGAAATGGAGTTTTTGTTCTCTCGATGACAGGCAAAGTTCTAGGAGGCAATGGTACCATTTGGGAGGCAAGCGTCAGGTTGTAAACCAGAGTTTAGAAAAGGTTTCTGAGGTTAAGTCAAATTTAGTACTAAATTTTCAGAAAGATTAGGGCTCGAGCTAATTTTTTAAAAAATTATCGGGCCGGGGTCGGGCCAAAAACTTTTAAAATTTACCGGGCCCGGGCCGGGCTTGGGCCAAGAATTTTAAAAAACTTATCGGGCCGGGCCGGGCTCGGGCCGAAAATCTCTTAAACTTTTCGGGCCCGGGCTGGGCCGGGCCTAGGTACGTTCGGGCTGGATTGGGCTCGGGCCGAAAAATTCGTCCCGTGCAGGTCTCTAATGTTTTGGTGTTGGACGTTTTGGTGCAGGGCGTTTCGGTGTAGGACGTTTTGGTGCACGGATGTCTAGGTGTAAGGACGTTTAGGTGTGAGGCTGGTTCGGTGTAAAAGTTCCAATGTTTACACCGAAACGTCCACTCTTCAAAATGAAAATTATTCTTTCTATTTCGCCGATGGTGATGTTAACATCAACTCCTTTGACCACACAAGTATAAGTGTGCATTTTAGACTTTCTTGTGGATGGTTTTCAGAGGGGGGCTTTCTTCTCATCTACTATGTCGATTTCTTCTTTTGTAGCCACAAACGACCATTTAGGTTTCGGCCCGAAGTCGGCTGGAACTTCTCTTCGAACGCATCCGCTGCTTCTTTAGATTCGATGACGAGATAGAAACCATCAGCATTGGATGTGGGTCGACCTCATAAAGCAGCGTTGGTATTCTTCTGGCATACTTTGTATTATATAATTATCAAAAGCATCTGGCTCATATAAATGGGCGGCCAAATTGGTGCAGACGTACTAGAAATATCGTTTGAGTTCAAGTTTATCTTCTACGTCATTTGTATTGGGTGAAGGGGCAATCCAAATGAAATCGACCAATGATGGTTGCTGACAAAATTTAGTTTTTTATTTATTTTTTTACCTAAGTTTGTACCATATTTAGGGAGTGGAAAACTGCCATTCATTTACACATTTTGAACTTTTTAGTGCATTCCGTTAAACGCTCTAACTTTTCAGGTTTTAAAGATAATGAGTTCAAACCAAAGATATATGAAAGATAATGGAATGGACAATATTCTATGTTCTGTGCACATTGAGACATGCTTCAGAACGTCGAGAAAAGATGCTCTGAACATTGAAATTGGAAACCTAGAAATTGCAATTTTGGAATGTTCATTTTGAAACGAAATAAATGAGACTTATCTTCAATTCTTTGTCTACATAGAGACTAGATAATAGACAACAACCTAAACAAGTTTCAGATCTGAGAACTATATACTTGATTTTTTGGAAATTTTTAAACATTGCGAATTTTCGAAAATCGTGTATTTTCACCATCAAATATCTCAGGAAGGACAGAAGTGAAAAATCCCAAATTTGCACAAAATAGACGATAGTTCTGCAGTAACAAGTGGACAAAATTGCATTACTAACACTCGAGTAGTTTCTGAGTTATAAGGGTTTTCTTAACTCAGACTTAATATCATTTGGATTGACCCTGAAGAGTTCTTTATTGTTTATGGAGGTGTCGCTGGTTGTGTTGTGTAGTGGTAGTATTCTTGTTTGTAGAAACACTGCTTTCTTTATAACACTTCTTTATTACACAAAAAGTCATTTAATTAGTGGTTCATGCCGATAATAATATAAAACCTTAAATATAAACCATGAATTTCGAAAAGAAAATTCAGAGAGTTTTACTTCTCAACATATTTACATTATGAATTCCAAAGGATTGACCAATGTATGTAATAAGAGTTTTTTCAACCTCCTACATACAAAAGTAAGCAGGGTTGGTAAGAACCATGGTTGTTTTTGAAAATGCCAAAAACCCATTTTTGGGGGAGTTTAAACTAGGTTTTTTGGTTTAAACCAGGTTTTTTGGTTTAAACTAGGTTTTTTATTTAAACCAGGTTTTTTTGGTTTAAACCAGTTTTTTTTGGTTTAGATATTTTGCTTTATGTATTTATATTACATATTGACAGAAATAAGCTTGTTTCGCCTTGGTGTTATTATGCAACAACGGGGTTATGCTGGAAGAGGTCACATAAGCTTAAAGAAGTCCGGTCAGTAAATCTCTTAAATTGGGAAACTCCCGCTTTAGCCATCGGGAAAATTCCCTCATTACTCTAAATGTAAAACTAAGCTCTTAGAAATGAAACACGGATGACAAACTGAAATGATCCCGAGAAGAAAAAAATGTCGATAACTCAAAAGTTAAAATAAAGTTAAATAGCCTCTAAAATTGCCCTCAAATACTACATTCTTCATGTTAGCTTTAATTCGTAAAACATGTGCTCCATCCATCTTGATAGTGAATTTTAGAGCGAAATATGGCATTTAGGTCATGGAATTCTTATCTAACTATAGAATATACTATAAGAAAGCTGTTTAGATAGAAAAATCATGAAAATGAAAAAAGCCAAAATTTCCAAAATTCTCGTTTTTTTTTCAAAAAACCGGTTTTTTATGTGAAAAAAAAACATCGATTCAAAAAAGCCGGCTTTTTTGCATCTCTACTGTAAACACCTTTGAATCGAAATTATTGTTACAAATGCATTTTTGTTGTATTATCATCCTCTAATTGACTCAATAATAATGTTAATCAGTTTACACTATTGCAGAGTAGCTACAGTATGAAAGTTCATGACTGTTCATTACGAGCACATGATTAATGCAATAAAATATTAGGCTATACATCGAAACGTCCTTTACAGCCAAGCGTCCTTACACCGAAACGCCCGAACACCGTAACGTCCGTACACCAAAACGTCCTACACCGAAACGCCCTACACCAAAACATCCTACACCGAAACGCCCTACACCGAAACATCCTAGACCCGAGTAGCACAAATATGCAAATAAGGTTGCTGTAAAGTTTTCCACAGATTTGGTAAAAGTGAGACTAAGAGTTTCGAAACACCTGGCAATTTTTTTTTATCAAGACTTGGCATTTTGTTATCAAGACTTGGCAATTTCAAGTTCCATCCCCCCCCCCAATCTTGTAATGCTCGCTACGCCACTGCTCATTCACACCAGGCAAATGCCGGGGTGATACCTAATTTATAGGTCCCAGGCCGCTTCCTTCCTTCCCCCATCCTTCTTCCTTCCCTTTCCCTGGATTGTGTGCTCGCCGAGGGACGTCATCCCTCAAACGTGAAGGGCTAAATGGCCTTAGATGCTGAAAGCCCAGAAATCTAAATCCTAAATCCTAATCCTAAAAACATTTTAATGTCTTAACAAATATCTATCGAAAACATTAAAATCAGTAAGACCTCAATCTGCCCAATTTTGTATGGATATGGAAATTGATCCCTAACACGAATACGAAAACGGGAACTGTCGGGTTTCGAAAATAAAATGTTGATAAAAGTATTTGGAGCAAAAGAGGCATACATTCAGGTGAATTAAAACGTTATACAAGCTTTTATTTCACAACAACTACATGTCACCGAATAGAAAGAGTAAAGTTAATATGTATAAGATAAGCATGACACGTTGCTTGTATGGGAAATAAGTACTGTCACCAAGTTTTATTCAGAAAGTCTAGGAGAAAGAGACTATTAGGTGGGCTTTTAGCTTCCGGACAATGTAAAGCGGATCTTTGAAGGATGGTTGATAACAAACATGGTACATTGACTTTTCGCAGGTTAAAATCTAATGGAAATGTTTGTTTCTACTACGATGAGACTTTGAGCCCTAAGCCAAAGCGTTCGTTATTTTAGTATAATTGAACAAACTTGTATTCATCATTACTCTTTCCTTCTCGTCTCGGTCTCGTCTCGAATTATCGAGACGAGACCGAGACCGAGACGAGACTTAGGTCAGTCTCGAAAGTCTCGGTCTCGTCTCGAATATTGATATTGATATATACTAAAATTGCCTACACTCAAAATTTGTTTCGTTGCTGTGTTAGGTAATATGAGAGCGGTTGACTGATGTACAGTGGCGTATTTAGGGGGTGGGTATCAGGCTCAAACCCCTCCCGAAATAAATTTGTGATAGTTTTTTTGTATTGCACGTACAACGCAAATGTTTCTTACTCGTTCCTCAAGCCTCTTCCGAAACAAAATCCACTGCTGATGCAAATAGAATTCTCTCTCTCTCTCTCTCTCTCTATATATATATATATATATATATATATATATATATGGTCGCGGTGCCACCCAGGGCCGCCCTGCTTGGGTTCTCGGGCCCAACTTTAATTTTAAATGGAAGCAAGGGGTGAGTGGTACCTCGTTCGATATATCTTTAAAAACTAATAAGTGTTCTGGCAAAAAATCTCTCATATCGGGCACTGTATTCAAAATAGCCGCCAAGACATGTTGCCTCTACCACATACAGTTAAACATGCAATACCACTAATACAAAAACGGTTGAACATAAATGAACTGAACAACAACTCAAATAGGAAATGTCATGTGGCACATCGATTGATATTGTCGCGGAGGCTTCCAGGGCCATCCTTCATGGGAGCCCAGGGCGCAACTTCTAAATTGTAAATGGAAACATGGGGTGAGTGATACCTCGTCCGACATATCTTTAAAAACTAAATAGTGCTGTTGCAAAAGATTGTTCATATGGGTCACCGTTTTCAAAATAACCACCAAGACATGGTACCTGCATCAGATTAAACGTCCAGCATCACTAATATGAAAACACCAGAACAAATATTCGTATAGGAAATCACAGAGGGTATTTATCATTCTATATCTCGGAATGTTGCAACAGTCAAAAAATGATTAGAGTGAAAGTACCATAATGGAAAGGAAGAAATCTAACTCCTAAAAAATTATTGCTCCAACCTCACTCTGTAAGTGAGTGAAGCGGGAAGGATCGGTAGAATTGCAGATGAGAGCCTTAGTTTTTGCAAATTGTATCTACGAAACAAAGTTATTTGAAATATGTTTTTATAAGAGAGAAATATGTCTGTAATGGGATAAAGTATGTAAAATTCTTGCTAAATGGTACCTTCCATTTTGATTGCAGGCAATGATTTGATGCAAAAATGAATCAACTGAAATGTGAAAAAAATTTGTCGAACAATACAATTTTAGAACAATATTTACAAACGTTGGTTTTGTTCAACAGTCGTCTGCATAATATTGGTTCGCTTCTTTTCCTTCTATGTCTTCTTGCATGTGATAGAATATGAGTTTCACTGAGATGTTGTCCACAGTTACATCCCGAATAACTTGGTAATTTCAGTTTGATCCTTAGTAACGACAAAAATCTTGCACGCATTGCGTTAAATTATCAGGGGCGAAGGGGCGGGAAAAATGTTGTTAAACTTGAATTTCACCTTATTTTTATTCACCTTATTTCACTTTATTTTTATTCATTATAGCACCAGTCATTTGTACACACAAGTGTTTCAGACAAACCATATCTATTGCAAATAATAGTGAGGTTCTCATTTGAGATTTTACCATTCATTCCCGCTTCACCTACTTACGGACAGAGATCGGAAAGATAATTTTCTATCATTTTCTCTTTTGCATCATGTCAATTATACTTTAATAATCTTTTTCTCTGTTGCATTTAACTTGAGCCGTGGAATGATAAATACCCTCTATGCATTCCTATACGAATTTTATTCTGTTCATTTATCTCCAACTATTTTCATATTAGGGGTCTAGTGGTACTGGACAGAGATGGAGTGGATCAGTGGATCAAGTCTGTCAAGTTTTCTGAGTGGGTCAGTCGGTCGTGGGTCAACAGCATGTGACCCACTGTGACCCACCGACTCAGTATGATCTACAAACCCACTCTGCTCACTGCATTGTAGACGGTATCTTCTGAAGACTTGTAAATTTGTCTTCGTTTTACTTCCAAGACCTTCATTTCCCTTCCTTTTCCATTTGTTTCTGTCTACTTACCTGAGGTGAATATATTTAACCAAGTGAAAAAAAGAACTTCAGGCACTTTGGGATATTGATATTTGTAATTATAATAATAGCATAGGACTTATAACTTACTACTACTTGGCTTTCGAGACCTGTGAGTTTTTAGAGGAGCTAACTACTGGAAAAAATACATTTTTGAATCACTATAATATATAAATTATTATATAAAAATTGAATGTAACTATAGTTATGCCTTAATCCAAACTGGTATGTTATATTGCTAAGGAGGTAGTGAGGATCCGAATTTTTGCGGAAAAAAAATAGCATCTCGCACGCCGTTAAACTTACGGAGCTGAAATTCAGTGTATTAACTCTTTATTGAAAAAAACAGAATGTGTCCTAGCATTCTCCTTTATGGGGGGCTGGGGGGGCACTTTCTATATATGGAAAATTGGTAGTAAGTTGGTTTGTAAAAATGATCGAAAACGATCGATGTTATTTAAGAAAAAAAAATCAGAAACAAAAAATAAAAGTACTTGGCTTCATATATTCATTGCTTTCTACTATAATAATTGCTGAAGCTTATGTTTATTGTATGGAGCGCTTACAGCACAGAACAATAAAGCCATAAAGTTGTGAGAAAAATAGGCATAAAATTTGTACTGTAAGTTTGATTACACGGAAATTTTAAGTTTGGATTTTACGCATAATTATATGGAAAATTTTACACTTTTTTCCCTTTATGTTGGTCTACTTACCTTGATTTGGAACTTTGAAATTTCATCCTTTTTTCCACCGAAAAGTATCGATAATGGAACAAGGAAATAATTATACTATGATATTTAATTGAAATTCATCGTAATTTGGCACATGGCAAACATCAGTGTGGTAATTGAAGGGGAAGAAGGAAGGAAATTCCCATTCACCTCCGAACACTTTCCAGGAACCTCGTTCCCTTTCGCTTTCTAGACGGGGGAGGGAACTTGGTAATGGCATCAAACCTTCATGTGTAATTACAAAAATTAAATTTATAAATAAATAAGAAATCATCAGTTTATCAGTCTTTAATTGATAATTTATTCATAAGATTCCCTATCGAAGGCGTGGTAGATGAAGTTTCTGTTCTCCATGAGTTGACGTTGCCAACTGATATGGTCAATATGGAGAAGATGTTGTATGGTGATAGAGAGATGATACCTTTTGCTGAGTATTTCAAAACTGACCAAGAAAATTCGTTATCAGACTTAAGTCTAACAAGTAGATTGTCGATGAGGAGTTGCAGAAATCGGGTAGAAGTATTATCAATTTCCACGACAGAGTGCGAATGAGGATTTCCCCTTATGAATTTACAGATGACTGCAATTAGAAATAGACTAAGTGCTCAAACATTGTCTAACTTGTTGTTCATCAATGTTAATGGCCCACCGCTAGACAAGCTCAAAGTAGACAAGCTAGTTATTTCTTGGCTGAAGGATGAACATCATTCCGCTACAGATGATTTACCAAGAAAAAGTTACCAACAGGAAATAAACCCGATTTCAGATTTGTTTTAAGGAGGAAAATTACGAGTTATGGAATATGTATACTTGTATTACTAATGGCTTATTTGTGTTATTCAACTTTGTACCTAATTTTTAGTAAGTCTCTTTTTTGCTTTAGGTAAACTACTTTGAATAAATATTCATAATAATTGCAATTATGCATATTTGTAACTTAAATTTAACGTGCTGTTTCAGTAATTACACAAATTACAATTATGAGTATACTTTATGGAGATGCTCTCACAGAGGGTACCCGAGCACCTTTATACACTATGAAAAACTGATTTTTCAAGTCTTTTGTGAGAAAAATACTGTGAACTGAGAAACCATAACCTTTTCCATATTGTACAGTGGTATTTTTTTGCGAATAGAAGTTTCTTTTGGAATGCGTTCAGAAATTAACACTTGCAAGAATACTCTCTTAGTACAAGTATATTTTAGGCACACACTAATTTCCCTCCATCTCGAAGTGCTTCAATTTCCTCACTGACAAACACTTTACCATTTTATATCGTAAAGATCAGATCCACTGTTGACTAGAAATTCAAACTCCGATTAGTGATAATTTCACAGTCTTGTTTTATTCCAAGTGTAAACTCTTTAGTCAGTACAGAAGAGGCCGTGGGTCGTGTTCAGAGTTGATGACGATGGATTTTGGTGAGTCAGAGTAGGTCACAGTGGATGATAGTGGTTCATGGTGGGTGGTGTGTCACGGTGAGTCAGAGTGGGTCACGGTGGTGGTGGGTCACAGTGGCTCATGATGGATGGTGGGTCAGTGGGTTGTGGGTCAAGTTTTCATTGACCCACGCCAACTCTGGTACTGGACTTTTATCTGACACAGGTACCATGTCTTGGCGGCCATTTTGAAAACGATGACCCATATGAAAAATCTTTTGCAACAACACTGTTTAGTGTTTCAAGATTTATCCAAAGACGTATGACGACCCATATTTCGGTTTCAAATTTCTAAGTCTGGCCCCCTTGAAAGGCAGCCCTGGGAGCACTGCGAGAACATTACTATACGCGCCCCATGCCTTTTCTGTTTCACTTTTTGACTGTTCGTTTATCTCCAACTGCCTTCATATTAGTGGTACTGGACGTTTTATCAGATACAGGCACCACGTCTTGGCGGCCATCTTGAATACGGTGACCGATATGAAAAATCTTTTGCCACAACGCTTTTTACTTTTTAAAGATCTATGGAACGAGGTATTACTCGCCTCATGTTTCCATTTAAAATTTTAAAGTTTGGTCCTGGGACTCCATGAAGGGCGGCCCCGAAAGGCACCACGACAACACCGTTCGGTGTGCCCCATGGCATTTTCTATTTGAGTTTTTGTTCGGTTCATTAATGTTCAATCGTTTTTGAGATATCTTCGTGGAAAGATTAAAATGGGCCATCCTCTCTCTCTCTCTCTCTCTCTCTCTCTCTCTCTATATATATATATATATATATATATATAATATATATATATATACAGCTACGGATCCAGTATATGATCAAGGGAGGAGCTAAACCATGGTTTACCACTTTATCCAGTGTAAAGAAAGTAGAATTGAAGCTCATTTTATCCAGTGTATACCTAAGCGTTAAGGGGGACTATAGTCCCTATAGCCCTCCCCTAGGATCTGCGATATATATACAGTGACGGATCCAAGGGAGGGCTATAGCCCCTCTCCTTTGACGCTCAGATGT
The DNA here is from genome assembly GCF_964235325.1 of Thermobia domestica. Taxonomy (NCBI): domain Eukaryota; kingdom Metazoa; phylum Arthropoda; class Insecta; order Zygentoma; family Lepismatidae; genus Thermobia; species Thermobia domestica. Next base: position 64,975,121 of record NC_137455.1, read on the forward strand.
ACACTGGATAAAATGGGCTTCAATCCTGCTTTACACTGGATAAAACGGCAAAATATGGTTCAGCCCCTCACTTGATCATATCCTGGATCCGCCCCTGTATATATATATATAACTTTTACTAGGTAAGGTAGGGTAAAAATGGATCCAAAATTTAATGAAAGTCGTAGAGCGAAAATATATTTTTGACTATTCAATCCACAATGTTGCAGCAAAACTACGAAAATTAATGCAAAATAAAACTAGAAAGTTAAGAATAACTTGTTTTGGCGAGTGAGAAAAAAAAAATAGATACAGGTAACTCGAATACTTATATAAGATGTATGTCCATGTTTCACAAGTAATTTTCAATTAATATAAAATTTCAACATAATGAACACACGATTAGTTTTCTCGAATAAAGATTGCATACACCGCTGCTCAGGAATAAGATTAATCTATGGTTATGTGCTTACGTAATGCATTACGATCTTATGAACTTGTATAAGAACAGAATGCACTTAAAATGAGACGCGAACATCGGACTTTGAATCTAACTTGTTTTGTGATACAACTCGAGACCTCACATAGCAATGATGAGTGTAGTAGCTCCCACCACAAGGTTCAGGACATTCGTGTTATAAAGTGTCAACTAAACACGGAGATGTGAAACGGTAATAGAGCATTTCATCAATTTCAAACAAAATACGTATATTGTAGTAATACTTTACCCTATTTGTTAAGATAATGAACGTTTTTAAAATTACAGTCAAAGCAGAATGTATTGAATAATAAATGAGAAATTGTAAAGTTTCAATTTCGGTACGATTAAATACATTCGTGCTGGTATGTGTTGCGTTATCCGTTAGGAGGTATTGAACAATTCTAATTCAAAGGAAGGAAATAAACTACTGTATAGTACTTGAGTTATTAATAGAGTTTAATTATATAGGCAGTACTGAGGCTATCTGAGACAATGTCTGTTGCTGAAAGTGAAATATGGGTTACTATTAGGGTTTTAGGGTGATATACCCACTCATCATTGAACCTGGAATACACGCATGGAAAACATTAGCACTAGCAAATTAGCTATGAAGAGGTACGCCATACCATAATTCTAAGTCAAAAATGAAAGGAAAAAATAAGCGTAAACGACAGACTGTACGAGAATAATACTTTCACTATTTTAATTTCACACTATTTATTTCGAGACTTTCGAGACGAGACCGAGACTTGGTACTCGAGACCGAGACCGAGATCGAGACAAGCATCGGTTGACCGAGACGAGACCGAGACCGAGACGGTAATTTTTTACTCGAGACGAGACCGAGACCGTTATTTATCAACCGAGACGAGACCGAGACTGTACAAAGTCTCGTCTCGTCTCGTCTCGATACCATCCCTATACAATAATCAAATCTTGTTACAACATTAGACTATTCTGCACGCTTTGGACCGCTGTGGTTCAGTGGTAGTTTTTACCTGTGGTGCATGGGGTCCCTGGTTCGATCCCAGCTCGCACCAAGTGAACTTTGTGGTGGACAAACACCGCGTGCGTGGGTTTCCTCGGAGATGTCCCGTTTCCTCCCTCTTTCTTCATTCCACCATTTCTTTCATTTCTCATGATCACCGTCTCCTTTAGCCTAGCCGGCATAATCGTGGGACATAACACTTATAAAGATTTTATTTTCAGATTTCGATGAAATTATTGTATTAATAAGTAAGCCCCCATTCAATTACCAACCCTGCCATCCCTTGCTATTCCAACATTATGTCTCAAACCCGACTGCCAAGAAGGAAAATAAACAATACAACTGTTCAATAAAATTCCCACTATAATAACACGTGTTACTTACCTCATCAATACAGGCAAATGTAATTAAGCATTTTAAAATGCATAGTGTTATTATGAAAGTTGCAATTTATTATTTAGACATATTTAGATACACTCTATACTTTCGTGTGCGGGGGCTGATGGTGGAAGACGGAACACCAACATTCACCTGTACTTGAGCGTGGTGGGAACTTCTTCTTTTTCCTATCAGCTTACGTGAAACAAATTATAATCCGAGGTTCGCTGTTGTATTTGGTAGTATTGGGAACGACGGTGACGGACAATAGGTCATACACATTAATTTAATTTCCTCTTAACTCTTAAAGTAAAAACCACATTTTTTCGAAATCTCCTTCCGCGATTAAAAAGGAACATTTTCTATTCCATATTGCCTTGCTCATATTGTATCCAGCCGACAAACTTTGAATTGATTTTCGAATTTGGAAGGTAGGGACAACGCATGTGGCATCTTGAGGAAAAATCACTGCATGTTCAGAGTGCTGTTTTCCATTATGGAAGAGATTCTCAGAAAATTTGATCCCCACACCCCGAAAACGCAAATATTTTAAAATAATTTAGACATCATTCGCGCTAACAGCCTGACGACCAGCTGTTTAGTGAGATATTTTTGTTTTGAGAAGTACATGAAAAGCAGTTGTTTGTTCCAATAAAGTGAGTATACTATTGATCGAATGTAGCGTATACCCTCGTACCTCCTAAATTTTAGGTGGCTATACGATAGTTTCCAAAAATTAGAGGTGGGTATATGCCGTATACCCGTGTATACCCTCCATTACATCCCTGCTTTTACTGTTTTTGCTCTACGGAATTCGGTATTGAAACCAGAAGCAATGGTAAATTTTGACCACTTCAAGTTTTGGTAGAGTGTTGTGAATAGTTGTGCTGTTTTCAGGTTGAAGCGTTTGCAAAAAACCGCTTCTAGCTGTGTTACTATTTTTTTCTGTGGTGATGAACTTTAAAACCGGAAATATCTAAGTTGAGCCATTTCCGGTTTGAATAGATGGAACATATTCTTCGAACGCTGAATTGATTGCAAAAAGAAACCACTTCCCGATATCTTTTACCGTTTTTGCTTTGACAGTTATCGACAGATGGACGTAGAAACTTGTTCAATATGACTTTGGATAGTTATGAACAGCATAGTTTGGACATATAATAACGGGTCACACCAACGAGCATCAAAGAGCGAGCGTGAATTATGCGAAGCAAGCACCGAGCTATGTAGCTCAAGTGGTAGAACGTTGGTTTCGCATTCGGGAGGTCGTGAATTCGATTCCCGCTTTCGACCATCCTAACTGGGGTTTTCCAGGGTTTCCCCCAGTCCTACCATTCAAATTCCGGGATGGTACTTACTAAAAGCAGGCCCTGACCGACACCTTCAAAAATCCCTTCCATTGTGGTTGTTGTTGTTAGATATCCAGTATAAAATGGTTTCTGAGTTGTATCTAGTTCGTGATGGTTAAATAAATAAACCATACAATAATTTGTTGTAATATACAATAATTTAAGCCTTAATGCTAAACAGGTTGGACAATTTATCTTTATCATCCGTAATAACCGAGAAACCACAAGAGGGAGAAAAGCGAAACTATGCACGAAGCAACTATAAGAACGGATTATCGTTTTACGTATTAAGCAGCACCATCTAGTCAACAGTGTTGCCATTCCAATATAAAGTTATAGTTTTCACATCAACATGTCAAACAAAAACATAAAATGCCCCATTTATCATTCAGTGTTGCAAACCAAAGATGTTATAGTATCACAAACATCCAAAGTTTGGAAACCCCTATCACACATGCAGCACAACAGAGATGGACAGGATAATGCACATCCAAAATATCTTACCGTTGGATAGCATCGCCATGGCATGACTTGTTTCGAATGAATAAGAACGAAGTTACCAGCTCATGAAAATTTGATTTTTTTTAAAGACCCTATATCGAGAAAATGCTTAGATAAGTATCACATCTAGTTATTTGTGTGGTTTGCAATGCATGTGTAAATTATTGTGCCCTTTACAGCACTTCGACATCGGAAACCGTTCCGGAGATATGATAAACATTGCTGAAGTTTGCAACATTTCTTAAATCATATAATTGCTACTACAAACTATTACTGTAATCATATAAAAGAGAAGGAGAACAACAATTATTTTAAATATTTTCCACAAATACGCCATTTTCAGCAGTATTAAATGTGGTATTTTATGTTTTTATTTGACTTATTGATTTGAAATATGTAATAATCTGACGTAGTGCCATTTGAAAACATATAACTTTATATTGTGATGGCAACACTGTTTACAAGGTGGTATTGCTTAATACGTAAAACAATGTATCCCTTGCTTTTCTCCCTGTTTTGGTTTCTCCGTTATCACGGATGCTAAGAAAATTTGCCCACCCTGTATACCTAGGTCCAATAATGCCCTTGCGATAATAAGTTAATATATGATAATTTCAGAATGCACACTTTTTTTTTCAGTTTTTGAATGTGCAAGTAAATTGTAGATGTGTATTAAACAATTATAAAGACATACATACTGAGGTTTTCAACAGTCATTTCCGCTAAAATAAATCAACGGTTTAACAATTGGCAAATGGAAACACTGCATCCATTCTTTAAATTCAAATATATTTACGAGAAGGGTGGAAATATCGTTGTTGTTCAGAGAAGTGTTAGTAAGGATCTTTTATTTTATTTTTTTTAAAGTGAGAACAGCGACGTAAATTTCGAATTCGAAACTCAAGTTTACTGGATAAGTTTATTCTATATTATTGCTATTATTAATAGTATTATACTTGTTTCTATAACAATCACTTGCATAACGAATATACGATATTTTGTTGTAATATATGATAATTTTAAAGACAAAAATAGATAATTTTATTTTCTGAGGGTGGCAACACTAATGTGAAGTTCATAAACGGGACGCCATAAATAAGATTGTTATCCATTGAAATTAACGAATTAAAAGATCAACACGAAATTGCTTTAGTAAATGTGTCGATAGAATAGCCATAATAAATTAATTACACAGATAACAAGCAACACACATCAAGAGCACGGTGGCTCAGTAGTAGAGCGCGTACTACTGATGCATGGATCTGTGGATGAACCCCCGACCAAATAAATTTGTGGTGGACAACACTGTATCCGTAGGTTTCTTCGGGGTACTCTCGTTTCTTTGCACGACATCATTATTGACTTGCTTTAATCATTGTCTCTTACCCTAAAGAACGTAGTAATAGGAAATAAAAAAGACTTTTCATTAGTGATGGGTCGTTACTTGCGGAGTCGTTACAAAGTAACGACTCTTCTTGAGTACTCAAAGGAACGAATACTGAAAACAACTCAAAGGACTCGGATTCACTTCGGAATCTTTTGAATCCAAGGACTCAAACCGCCTTATGCAGAGTCGTTTTGACAAATGACTAGCGACATCCTAAACGCCTGACTTCTGCAGGAAGCATATGTAAGTCGAACGCTTTAGTATGGCACTAATCACACGTCAGAAGGACTCTGCGTATGGCCCAAAGTATTCATTTGGATTCGGATTTAAAGTTAGACATATGATTCCTGGAATCAATTCGCGTCTGCATTGGAGAGATTGACAAGACTTAGTAACGAATACTCACACGAAACAGACAAAAAGACACGCTGTAAGCATATTCCTATTATAGTGCACATGCGTTAAGAAAAAAAAAAAACACCTTCTTTGCTTGATTCTTCTGCTTGTTGACGGTAGGATTTCGATGATACGATTTTTGCTACGAGAAATGCTACGCTAAATGCTTCCGTCTAAAAAATAACATAACCAAAAAGATAACACTCCCAATGCACACATCTATGCAAAAGATCGTTCGGTTTACAATTAAATCGGATGGATTTGGAAGGAAACTCGCTTTACAAGAAATCTTCCCATCCCATCAATGGTAGTCTATTGGAAATCCAACACTGTGAACTATTACCCGATGTCCTAATTTCAGTTGTAACAAACTGCGGCATAGGGATACAGATATAGGGATTCTATTCTATTCATTCATGCAGGTTTTCCATAGGTATGTGGATGATGTTTTAGACGTCGTTTTAATAGTCCAGATGGATAGAATTGATTGGACTGGCGTCGGGATTTTTCATAGGAATGGGCATGAAAAAGAATAACATAGATTACTGTTTCCTGCTTCATATTGTAATAAAACTTAAGATGCTTTGGCAATGTTCATGTGGATCCGGACCTATTTCTTGTTGACTTCATACAAACCAGGAGTAGATGGGGGTTATGATAGATTGCTGGAAGTAAGTAACATCCACCGTCACATTTTAACCTACTTTATAAACCTTCAATTTCCTTCGTAATTGTATACGGTGACAACCACTCTTCTCTGTGAGAAACGTTTTCGGCACTAGAAGTAAAACTAGGACATTCCTTGCGAGACTTGCCGCACCCCGTGTGCAAATACTGCCATACGCTTTCGGTCCTACATCCAGGGACGGCGCCAGAAACGCTTAATGGGGTGGGCGGAAAGAGGCGGACCTAGTTGCTGGGTGGGCGGACAATGAAAATGAGAACTGGGCAATGTAGACGTTTTTGACAATCATTTTCATTTTTTATACTCTTTAGTTAGTTATGGCTCAGATCGAAATAGTGGAGGAATAAGGATGTGGAAAACAGCTTTCTTGGCCTTATAGAAGGTACAATTCCGGCATTCGCCTGGTGGGACTGAAGAAATGCAGAACTTATGATGGACTGCAGGAGTTCGTGGCTATTGCTCGACCTACCGAATTCCGCGATGCACACACACTACCTCTTTTTCCAGTTTTTTTTTCTTAAAAAAACAATAATAACGGTGTATACTGTGTAGTCGAAGTTCAAGACAGCTTTACCTCCTCTCTCTCCAAGAATGAACATGAATGCATAGAAATAAAAGAAGGTTCAAACAGCACAGACTAACAGACTCTACCTTTCGTTAATAACATAAAATACACAATAAGTAGGTAAAGCAAAACAAGATTTTTTGACGTGATCTCTCTATGCAACAGCAAAGATCTATGTTACTAAAAGAATAGGGAAATTCAACAGCATGATTGTTTGATCATAGCTTACACAGATATCTTTGAAGCTGAAACTCAAGTTAGAAAAAGAAAACTAAATGCGTTTACCACAACATCGAATGCGTTTACCACATACTCTACAGCAATATTCATTATTCTTTCTACTGAGAGGAAACAAAGATCGCTTAGGCGACCGTTTGCCATTCGATTTCTTAGATATGTTTTAACCCTCTAACAAGGAGAAAGCAGACTTTGGTAAATGAACTTTAGGTCCATTTTTTGCAAGGTGATAGTGCACATTTAAAGTATTCACATCACAAACTAGGAGAGCGTAATGGCCTAATATAGCGGAGAAAAAGCGTCTTAAAGTTTTCGACTCGCCGCATATACCATACGATGCGCAAAGTTATTAAGTGACGGCGTCTCAGAGTCAGTAGCGTATGTGACTCACGTATAAAGGATCCCGGGTTCGATTTCCTCTGGAGTCGACTTTTTTGTTTTTTGCTTCAACCAATAAAGTAGCCATGCCCATTTGTAGCTACAAGTAAAATGTCAATTCACCATATGCTTATAATGAATTAAAACAATACAAATATTCAAATAAGTTGTAAAATCTTTCAATATTTCCTGTTAACTAGCAATAAAATGGAATTATTTCGTAAATATATTGACATCACGAGTTATATTATGGTTTTCACAGTCGTTATATAAATGTTCTTGAAGCTTCGTGTCTGTATCTGTTGACAGTGTGAGAATTACAAAGGGGTGAGAAGGAAATCCTCTTTGGTAACACTGGATGTTGCTATAACCAAAGGAGATTTCCCCCTTATTTCCCTTGTAATCAGCGGCGCAAATCTGTCTTCAACATTGGGGGGACGGACAAGACCGTTCCCATATTTTTTAAGTGATGTTCAAAATATTTATGAAGTTGAAAAACAATGCTATGGAAGATCAGGGGAGCAGAGTTGTCTTCAACATTGGAAGGCGGGCAGATTTGAGGCTTATTCTGTGGGAGATATCAATTTCATCTCACTTTTCTTTGTGGCAATCGGACACAAATCACATTTCTCCCCTCCCCCCAAAAAAACACATTTCAAATCGGATTATTGGGGGGTACAGTCCTCCAGTTGCAAGATTGAAGGTGACACGTCCCCCTCATCCCCCGTGCCATTTGCGCCAGTAATTGGCACACTGTCAACAGATGTAGACACGAAGAGTCAAGAACATTTTTTACACGACTGTAGTAACCATGATATAACTCGTTATATCAATATATTTACGAAATAATTACATTTTATTGCTAGTTAACAGGGAACATTGAAAGATTTTACAAATTATTTGAACATTTCTATTGTTTTAATTCATTATAAACATATCGTGAATTAACATTTTACTTGTAGCTACAAATGGCTACTAAATTGGTTGAAGCAAAAAACAAAAAAGTCGACTCCAGCAAGGATCGAACCCGGGACCCTTTGTACGTGCAAGGATCGAACCCGGGATGCTACTGACTTTTACACGCCGTCACTTGATAACTTTGCGCATCATACAATGTATGTCGCGAGTCGAAAACTTTAAGACGCTTTTTCTCCGTTATATTAGGCCATTGCATTCTCCCACTTTAAATGTGCGCTATCACCTTGCAAAAAATGGCCCCAAAGTTAATTTACCAAAGTCTGCTTTCTCCTTGTAAGATACGAGAAAGAACGGTCACATGGTGAACTAGATACAGGAATGGTGACAACAATTACGGCTAATTTGTGGATTTCATGAAAGCAATTTTGAAACGATCCATTACTTCAGTAAACTGAGAAACGGAGAGAGGAAGTGTTCACTTTTAGGGTGAAGACTGCTTACCCCACGTAGAATACCTGCATTTTCTGTAAAACACCTATTTATTTCTGCAAGTATTCTGTCAAGTACAGGAAGAAATATCCTAAGTCTGATGTCTTCTTGGGATTGGATATCTTCTTCCTCAACCGATACTTGCTCAGTCATAATATACTGACGTAAATGATTGGGCAGTGATCGTGTTCTTGACATTAGACCCGTTAGAGATATATCGTTATTTTCAGCAAGACTCAAAGACTCATTCCAAATTTTTTCGAACTCCTCGACTGAGTTTCGAATTTCAGTAAAATAATCCAGTACACCCTTTGTAACTAAAACAGCATCAGCCAGTGTGCTCTCCTTGTTTTGCAGATAATCTGACAATCTTTTCAACTTTCCAAGAAAAAGTGTGAACAATTTGAGTTGGAACACAAACTGAAAATTCACTTCACTCAATAGACGTCTTGCTTCAGAAGAGCGACTGCGATTTGCATTACTTATCTCGGCAAGTGTTAGAATAATTGCCCTAAACGTTCTCTTCATAGCTACACAACCTGCAACCTAAGATAAAAGGGTAAAAAAATATTTCGTTAGTGGTTCAGAAGATACTTAATACCATAAATAATGCTATATATTGAATATCATAAGATAGTACATTAGAAGCCGTCATTTTCTGTGTAGTATCACTGACGACACCTCAGCAATATACAAAGGACGCGATGACCGATTAGTGGAAGGTCATTATGATGATGCAGTGTCCTGCTCGAAGGTCGATCTTTGACCCGAAGCTCAGTGGACGAAATGCACAATCTAGCTGTGCAAAAGTCCAAAATCAAGTTCCTTGGAATTACACCCATAGTACCCGTAATGAATCAGAAAGAAATCAGAGATGACAGGAACAACAGTAGAAAAATATAATTCCCCAACTTTACGATTTTTTTTTTTTTTTTTTTTTTTAAGATCTTCGGGATACAGGTCTGTAAACTTTTGTGCATTAACTTATGACCCCGGACTACATGTACACACAAATTCAGACCTCTACCTCAGTTGTTTCCTCTTCCCAAACATGTTTTCAATGTCCAAAAATGTTGCTACTGCAGCCACATTTTTGGGCTTTATTTGGTTAAAGACTTATTTTAAATAATCACAATTATAAAATGATACGACTACCAATATGCAAAGAACTACTTAAGTACCAAGTGCTAGATACATCCCAGAAATCAAGGGCGCCGATCCTGGGGGGACCGAGGGGGACCGGGCCCCCCTAAAGCTCATGTGGCCCCCTATTGTATTTATGAATATACAATATTTGGCATAATTTGAATGCAATTTATCTTAAAATCCTCATATATATACCTTCTGCATCTGAATGCCCCCCCCCCCAAATTTACAGAGAAATCGGCGCCCTTGCCAGAAATATTCAAAATCTCGACAGAACTGGTGAAGAGATGTTTTCGCAAGCAAAGAAATTTATAGCTTCATTTGGACACAAACAGAAAATGTATATATGGTCAACATTTAATGACTCGTATGCTTCTCTCTTATCACATTGTTTTCAATGATTTTGCGTGGACTCACTATTTCTGATTCATTAGGTATTGCCATTTTAGGCATAGGTATTGGTTGGTTTTTCGAATTTTCAGCCACTAACAATGGCACTTTTACCACTGTGGGACGGCTCGAATGTGTAAGCATATTCGAATCAGTCTCGACATTTGGCCTGCTCTCGCTAGTATGACAGTGACAGTAAAGACGGTACTATGACAGTGGCTCGTAACCTGGTTTGCCGAATTGTTCCTAAAGCTTCAGTCGGCGTACATTTTGCGTTTGTTAATTGTTGAGTTGATTTTGAGTTTTACGTCCCGTTCAGCAGCGAGGCTATATGAGACGTGGACCTACTGATTAACGTGGAAAGCGAACCACATGAGCTCCCGTCGAGAATCGAACTCAGGTTTATTCATATGTCTTCGTGCATATTGTATATTATTCGAGGCATTAAAGTTTGTTTCGTAAGGTGTTGTTGTACATTGAACTCGATGAATGGAATTTTTTCTGGTAGTTGAGGTGCTAGGAAAAATTGTTGAAACAGATTTTGGTATAAAGAGATTGGGGTAATCTACAGCTGTATAAAAGTTACGTTGATTTTAAATCCGGGAAGTAACTTAGAATATTTTTACTTATAATAGGAAATTTTCAATTGTTATATCCAAAACTGCACGCATTGAATATCATAACGCAGTGTGTTACTGATTATGGGATCGGTGGTTCGAACTTACTCCTGCGAATTTTTTTTTAAAAATATAAACATATGAATATTTATTTGTTTATTTAGTTTTGTAGATATATTACTCAGAGTGAGAGAGAGAGCTTTGGAAGGGGGAGGGGGGTCGTAGACTAAAAGTGGTGAATTGCTGGTGGTGTAAGTGTAATTTCATTGGAGACCCGCCAGAGTCCGCCATTTTGTAGTTTGAGATTCACCATTTTACTAATGGGGCAGGTACATAATTGTCCAAATATTATCATTACGCATGAGATAAATGTAGACATCAACCGTATTCTATTTTGATGTTTCTAGCTCCCCAAGTTTTCTAAAGTTTGCAGCAATTTGTCGTTTGTTCAGGAATATGATTTGGGAGGAGGCTCTGAACCCGCGGAGGTTGTGGCTGACAGTATGGCTGTGGGAAATGCGAGTTTGGATATTGAAAGTCAATATTGATAAAATAACGAAGTTTGATCGAAATACCGAAAAATATTAAAATACTACAGTGCCGAAAATATCGACGAAAAAACAAGTTCATCCTGTTTTTTCGTCGATATTTTCGGCACTGTAGTATTCGATGCCTTGGAAGCCCTATTTCGTTATTATTTCCTACTTAGAACTTTCATAAGTTCATCCTATGAAAATTCTAAGTACGAAATAATAACGAAATAGGGCTTCCAAGGCTTTATTTTTATCAGGGATTTTGAAACTGTGGATAATTTAAACTAAAAGCATCTACTAACCTTACATGTTTTTTTTTCCTTCTAAATATTATAAAACAAAGCTAATAGGTAGTGAGACATTAATAGGGTAATAAAAAATATACATTGTAAGTCAAATTAGTTTCTTTTATGTTTTAGTTTCTATTATTAGTTTAAACAACAAATATGCTACTTATTTGTGTTGACGACATTATGCAGCAAGAATGTGCTGGACTCAATCTTTGCTAAATTGTTGCCAACGGTCTTTCTTTCTCTCTATGTGATTCCGCGTTCGATCTTCAGTTCGGGAACTCATTCATGGCAAAGCGGTTAGCGTACACGCCTTTGGCGTAGGAGACCCGGGTTTGATTTCTGGCGGAAGCTGATGAGGTTCAGATCCTACGTTAACTATAGGTCCACGTCTTATATAAATTCTCTGCTGAGAGGGACGTTCGTTAAATTCAAGATCAAACCAATCAAGTTAAATCTTTGATTCGGTCTTACTTTTATTACTAGAACAAATCTTTGAAGCTTTACTGCAGGAAAGAGTCATTCAATTTCAATAAATAAATAAATAAAATTGAAAGTAATACAGTAATGAAATAGAACTAAAACACCTTATTTTCTATGCTGTTCAAAGGACAAATATGAAAAGTATATATTTAATAAAGATATAGATGTGTCGCCTGACAATTGTTAGAAAGAAATATTGACCCAAAACTTCTAGGATCATGATCCGATTACATCAAGTGGCCGATTATATTTGAGTAGATATATTAATTCAACTCTCTCTCTCTCTCTCTCTCAAAAAAAAAAAAAAAAAAAAAAAGCTTTTGATTCTCAGCCATGCAAAGAAACAGGATGTGATAAACCAAAAACCAAAGAGAAGATGCAAAGCAAGATTGAGAGAGAGCATGAAATGTAAGTTGTTATGGGTAATTTAACAGGGAATCAACTGCGAGGAAAGGAGAAGGAAGGAAGTCGGGTAGAACATATAATTTACAGCTACAATTACGTGAAGGAATTGAAACACACTGCAAAATCTGATTGGAAAAGAAGAACACTAAATGAAGCTGACGTCCACTCGGCAAAGGCGACAACTATATATATAAATATGATATATCAAAATGTTTCATTATTTTAATTGAGTTGAATAATACATAAATTAGTGTGGTTCAGGGTTATATTTATTTATACACTGGAAAACATATTTTAGTTTAACGACCCGCGAATGTGCCCGTTAGGCTAAGGAAGACAAGTGGTTAAGACAAGTGAATAATAATGGAATAATTGGTGGAATGAGAATATGGGAGGAAACGTGAGTATCTCGAGAAAACCCACGGACACAATGTTTTCCATCACAAACTTTCTTGGCCGAGTATCGAACCAGGGATCCCATTCACCAGAGATAAGCGTTCTACCACAACCACAGTGCCCCTTACCAATAAACTGGAAAAAATATGTTCTTTATTCTTGGCTTTTAAGTTCTTTACAGATGATTTTCTCAAAAATTGCTCATTCGAATTTGTTCACATTTCTAAATAAATATTTTGTTAATGACCTGGCAATATGGTATAACCCATTTGTTCTGAGAAAAATCTACAATGTTACTTAATTCTTGGGGGTGTTTTTTCGAACGATTATTTTTTTTTTTTCAAAAATGACACGATTTTGTTCGTATTTCATAAATAAACGATTTCATTAATAACGCTAATAGAGGAAAGTACCCAAATTTCGCCCATTTTTTTCTATTTTCTATAGCACTTATACTTAAAGTTATGAAAAGCAAATAAATATTACTATGCATTCTACACACTTTTACCTAAATACTCATTGCACCTGAAAATTAATCTACGTGAAGAAAATATTTATTTCATTTATTAATACAAAATTTGCCATTTTCAATATGGGCTCCAAATTTCGCCCAGTACATATCTTTCTATGTCTTAAACTTTGACAAGAAGCTAAACAAAAATGTCATATGTTTTTAAAAAAGAAAACATTCAACCTTAAGAACACAAATCGTTCTACATATAAAAACAAAATAATAATGAACCACATTCATATTATCTACTTCTTTTTTCCCAAGAAGAGAAAGGCCAATTCCAGAGAATGCAGATTCATTTCGTTCACGACTCAATTTCTTCCAAGTCCCTAGTTACCAAGGCAAGTATCACAAGTAAAAAAGGGATCTTTGGTTCCATGGCTAGCGCATGTCCCATGGAACCAAGTGTGGAATTTTGTTCACGCAACGCACTTTTCACCCTCCGTGTTGTAGTCAGTAGCAGGTTCGTATCTACGAGGGGCTAGGGTGGGACGGCCCCCCTAAAATTTTGACGGTAGGCTTGCAAATGAACTATAATATGGTTGGGTCGGGCCTCCCCTAAATTTTTGGGTTGGCTACCGGCCTGGTCAGTGGCAATCTCGCTATCTGTTGAAAAAGATTTGTAACTGCAATTATCATCTTCACCGCTATCACTGTTGCTGACCAAACACGCCATCTAACATTACGCGACTTTTTCTTTGTTGGACTTGAAAGTTTGCGTGCGTCTGTACATAGGTAGTGATATATTCTTTTTTATTGAACTGCTCTTCTATACGTTGTTTGTGAGGAGTTTCTGTTACAATGAATGCCTCAAAAACGTTAGAAGAACGTCGATTGGTTGAGGGAAAGTTTTCTGTGGGAATGGGGCTCATGTCAGATGCTGTGACAAAAGCTAGTGAGGTGGAGTGTTAGGAGGTCTACATCCAGGTTGAGTGATCGTGTCCTTCCCAAAAACATCTTTCGTGAAGATTATGGATTGAAATGGAAATATCCTTTTTTTTCGGAATGCTGTTGGGGATGCCGCAATAGTGGAAATGCAGAGATTCCTCCTCTTGACCCCATTGCAAAATACAGTAAAAGCTCTTTATTCGCGGGGTATATGTTCCATAAATATGCCGCGAATACAGAAACCGTGAATACGGAATGGTAATTTATATGGGATTATAGGGGATACGTTCCTAGGTGACAAAATAAAAAAACAAATACATATATAAAAAAAATCAATTTACTGTAACTGAAGTTTTTGACCATATTGATTAATTATTATCTTCAGGCTTAGGCAATGGTTTGAAGAATTTTGTAATTTTTTCTTGCTTGGCAGTTTTTAAAAGCTCCTTCAATTCAGACTGATATTCAGCAGTGGCATTAGCAATTTGCCTCTTAAAAATAAGACTTCGTTCCATAGACGGATCAATTTTCATAAAGAAATCACAAAGCTCATTTGCCATTCTTAAACCTTCACTAAGATTTTTCAAATTAAATGTCACGTTTCCAGTGCTTGTTGAAGCCTCTTCTTCAATGGGCTGTGAATTTAACATTTCCTCCAAGTCGGTTTCAGTCAAATCTTCATCTTGCGATTCAAGCAATTCCTGAATGTCACTTGATTCTATCTGTTCGAACCCATCTCGTCCTATTTCATTCGCAATTTCGGCTATGTTTGCAGTCAAAGTTTGAATTTGCACACATTCTTCGTCATTTTCCGCTGTCAGAGCAGGCCACAGTTTTTTCCAGCATGACTTCAATGTGTGTCGCTTCAGTTCTTCCAATGATTCTTTTATGTTTACGATGCATTTTGCTATGTCAAATTTCTTCCAGGATGACCTGGCGCATTGTCCAAAACTAGAACTGCTTTAAAGTCTAAATTCTGTTTTTTTTAATTTTTTTTTTTTTAAATAAGTTTCAACTTCAGAAACAAAACAATTCCGGAACCAGTCACAAAAAATAGCGCTTGTAACCCACGCTTTCTTATTAGCACGCCAAAACACTGGCAGGTCGTCCTTGTTTTGATTTTTTAAAGCTCGAGGATTTAACGATTTGTAAAGCATCAGTGGTTTAATGACACAATCTCCAGATGCATTAGAACATAGAGCAGTGTAACTCTATCCTTTGCTGCCTTAAATCCAGGAGCAGACTTTTCGCTTTTAGAAATGAATGTTTTGTTTGGCATTCTCTTCCAAAACAATGCAGTTCCGTCTGCATTAAATACTTGCTCAGGTTTGTATCCTCCATCAGCTACTAAGTTTGCAAATTCTTCTGGATATCGTTCTGCTGCAGCAGTGTCTGCAGATGCAGCTTCTCCAACGATTTTCATGTTATACAATGATTGTCTCACCTTAAGTTTATTGAACCAACCTTCCGATCCTTGAAATCCTCCATCTGTACATTCACCACTACAACTACCACCAGGTTCTTTAAAATGAGCGTAAAGACGCTTGCCTTCTTCCGGACCATTGGACCACTCAGGGGCACACTTTTTTGGTTGCGGTCTTCGATCCATAATGACAACGCCACTTCCATTTTTTCTATTGCTGGATCACGAACAATTTTCGCTGATAGTGAAGTTGAAGCTACAGACGACCTTATTTTATCTTCGGATATTTTTATCGATCGTACAGTTGATTCGTTGACATTCAATGAGCGTGATATGGGTGCAAACGACTCTCCAAGGCGTAAACGATCAAGCATTTCTATTTTCACTTTAAGAGGTAACACAGAGTTTTTTCGTGTCGAAACTCGTTTCTCATTTTTTTAAGTTGACATTACTGTATAAATTAGGAAGACAGCGGTAGAGACGTATTACTCGATCACAATTTTTGTAACGCATGGAAAGACGAAACAATAAAACACGCAAAGTGGCTCTTACCAAAGGACGGAACGTCTAATAATGTGGCGGCATTTAAAAATATACTTTATTCATTAAGTAATAAGGTTGCTTTCATTCTGTTTGTTTACATTCTCAAAAACACCGATTGCGGCGAAGGCGGCTTATGCCAAAGTCCGAACCAATACAGCGGCCATATAATTTAACAACATACTTTAGGCAAAGTTGTAATAAGGTCTATTTTACATTTTATTAGTCCATTTGACGGCGTTTACAACGGATATTGGGTTGGATACCTATTGGAATCCTTTTTATTATTATGTATGTACGTACTGATTAGATCAGCGAATAAAGAAATCTTTAGCCGCGAATATAGGAATTGGGTCGCATTTTTTTAATCCGCGAATAGTGAAAACGCGAATGAAGGAAGCGCGAATAAGGAGCTTTTACTGTAATACAAAAAGTTACTTTCGTCTTATATTTTATTATCACTTACTTTGATACCAACGTACAGTCATCACGCTCTACACAAACTGCTGTCCCATTTTCGCCCTATGCGAAATTAGGTTCTATCAAGTGGGCGAAATAAGTGTTTCTTCTACAGGGTTATGATCAACATCCAAATCGCGGCTTCACATTTCTTTCCAGCCGAAGTATAACTGAATATTATACTTCATTTGTCACTAATTAGAAACATGAACTTGAAATACAAAACACATCTACCTTCAACTGCAGGTTTCACAAGAGAGCTCCTCTTGAAAAACTTTAGAAGACGAAAATTATTCGATTTGTCAGTGTGTGTTTACTACGCATGCAACGCTGTCGACTTTCTCATAGATTACTATGTCAGATTACTATTCGAAGTGGCACAGACTCAGCAGAGTTGTCACTCATAATAGCTAAAATAGGCTGATGGGTGAAATTAAGCCACTGGGCAAAATTTGGGTAATTTCCTAAGAAGCGCGTAAATCAGTTCTTATGAAAAATTCACAAGGGTTAGTTTTCTTAGGATTTGTTCCCCCAAAACGTATAATTTTATTCGGGTTTTAAAAGAAAATGTTTCGTTAATAACAACAGCGTAATTTGATTGATTTGACAGCAATAAGACTTCCCAGGTAATGACGAAGGTAAATGTAGCTTCGATGCAACAAAAAGTACTCAGCCAATTGAGGTGGAAGTGCCAGATTTGAAAGGACCCTTCTCAATATAGGTTAAGGAGATGATTAATAAATCACAAAAATATAATTCATACATAGGTGGCACCACTTATGTGTGTGACATATTAAAATGTTCCACTTTTTTCTCTTTTTTGTTTTAAAGTGAGTTGAACTCCATAAGCAAGTAAAAGTCTACACCTATATTGACGTATGTGAGAGAGAAAACATGTAAATTTGAAGAGAAAAATAACAATTGATATCAATATCAATAGACAGTGGAATTAGTCTTAATTGAGAAGATGGATGTGGAGAGTAGTAGTAGTCTGATGAATGATTAATTAACAATTTCTATCTTCATCTTTTATTTGGACCTTCATCATTTATTCGGCCTCATCTCCATATAACTTCATTGGTTCCTATAGTGACTAGAACATGGAGGAAAGATGGTAAAACTTTATCTCGACGACAAATACCGATCACTGTTTGTTACAGTATGACTATTCACTCATCCTGCAAGGCAAGAGGTTGTCAAAAGTTGTTATTAACCTCGGAGACAAACACTAGTGATTCCAGAATCTCTTAAAAAAGACAAGCAGAACAGCGTTCGCATATATTTATACAGAATACAAGTCGATTACACAATTTCACATTGTCTTTTACATATTACAATACGTTTTACGAAATGACATGACTAATGTATAAGTTACTTCAAAAGCAAATTACTTTTGCGTAATTATGTAACACATTTTCTTCACATTGAATTTCAATTTTAAAATTTCCCACTTTTCCGTTGATCCATTGTTAAGTTTGTGTAATAAAATTCTCTCCGGGCTGTTTCTTCTAGTACATAGGGTGTTAAACTATTGTTTTCATAATAATAATAATAATAATAATAATAATAATAATAATAATAATAATAATTGATGATGATAAATAAAATACATACAATAAAAGCATAGTACAGCTCACAGATGACGAGAAGAACCGTAGCAGAAGTAGTGTGACGTAGGTATGGGCTCGGCCACTTTTCGCACAAGGGTTTCAAATGACACCACGGAATAGCACACAGATAACTACCCGAGACCACACCTCCAAAAACGAAAATGGATCTGACCGTGTCGTTGACCTTTCCCCGCTTCCCCTGTTTTAGGGTTCTTCTCGTCATCTGCGAGCTGTACGTGCTGTTTTCATGTCATCCCGGCTTTCATGAAACAACTGGGTGTACAGCCGTACCATCGTAACCCTCCCTGGAACCGCCAATGGTGACAAAGAAATTTTTCTCGGAGTATCGTATGTTGCTTTGTTTCGTCCGAAGGCTTAAAAACTCCTTATTGCAATCAATGCACCTTTACAAAATGATCTCGTCCAGCCAAACAAAACTGTTCACCCTCACCAAACCTCAAGAGAGGCTCTACGACACATTTATAACTACTGAAGAGGAACCGTGACTCAGTGGTAGAGTGCTTACCTCTTGTGCGTGGGGTCCTTGGTTTAATCCCCCGTCAAGTAAGTTTGTGGGGGACAACATTGTGTTCGTGGCTTTCTCGGGGCACTCCCATTTCTTCCCACATTCTCATTCCACAAATTTTCATTATAATTCACTCACCTTAATCATCCTTGTCCCTTAGCCTAAAGGGTATAATCGTGAGATGTTAAACTAAAAGATTTCATTTATGGTTGATGACTTGAGCGGTTTCATCTTCAGAGTAGAATTCAAGAAGTGCGGACCCTGAGTTGATGTGAAAGTATTTGTAATTCGAATTTTGCAATCAAAAGATCATTCATATTTAGTCACGTAACCAGAGCCGTAGCTAGAGAATTCGGCGCCCAGGGATTCGGTGTTCTACATTCATCTCACAAGCTTTCTTTCTTTCTTACAAAAGAAAATCAGCTTTTGTCATGATTAGCTGAAGTTTTATCAAGGAGCTTGAGCAAACTATTGCAACAGCCAAAAGCGATCATTATGTATTCTTTTACAAATAAGAGCTTTTTGAATAGGCTCATTTTGGACTTTTTGTTAAACGTGACATGGAAATTATAACTATTTACAACGTTTCATACTATCGATAAGAAATGAAATTTTAATACATTAGAAAATATGTGTTTTTAAAATGTTCGAAATGGGTGACAGCATTAATTTCCAGTAATTTCAATTGTAAACTATTGACATTTTATTTTGTATGTGATCACACAAATAGCGTTTTAATTTCGAATCTTACAAGGTAAAAAATATTTTGTGAAATGTAACGGAAATTCAGAAACAGCCTTCTTTACGAATTTCTCAATATTGATCGATTGAGCTGAAGAATGTGTTTAATGATTGTACAGTATTTAAGATCCAAAACATAGTTTGACTAAATAGTCTTCAACAAAAATATCCTTAATACGTTCAGCTCACCATTTCCGTCTGAAACACAATTTGTTCCACCGTACTCAAGAACATCCAGGGTTAAGACTAAATATATTTATTTGTATACCTAAATCTTTGGTCAACCAGTGGTTCGAATAAATACATGGACATACGACAGTTTCACATTATTGGTTTACCAAAACTTAAAAAACTGTTCTGAACAAAAATTGTGCCGAACATGAAAGCTTTTTTTGGCATTCAAAATTAAAACATGCGTGGACTGTCAAAAACTGACACGTCTTTCAGAAAAGCCACAAGTTGAATTGTTACACCATCCTGTTGATTTCATTGGCGATAAGTCGCAATTTTACGGTTTAGGAGTATTTCCAACAGAAAACGAAGAAACAAAATACATTTTGATCGCTATAGAGACCGCTCGTGATACATAGTAACAAACGTCGTCGACGCAATAGAGAAGTTTCTCGTTGAAGATATTATATTACGTTGTGGCATATTTCGTTGTATCTAATTAGACCAGCATCCAGTCCATAAAGCAAAATTTGACAAAAACCTAAGATTTTGAATTAAATTCTGCCCAAGCTTCAACCACTCTTGACACTGGAATTGTCGGATCATCAATCGGATTGAGCGATTTTCTTCTTTCATTCGGGACATTATTTTGTCAACAGGGAACGTCAAATAACATTTTGTAGGTACGTGTCTTCTGCTTTATTTATTTATTTATTTATTTATTTATTTATTTATTTTTACTGAGTTTTATGTAGAAAGTAAAAATTAAGTCAGGTTGTGAGGCAACTTTATGCTGAAAACAAGAACTGCTAAAAATACGTGGGAGGAACACATAAATAATATGACAGAATCAGGAATTATGCAGGGAACTAAATTACCTTTCAATATAGTTTATTTAACCCAATATTTAGGGAAAATCACAAAAAATCCAGATCGGTTCTTTATGTTATTCGATCACTTAGCGATTCTTCAAGCTTGGATTCCGGAAAAAAAATACCTATGTACCTTCCAACGCGTCATCCTTGATCTAGTCTTCCACTTAAAAAATTCAAAAATCCCGCGTATCATCAGTCTCTACCGATCCATTAAAAGAACGTTACAAATGCTCTATTTTAGAACGAATTTCCGAAGTCAAGATTACGTTTTGTTAATACTTCATGATAATTCGTGTTTCTAAGCACTCCAAACCTTTTTGAAAGAATAAAACAATACAAGCGTTCAAGCCTTTCTATAAAAGTGAACAGTCGTCTTTTAATACTTTTGTCACGGTTTCCTTTGTGAAACCTCTTTCTGACTTATTTGTGTGACTTTTGGGACTGTCGTCGATTTTTAAGAAAAAGTATGCTTCTGAAATCAACAGGGTTATCTGCAGTGTATGTCCCGTATAAAACCAACTTGGTGGGATTTGGAATCTAACCAGGGACCCTACGCGTCAGAGGTGACTGCTCTGCCACCGAGCTACCGAGGCTTCTCTTTAAACACTTGTTACAAAATTTTTCCATTTACATTATTCCATAATAACAATAGCTTTAGACTTTTCAATTTAACCATTTTCTTTATTTATTTTAGAATTATTTGCAGTTTAAAACCTCATATCGGTATTGAGACATTTTGACGTCTCTTGTACCTGAAATCCACATTTTTATACTCCGCATATATCCAAATATATGAAAATTATCAATTATATAATCTATTATTTGGGGCCGCGGTGGCTCAGTGGTGCATGGGGTCTTTGGTTCGATCCCAGTTCGCGCCAAGTGAATTTTGTGGTGGACAAACACCATGTGTGGGGTTTTCTTGGGGTTCTGTCGTTTCCTCCCACTTTCTTCATTCTACCATTTCATTCATTTCTCATCACCAATGTCTACTTTAGCCCAGCCGACATAAACATGGGACGTGAAACTCAATTTCATTTCATTTTTAAATCTATTATTAGAAAGAGCAGACACGGTGCAAAATATCACATCAATATCCAGAACCTAATAAAATTATGAGTTTAAGGTTTTTACTTCCTGATGAAAACCTCTGAATGAGTAAAATTATAGGAACTCTCTTTTAATAATAATTTCCGAAAGGAACATTTTTAGTGTAACAATTTTTACATTTTCATATATATATATATTTGAAACTCCTAACAAAATTTCGTTAGAAACTTATTTTCGCGAGGTTGCACTACTACATATAATGTACAGAAAACTAATTTCGATAAACATTCCTTAGCAATTAAATTAAACCAGTATATCGATATAAATTTATTCTGTCAAATCTCAGAATATACACTAAATACATTAAATTGAATTAATAATTTACTTTTATGTATAATCTTCCTATTAGCTTTGCACGATTCCTGATTCAAAAAGTAAACTCAAAAATTGGCTATTTTTAAAGTTAATACTAATTTTTATATGAGAGCTTAGACATGTCATTTAATAATAACTGGTGCAGTAAATCTATTTCCAATCGTTTGATTTGAACATAATAAATAATAACTCAGACAGACCCAAATACAAATTTAGCTAACGATTTTAAAAACAACGACAAAACAGCAGACTACAAAACCTCCTGCCCTTGCTTTTGCCTTTCCCAGTGTTGATACACTCTAGTGTTGCGATTAAACAGAAGCTGAACCTAGATCGTGAAAGATTTATATGAATTACTGTATCGATAAAACCTTCTTAAGGTAGTTATTAATTTAGGTTTTAATTTCCTTCTATTTTTTAATAATTTTCCTTGAAATATGATTGAATATCTAAAAGGAAGAATGAAAAGTATACTGGATTTAAAATGGTATTATTTCGCTAAGTAAGGCATCACTGCTACTGAGACACTGCCCGATGTCTCTTTGCTAGGTTGTTTCAGCGAGTGAGAAGCCTACAGCCACATGCACGCGCCGCTTTCTCAAGTGTATTTGTTTCAGCCGCGTTGAGACATATTTCTTGTTGTCTCCTGGTTGTCTCTCTGCAACCTGTTTGACGGAGATAGAACTTTTCTTCCCGAGTTCTGAAAAGTAAAATTATTTAGAAGGACTCTACTACTATTCTTATTAACCAAGCTATTGCTGGCCCTAGTATTTCTAAATTTTTCTTCAACATGAAATGAATATTAGTCCTTAATAAGGAAATTCTAAAGCTATGTTCTTTTAATTTGAAAGGGTAGACAGTGTCTCAATGTCTCATAGCACTCTACGCTACTGGTTATCTGCATTTGTTTATGCTCACGATGTGACAAGATGATATTGAATGAACCCACCCCCTTCTAAAGCAGCAATTCTAAGATTGTTGGTGGTTTACGGAGCAGATTGCGAAGAATAAAAATTCAAATGAAGCAGAGATAATATATCGATGTTGTCAAATTTCATCTTTCTTATTTTCAAGTAACATTTCAACGAGGAAGGAATTGAAGGAATTATTATTATTATTATTATTATTATTATTTGTTGCATTGCGCTTTTATAAGCTGCGGTATCTTCAGTCAAAGAAAGTTAATTAAAAGATCAACCCTTTTCAAGAACTTTATCCAGAAAGATTTAGTAGGTATAGTTACCTTTGCTTAGTTATTGCAAATTAGTACTTATACTATTCAGTCTTTAGTGGAGAGTATAGTGGAGTATTAAAAAAAAGCCCTGTGATTGGTTAAACGGTCAGTGATTGGTGGTTATGCCCATTCAGTCTTTTTCTCAGGATCACAATATCTACAACGTATCACGGTTTCAAGCAATTTTACCGAAATTCTATTTCTATAAGGATTGTGCGGGGTCCTTTACTTTACACTAGAATAGGAGAGCTGTGAGAAGATAACTTCAAAACGGTTGATGTATGATTCCATGAGTTTCTTTTTTAACAGCATAAAAATTGATTATTATGGCGAAAATGAAAGAATGTTAGTTAATGTTATTTTATGTCTTCTGCATTGTCTACAATTGTTGTCCAACGTTTTATGATTTTTTCGATTCGCATGGGGCATTAAAGAACTCATGATGCCGATTCTGAACAGAAGTTTCGTTTAGAAATACTGTTCTCCTTTCGTTGTTCAAGGGATTAGAAAATATGATAGACTGACGGAGTCAAGTCGGAGAAGCACTTCTGACGATTGAAGATGTTGACCTGACTGATGGCGAATGAAGAAAGAAGCATTCGTAGCAAAGAAGCACCACACTCATTTCTGTTATTTTATGTCAAAATATAGGTAAAACACGCGCCCTATTTATAAACTTTTTCCGTAGATTGTAGTTGACGTATGACAATTGAATAGTACCATTCATTATGTTATTTAGTTCTTTAGATAACTAACACAGATTATCGTGGATTAAAATGTACTGACTGCCTTCGTCCAAGTCACATGTTCAGATGAGGGTGATGCATCCTTTATTGAAAAACTTCTCCCTCTAAACAAAAGTATGATCTTACCTATACGCCACAAATACTGTACCTTTGTTGCATTAACTCTGTTAGTAAACTCATTGGAAGGAGCAAGAATACGGTTTACAAAACATTAAAAAAAAAAAAAAAAATCCTTGGAGATATTCAGGTTGAGAGAAAATGCAATGAAATGATGCACCAGTCTAATCAGTTATATAGTCAAGGGGGATATCAATTCAAGGAAAATATTTATTATTGTATCACCAGTAAGTTTATTTAGCAATAAATGATACAATGTTTTTTTACATGCTTAGTCTGTATACATTATTAAATAACAAAACAAGATAATTCATACTAAATGTTCTTACATTATTACCTAAGTAAATACACAATAAGCAAATTAAGCATTTTAAAATATTTGATAATTAGAAATTAATAATAGAAATATATTTTTAAAATGTAAAAGAAAAATTAATAAAAACTATATCAATTATTGTAGCATAATGTTCAATATTCTATTCTGTTACGCTGAATAAACACTTCTCAAAAATTTTATTCATCGCTTTTGTTACAAGAACATTGTGCCATTGTGGAAATATAATTGGAAGAGTGTTGTTACTATGATAATTCACATTACTGTACTCTAACGAATAATTATACTAGTATAGATTGTTTAGTTGCTACCTCAATTTCATAGTTACGTTAATTATTTTCCTTATGTAATAAAAAAAAAAACAATTGTATCAATAATACTCATAATCTGTTGTGCAAAACACTAAGTAATTAATATAGCAACCGAATTAGGATTTCATCATGATATTAAAATTCATTGCAAGAAATGTGTAATACAAACTGCAATTTTATTCGCAGGTTCAAAGTTAGAAAAGGAACGAAAAGTAAGTACATTACAGATAAATATTCGTTCTTATTGGATATTGACCTCTTCTTAACAAATAACAGCGAAATCCTAGACTCTATAACCATATGTTGTGCTTTAACAATTATGGTGAATATTGTCGTTTTATATCACAACACAAGTTTAAACCTTAACTTATTCGATGTGATTTGAGAAGAGAGAGAGGCAGTGTTGTAATTTATAACAATGCTTCCAAATATATAGCCTATATACTTACCATCGTCATGTATACAAAGTTAGTTTCAAGCCGTCATGGGAAAAAGATCTTTGAGGAACAACAATAATAAAAAGGTAAATTTTATTGATATTTTGTATTTTTTTCTCGATATTTTAAATTTACTTAATGTCATTTTATGCCTACCCTTAACACCTCTTATCTCTAGAACAAGGTTTAAACGTGAAGACTGCAGACGAACGAGACTTACATTATAAAAATAAAACTCATTTCTAAAACATTCCCTTTGTTAACCTTGTCTATTAGTTTCTGATTGTTATATACATCAGCACGAAATTATAAAGGTTTCCGTTCTATTAATTCTGTCTGTGTAAAAAACTTAACTTCCGTGTTTTAAATCTGTTCCGTGTACAATAACCTTATTCATAATGACTTTGTAGTCGAAATTTTAACGCAAGTTTAACTTGTAAGTTACAATCATTAAAAGCAGAAGTATTAATTTGATGTATAATTTCATACAAAGTCACTTTTATCAAAAAAAAAAAAAGATTTGATGATGTCAACTCATTGTAAATTTTCTTATTGCATCATAATACAATATAATCAATATTCGGGGGTTCGTTCAACATAGAATTCTTCTGTCAAGACGAAGGTAACATTCGGCCATGATATTCTTTTGAGGGAAAAGGGAAACGAAAGCGAAAGGACAGGAAAACCGTGTGAACTCACAATAAATCAGAATGCAATGCAAGTTGAAATCATGAACTGAAACTCAGAATTTTTCTCCTTTAGGAAAAACCAAAAATAATAAATTATGTCAAACTACTCAAATGACACATATTTTAACTTTGAAAGAAGAAGTTTTTTCTCACCAAATGTATGCAATATTAATATTTATCAAATGAATGCTATATAACTTTACCAATAAAAGTTTACTGTAGTGAAAAAGTTTACTATTTTCACCTTAATGCGTGTATATATGTAGGAAATTACAATAAATAACCGAAATGTATTATTACCGAGGAATATGTTTCTGACAACTATAATTTACGGTCATGTAATAATTAGAAGAGGCACCGAAATTGTATTACGATAGAATTTATTTTTGTGAACAAGTATATTTGGACATAGACATTTGAGGAAAAATAAGACATTACATAATCAACAAGTTCATAAATAAAATTTTTAAAAAACAGAGCAGTCAAGGTTTAATTGTATATTTTTCACCGAAACGTATATAAAAATTTACAACAAAATTATCACTCAACTCCAGCATTTGGCATCTTTGTCTTCTAAGCAGTTTTCAAAACATGGCGCAATAGTTGCAAACATGGCAAACCGCAATAACAACAATTGAGGTTTGTAAACAGGAATTTGCATAGAATTTCGTTCTTCACATTCTCTATGAATCTACAGGACACTGAAGAATTAGTACTTCACAATCAACAGGATTTGTTATAGTAAATAAGATGGAATAAATTATTATAAATGGAAGGGAATACATTAAACTCTTGTAGGATGATGTCAACTTCTAAGTTAAAAGATATTTAGATCCAAAGGCGATAACAGGTTAATGAAACAGTAACAGTTAGATTAATGTACTATCAACGCATTTGATGAATAAAGGGTTTTCTTTCTTTGAAAGTAACAGTTAAATAAATTACGAAATTTATGAAATATGTGAAATGGTAACAAAATGAATCTTAGTATCTGGAAATATGTACCCATATACTAAGCAAAAGCGGAAAAAAGTATTGATATAAAATTGACAGGTTGCTTACAATTGACTGTTGCCCAAATGTTTACAAAAAATTGACTGTTTCGCAATAATGATGCGCTTATATTAGCGCAAGCTAACTACAATTACTAACCATAACCAATATTCGATAACGCAAACTACCTTACACATATAACAGGATTTAAAAAAAATACATAGATCAATATCTGCCGATTTAAATCCATGCTCTTCAATATACTTAGCAACGGATAATGATAAGCAATTTATACAATTTTATTCCATAATTATAATGTTTTCATTAAATCTCGAAAGATATATCAAACTTCGAAATTTTCATTCAACTGCAGTTTGTAAACGATTCAAATACCTCTTAGTTTTTATATGATTATATATTTTGGTATTTCTACGTAATGTACACGAATATATTTTTGAAGGGTGTAATTATGTAGACATATATTGATCAGGTTGTAGGATTCACGTCACCTTAGAAGTATTTCCAATATAATTCCTTTATATATCTTTTTGCTTTAATTTAAGGTTATAAACTAGTGGTAACTAATTGATGATTTTTTAAATGTACACTAAGTTTTGATAACATTTGTTAGATTTGTTCCTTAATCTACTGGTTTGATTAATTATTGGAAGCTTGGAGTGTCGTTCTTAACGCTACTGTAGTAACATTACATTGACTGAAACTCATCTATAAAGAAAATAAGTTTATATATAATGGTAACTTATGAACTTGCCCTACACCCTATTCACTTATTACGAACAATTTTTGTAAAATAAATGTTCCTAACTTTCTGTATTATAAATAATTAGTTTGGTATTTCTTTGTGTTAATGCTACATACTTTATTCAAAACATGTATTTTCACACTCTTGGTTACCAAATCCAAATAGCGAACACATCGCTTGGCACCCTATTATATAAAGTTAACTTCTACCTAGATAACTTTTAATTGGACAATACATTTATGCTATTGTTAGTAGGATTTTTTTCTGGGTTAGTAAATAATTGAAATTAATGTGGAAAAAATTAAAATATTCAATGCACATAATATGAACTAAATCTAAGAATAAGAAAAATACAAGTACAACCATATTAAGTTTTAAATATTGTCAGCAATACTGTTAAAGGCATTAAAAACACTTGCTTAACATACTTATATGTATATACACACACGAGCGCATACATATAATACCAACAACATAGAAAAACTTAAAAATTTGCCTCCCACATCTTTAGTATGAGCAGATGCAGGAAACCTTCACCCTCGAGGCGAAGGTCTCATTCCGGTCAATACAACAAAATCCTCTTCTCCACGGGCTTACGGCAGATTGGGCACTCTGACATTCGATCCCCACACATTTGACATGTGCCATGGCCACACAAGAATATCATATTCTTTAATCTATCCAAACATACGGGACACATAGTCTGTAAAAATAAAATAAATAAATAAATAGCATTCACAATACATTCGAGTAAACCAACCTGAAGTCTTATCTAAAACATTTTTAGTCACGAGTAACTGATTCCTGATTTTGAAAACGTACTCTAAAGAACTATCTGATCTCTGAACTACGATATATAACAATTTCATTCCATTTGTTTATTATCCATATACCCAGAGAGCTAATGTTCATTATCCATATACCGAGAAAGCCAATGTTCACAGTTTACACCAACAAAAAATGTTACTGACTGTGTTTTTTCTCTAAAATTTTTAGTTGCAACATCAATAAAATTAAGTATAAGACTAAACTGAAGTGAAAAATAAACTTGAGTTTTGTACCCCCAAAACAAATTTTCTTAGTGTATGTATGCAGCTATAACGTTCATGAAATTAATTAAAATGTAAGTTTGGGCATTATTATTAATAGTCCAAGGTGTACGCTCCGTAAGGAAATGAATTGTCATGTTTTTTATTTCGTCCTGTATTTCTGAAAAATTATTTTAATTTATTTTCGTATTAATATCGTGGTATTACTATTATGTCGAGATAAGATAAATATCTAATTTGGACGCTGATTATAAATGAGTGAGATTTTGGTGCTATACTTTTATGTTAGGAAGTAACCGGCATATGCTTTTATTATTTATTATTTATACAATCCAAACTGGATATGGTAAAAAAGTTAATCTTAATATGCTTCAAGAAGAAAATGCTATACAACATATGACAGTAGATCACTAGATCTTCCATCTATCGATATCTTCCATCCAACAGAAGCTCACTATCCATATTGAATTGAACTGAATTTTTAATATGGTTTAATGTGAATCAATTAGTTAAAGTAGATAGTTTTCATACATCTTTCGTATTCGAATGGCAGGTTGACGAAAAGTTAAATTTCTTGAATATAGGGAACACTCAAGGTGAAGGTGAGGTATATGACTATGTAAGAACAAACTTCTACGGGCCCGAGGACATTAAAAATGAAATGAAAGTTGATAGGTTGTTAGGAAATGTAAATAGCAGTACGGTATTACTGAATGATTGTTTGGAAAATATACTGAAAACAAATGTGCCGGAAAAGCCTATTGTACAAAAGAGGGAATACAAAGCTCCTTATATTACTAAAATTAAAAACTAATTAATTTTAAAAAATGTAAAAATTTGAGAAAACTGGTAATTTAGTCATTTACGAAAAAAAAAAAACTCTGCTTTAAGAAAAAATGTTAAAAGAATGTACATTAAACTTAAGAAATGATATTTTGAGAAGTTTGAAAATAGTATTTATACCAACAAAATGTACTTTTGGAATAATTTGAGAAGTCCCAGGACAAAAATGTACCAAATAGAATTTTGTTGAAGGTACCACTATTGCAGAAGTAAGACAAATTGCTGAAATTTTTAAGGATGTATTTCATAATAATTTTAATATAAAAGTTCATAATGCACTAGATTGTGCTGTAATTAGTAATCTAACAGCAACAATATAACACTTCCAGTAATATGTGAAAATGACGTTGCTGAAGTAATAGGGAAACTTAGGCCATTAGCATCTTCAGGATCTGAGAGCTTTCCTAATTATATCACTAAACCATGCTCGAAAGAAATAGCTTCAGTTTTATCAAATAAATACAATAGTTCATTAAGAACTGGATTACTCCCATCTAAATGGAAACATGTACGTACATGTGGTACTGGTTTACAAGAAAAATGACAAGTTAAATCCAAACAACTACAGGTAGCATAAACTTATTGAACATATAATCTAAAATTTTTTGAAACTATCATTCACTAACAGTTGCTTTTTTAATGTAAAAAATATATTACAAGAATCACAGCATGCCTTTTACGAAGGGAAATCAATTGTAACCAACCTCTGTGAAATAATAGATTTTGCCTACTATGCAATGAAAAGTAGATCACAAACTGATTTTATATATATTGACATGAGTAAAGCTTTTGATTCAGTTGATCATAGATTACTCTTTAAAAAAAAAAAAGAAAAAAGAAAAAAAAACTGTCAAACGTAGGTGTAACTCCCTTGTATCTAATTTTTTTTTAAAGCTATTTGACTGTTAGAACATACCAAATTAGAATTGTAAATGTCCTGTCAGATTCATCCACTATCAGTAACGGAGTTCTTTAAGGTTCTCCTCTGTGTCCATTACTTTTCTCAATTTTTATTTATGACTTACCAAGAGTTTCAAATCATTCCAATATTTTACTTTATGCTGATGACATTAAGTTTTTATAGTAGTAAAGAATATTGAGGACAACGTTAGGCTACAAGAAGACCTAAGTAGAATTATTATATGGTGCAAAGAAAACGGTATGAATATCAATTGTTTAAAAACTAAATGTATGACCTACAGTAACAAATCACAATACTACGTGAACCAATACGAAATACAAGGTAACAGGAAGTTGACACAATGAAGGATTTAGATGTATCATTTAGGTTATTATGCTTTAGAGATCATATACAGAACAAATATAATGAAGCAAATAAATAAATATAAAAATAAATGGTTATATGTTTAATCAGGGGCCTGCTTTTTGTGAATGACATACTTATGTACTGTTATATAAATTACTGGTAAGATCAAAACTAGAATACGCATCGGCGATTTGGAACAACCTAATAAATACTCTCGGTGAACAAACTTGAATTGGTCTAAAAGAGTTTTCTTAGAACACGTTGTTTTAAGATAGGACTAGTTTATTTTAGAATTTTAAATATAACTTAGTAGTTGTTTTTATCTTTACCTTTAATTTTTGATATCTCAATGTTTTAGGAACTGACATAAACTACAATGTCAAAGTTTATCTTATTATCAATTCATGCTAAAAAGTTAACCATTATTTACCTCTTTTACCATATTATAGTGTTAAAATAATGTAGAATATGACAAAGTGCTATATTTTTGCTGCATTTCGTTGTTCTCAGCACGTAAAATAAAGTTTATTATTATTATCGGTTTTGGATTTGGAAAGGAGTAAACTTTAACGAAAATCTGAATCTGCTAAATTTAATCACATAATCTAAAAAAACCTGATACGGTGAAATTTTATTCAGTCTGTTATTACGATTATTACTTTCGCGGATTACATTGTTGAAGTTAAATGTTCATTCCGAATATTTTAAATGGAAATTAATTGCTTTTCTTTCTTGCACGCTGTACATATAATCATGACAGCTTAAGGTCTTACTAGACCTTTTAAAGCACCAATTAGTTGGAAAATTCTACACATTCGTTTCAGTTACATGTATATTTAGTTTCGAAGTAATCTTATTTCTACATTTTACCAATCAATGAAAAAATCGAAACACCCTTACTTTTGAACTAGAATCATACAAAATGAGAAAAAATCTAACAGAATGAAAAAATATCTACAATTTTAATACCCGATTAAATAGCTGTTCCTTAAACGAAAAGAAAAAAAAGTAACTTGATGAGGATTCGAACACGGATCAGTTGATTGATAGGTAAGAACGTTTTCCACTATGCCATGTATTCACGTGTTGCATTCTTGCTATAAACTTTAAACGTGCAAGTG
Organism: Thermobia domestica; assembly: GCF_964235325.1. NCBI lineage: Eukaryota > Metazoa > Arthropoda > Insecta > Zygentoma > Lepismatidae > Thermobia > Thermobia domestica. The sequence goes on from NC_137455.1 coordinate 65,007,185, forward strand.
ATCTGTGTAGAACTTGGCAATAATAGTTTCTTTGTTTTCCCTGCTTGTTACACTGTTTGTGTTATGTATTGTGTAAACTCCATTTGCAAACATAATACATTTTATTATTTTACTAGAATCCACAGCTTTTAAAATGTTTGTAAGGTCAATTACATTATTAAGCGAACCTATTTTCTCATATCTTCCATTGCTTTAAGGGGCGAAAGATACTATCCCGCGAAAAAAAAAAAAAAAACTTTTTCTTTTGCAATAGATAATATAGCATTCTAACAGAATTTGGAGTACCGAATAAGCTAGTTAGACTAATTAAGGTGCATTTAAATGAATCCCAAAGTAAAATCCGAATAGGAATAACACCTGTCCACGAGCTTTCACGTCGAGAATGGCCTGAAACAGGTAGATGTGTCGTCGCCATTATTATTCAACTTTGTTCTGGAGTACGCTCTGGTTGTTTAGAAGTGAATGCCCAGAAAACTAAAGACATGGAGGTTCGCCGGAGCGTAATAATGCAAATTATGGATATGTCAAAATATCAAATAATACTTTGGATAAATGGATGCTTTGAAATATTTAGGATCAATATTAACAGACCAAAACCATATCCACGAAGGAATTAAATGGCGACTGAAAGAAGGGATTTCGTGTCATTATTCAGTTCAAAATCTTTTGTTGTCGCGAACTGTGTCGATAAATTTGAAGCTTAAATATATCAACGATAACCAAGCTTGTTGTGATGTGTGGTTACGAAACATGATTGCTTACTCTCAGGAAGAACATAGATCGAAGATATTTGAGAGTAAAATCCTGAGACGAATATCGGACCCAAGAGGAACGGGAATGGGGAATGGCGAAATCTTCATACCGAGAAATTGCATAATTTATACCGTTTACCAAACATTTTTAGGGTCATCAAGTCTAGGAGGCTCAGGTGTGTAGACCATGTAGCCAGAATGGAAAAAAAGTAGGAACGCTTTCAAATCAATTGGAAATCCAATCGGAAAACAACCATTAGGAAGGGCTGGCGCAGTTAAGAGGACAATATTAAGACAGATCTCGCAGAAATATGAATACAAAGTAGAAACTGGATCCAGTGTGCTAAGAATAGAAGTCGATGGAGAGGTTTTGTAAACGTGGCATTGATCCTCCGGGTTCCACACACCATAGGGTTAGGCTTATAGTAAAAATTACAAACCTGTTCTTTAATGTCCTGTAACTGCTGTTGTAGCTTCTGAATGTCAGAGTTGGAGGTATCTCGACTTCCATTATTCATAAGAGCGCCAGTAAGAGGAACAGGTTCTGGAGGAGCAGCTGGAAATAAACAGAAACTAGTTACTAGTAATACAACTCATTTATTCGTTTCATACAAGTACTTTAATAAACCATGATTTTAACAGAAAATACAATAGGAAGGTAGAAAAGTATTCATTATATCGTACACCCGGTGGAAGAGTGTTACAACTCAAAAAATGGCAATTTTGAGTTATCATTACTCAGAAGGCAATATATATAGCGAGAGAGAGAGAGAGAGAGAGAGAAGCGAGCTCTACCTGATGGTATTTTCGCAGAAACGTAACGAAACAAATTAATCCCTAGATGGCAGAAATACCAGTATTCCAGGGAGCGATTTTGATAGAATAACAAACTTTAAAAATAATTTTCCCACAAATGTGTATTTTTAACTTGTAACAGTCTTTCACCGGGTGTGCGATATATATAGTATTTTATTTAATGAAACCTTGTTCTGTATGACAAACTTTTAAGTACATGAGATCATTGTTTCCTATTATATTCATAATAAATACATAGTTTCTGCACAATTAAAATAGCGTGTAGTTTGTAAACGAGGAGCAGCCAAAAATTCCCGGAATGTTGTTTTAGTTTTGGCATTTGTGATAGAGTACAATGCTTGGGTTGCCTAATTATGAAACTGACAAGTATGAACAGGTCATAACAGAAAGTGTACGAGTAATGTAGCTGAACGGAGGTGTGTAGTGATCAGTCGGCTCAATTTCACAGATCGAGCAACGAGCAAACATCACGGTAATGTGCAATTTGAAGAAGAAGAAGAAGAAGAAGGAAAAAAAGAACTTATTCAGAGATATGTTTCATAGCCTTAAAAACAGTTTGAACACCATCGGATGTTTGGCTCTTTCCAAAGCTAAAAATGGACCTTTTCCGTTTCGCCAACATAGAAGAAGTAAAAATTAACACGACGGTTGAACTTCGGAAGGCGCCAAAAGAGGCCTTTCGTTGGGGTTTCCACCAATCGCAGGAGCGGTGGAGCAAGTGTATGTGTACTTCCGAAGGTGCCAAATTTGAAGGCGAGTAAGTAAATATGCACTTAGGCCTATATTGTGGTAATAAAGAGCTACAAAAGAATTCCGGGGATTTTTCGACTACTCCTCGTATATATTAGTAACCAACAATAAAAACAACCAACGATAATATGACATACCAGCACCAATTCAAATTCTTTAGATTTAATGGAAAAAAATTGTTCAAAAATGAGACATACCAATCGGTATCTCATTTAGCTGAACAAGATGATGCGTAGTTCTCGAGAAAACGAACTTTTCTGTAAATCTAAAAATTGATGCTGTACGATAACCACACTACCCACTAATATGAAATTGATACTGGAGTATACCCTCATCAAAGTGTCCACTGTAACACTAGCAATACGACAGTACTCGTAATGGTTAATGAGACATAGACCAAAATTATAATTAACTCCTAAAAACTTTGATTTCTGTTTAACTGTTACATTGCTCAGCGATGACATATTTCAGTCAACAGATCACATGGAGCTGACCAAAATGAAATATTTGAGAGTAAATTCCCGTGTGCACTTTTTTCTGAAGAACTAATTTAATCTCGCTGTCAATAATAACTGATAGTTTGTTCTGTTGAAACAACCTGTTTATTTATTTAGTACTAGCAAAATGCCCGTTCTTCGCACGGGAATTAAACGTTTATTTTTGACATAAAGGGTACCAAAGCTGTCACTAATCAACTTAGGGATCCCAAAAATTATGAATTGACACTAATATCGGTCATTTTCAATTTTTACATGTTACCTCCCTTAGAAGTACTAATGGGGGCTGAATTTTGGATTTAAACGGCATAGGAAGTGTCACCGTTTGTCTCAGCGACCCTGAAAGCTATGGATTCGGCACTAATATCAATCATTTTCGATCATTTTTAAATATTTTTACTCTCCCCCCTCCCGTAAGTAGCGGCGTCAAAGTGAAATGATAAAAAACATCCCAGGCCTTAACCTCATCTATGCTGAAAATTTTATCGAAATCAGTCGGGTGGTTCAAGAGTTATTAAGTCATAAACATAGTCACTATTATTCTTATATATAGAGATAGATCTGTATGTAAGAAAATATATTGTTAAGTACCAGGTTGTAGTTATCGTTGGTCTTTTGTTAACACTAATATATAAACAGTCCTAACAGTTACACATATACTCCAAGCAGTGACGCATATTCTATTTATAAACAGTTGAGAGTGACTTAAAATGGCCGAAGGATACGGAATATTTATTTGTGCTCGGTACTTACTTTATTTTATTTTTTATTTGTTACAAGTTAATACAATGTTTTGCTAAATATATATATATATATATATATATATATATATATATATATATATATATATATATATATAAAATATTACAACTATAAGTAATTATAAAACTAGGAGTGAAGCAAGGGATTATTCAACGAAGAATCTATGACAGAATTTTCCAAAAGATTCAAATGTTTAATACATTTACTAATTATAGAAGAAAATCACTAATACAAGTTATGCTATACTGCAATTAATAACAGCAACAACGTTATTAACATTAAATAACATTATGTACATTCATGTCCAAAATGATTGTCGCATATCTATAACTGTCTTGTTGTAGCAATATAATTTGATAATGATTTTCCAGGGTACTTTTAATACTGTTACTATGTGTGTAATCGGGAAATGTATATTTATTGTGAATTCCATAGGAAAAGAATTATAAATACGAAAATTAGAATGAGTAAACAAAATGTTGCTAAATGTACAAGAAAAGTTTCTTTTCGTTATATTGTTCTTATTTACTGCTCTTTTGACATGAAATTTACCACATACATGACTTTGCCGATTATACACATACTAACATTATAAGAAATACCGGGCGAAATCGTTATAAAATTATATTTCTGCAACAACATATTTATAAACATGTGACAAAAATGTTGGACATGACTGTACGTTATCTAGTACTTTTGAAAACTAATATGTAATAATATAAATATAAAATAAATAGATTTGTACTGACATGACTCCAATAATACAGCAAATGGTATTTTACGATTGAATCTGGATTATTCTATTGCTTGCAATGTTTTTCTGTGTTTTATATTTTAAAAATTATTTAGTGTTTCATTCTGCAGTTTTACTCAGTGTTTTGTACAGCAATTGAATATACAGCCTCGATGACAAAAAGTATTCCATTCTGCAGTTTTATCCTTATGGAACACAAAGATCATGACGGACAGAATCTATCACATTAACGTTGAGCTCTCAACTACAAATGGGGCTTAAGTCCGATGCAGTTAGACGGTGCACAGACAATCATGCAACATAAACAGTATTTGTTTCCCACCACACTATCTCGCCTCCATGAAGTTGGATTACAGGATCACGACACCGATGTGTCTTCCGGTTTGATGCCTTACCACTGTCCACACATATAGTTTGCTAATTGTTATTACAGTAGAACACATTTTGGACAAGGCGTTCAATTAAGTTCTTACCTATTTAACGTCATGAATGTTGTTAAGTTCAAATCTAGTAATTATTTCCATTGCATTTTCGTATAAAAAGTTAAAAAAAAAAAAAAAAAAGTAAAGAGACTACGTAATTTCAAGTAACCAGTTAATTTTATCATTAGAATACAAACGTGTTGAATCAAAATGAACCACGAAATTAAACAAAATAATAGGATCATTAGTTCTTGCCTATCGCAGTTAGTGATGTCAACCAGGTCGGCTAGGCTAAGCTCGGTCCAACTGAACCAACAGCTGGAGCCGGCTCTATTGGAATGAGCCATTGGCTCGGTTCGGCTCGGCTAAACTGAGCCGATGACTTGAGCTAGCTCGGTTGCCATGAGCCGCCGGCTCGGTGGTGACTGAGCCTTGAGTCAAGTCGTTGACAACACTAATCGCAGTTATCTACTTTAAAGTATACTTTGTTTGGATTTTGTAATAATAATTTTAAAATTAAGATCTATTTGCGAAAGAATTCTACCCTTTTTCACTTAACAAATACCAACATTCTAATATCCGAAAATGCTAGCAGAATTGGCGAGTAAAACTCCATTATGTTTGACATAACTATATATACGTTCAGTGTTGTTTAGAAAGATCTGTGCTCATATTCATATGAGTAATATTATATGTACAAAACAAAAAATAGCTTTCTGCATCTCATTTAAAGCTTCACTACAGGTCTCATAAATAGAACATTTTAGCTACAGCTGTAAATAAAAAGTCTTTGAAATAATCATAGGTGGCTTTTTTTAAACAACACTCAACATCTAACTACAAACTACAAACAAGAAAAGAAGAGCAAAATACTTACCAACTGAACAAACTTCCTCATCTTCCTTATTCAGGTGTATTTCACCTGTCATTCCTGTCAAGAAAGAAATGAAGAAAAAACTCAAGTCCACTGTAATTATATCATCTTAGATCTTTACGAAAAGGATAATTTCATATAAACATTACGTTTCTTCAACATTCATTCCTTAGTTCTAAATTTTAAAAAAGTTTAGCCAATTTTTAGTATTGTACACAAGCTACTTCGCTTGCCCACTTAATTAAATAGATTTTAATTCACGAATCCCTTTAATAGTTTTGTCACTTTCACTTATTTACAAACTAACGTTTGGGACTGTTTGAAAGGAAAATAAATGAAATCTTTAGATTATTATCTCGCTGTTATGCTCTATAAACTAAAGCAGGAGAATGATACAACGAGGTGTGTAATGATAAAAGTTACTGGAACGAAGATTTGAATGGAAAGGGAAGATTCCTGAGGAAACCAGAAGCTATCTTCCACAAACTGGTACTGAATAGTATCCACCCTACAACCTTTCGAAGTAGAGTTGAGAGTTCTAGCACTGTCATACTTCGTAAAACTTCTTGAAAGCGGTAGCATTATGTGGCTATTTAAAGATGATGCATATGGAACTTCAAAGAGGTCTGAAGCCTCCGAATTGTCACCAAGGAAGACATAATCTGTGCTGAGTGGATGGAAAGTCACTCCCCACTTTCAAAATGTTACATTGTGTTGTAACTAAAATAATAAATCGTTAATAAATAAATAAATAAATAAATAAAAGAAAGAAAATAGATGGCTAATTTAAAAAAAAACTGAAGTGTGTGTGAAGTAAATAAAATAAAACTTTACGTATTAATTTAGTAAGGAATTTATGATGTTCACTTTTTTTTAGACCATGAGTTGCTCAACTATACTACTGATTGATTTCCACACAGTCTACCGGGCTAGAGCAAACGTGTATCTAGCAATCAACAATAATTTGTGCACCCACTTGTTTCCGGAAAACATAATTCAAATTCAGCTCACGGAAATTTCCAGAACATCTTTCATGACAACTTAGACTACAACATCAAGGTCTGCACATATGTTATCTGTAAACCTCCATAGAGAAGGTTGTAAACACCAGACAATCAACATCAGATACTGATTTCCAACTTCAAACGGAATTGATGATCACCGAAAACTAAAGGGTATGAAATAGCCCTACTGAAAAAAACTAAAACTCAACATGGGAGATTTTGATAAAGATTGCGCAAAAAAATTAAATTAAACAGAAACACAAAATCGGATCTGAAATTTTGAATATCTATTCTCAGCCACACACACACACACACAAAAGAAAAAAAAAATGTCGAAGCATTCAATGAGAGAGAACTTCACTTATTATATGTAAACAATGGAATTACGTTACCGCTCTTTCGTTCTCTACACCATATTACACAAAGACATCTTAAACCTAATAACAGAATAGAAATACTTCAAAAGGTAAAAGTTATGTTTAACTGTATTAAAGGAGAAAAGATGGTTAAATATCTATTGATTTACTCGAACATACTAAGATATCTGTTACATGAATTTTACAATTCTGGCAATAAATAAAATAAAATAATAATAAAAAAACCAAGTTTTATAAAGTCATCGTTAGTAGAAATTCAAGAAAATTCAGAATTCTAGTTTCTGATCAGCAATATCTAACATTTTAGAATCACATTTTATCCATAATAATACATACAAAATGACTGGTTTGAATATATATTTGACACCCTTGCACCTTCATATTTGTCTTTACAAACTACCATATGGTCCTACAAATACTTATTTTCGTTCCTTGTTAATGTGGTGGGCTACCCATACACAACACGCATACAGGCAGTGTTACTTGAACATTATTCCATATAAAAATAATGGCACATACAATAGAATAAAGACAAGTATTTACCCTAATTCCCTAATCTGAGACAATAGAAATATAGCACTCACACAAATAAATGAACTCACACACACATGTTGAGATCAATATTTTAAGGTAAAGACATGTCCGAAGAGAACAAATGTGGAAGGCATTATAAGTACAAGGGTCGCGTTACCTTGTAAAACCTTTTCGTGTAAATAAAAGAAAATGAGCATTAAAACAATTTTTAAAAAAGTAATCTAGCTTCAAGAGCAAAGTGATTATTAATTTGAACACAGGAAAGCAACTTTAATTGCCAATAACAGTTTTATATGGAATCGAAGATCCTTTATGTTAAAATGACATACTAATATCAATCTATACCAAATATAGAACCTGTTATTTACGTGGGCAATTTATAGTAGTTGAAATTTTGTCAGGTCGAAATACTTTCGAAATAAAATTTTGGTCAAAACCCAAGGTAACAGCGGTATAGAAGTGGTTTGGCAAGGCCAAAGTCACTTATCAAACTAATGTTTAAATGCTTCATGTCATCTTATACAACACAAAAGAATTTTTGTGATTTCAGTACACAAGGTACATAAGCGGAAAAGCACTGTGACAATCTATCTACCTTTTAAAAAATGCTCCTAAGGTCACATGGCAGTGGAGTGTCAATATAATTCCTGGGAGAACGACCTGCTTACCAAGGCATAATGTTATTCACAAACACTGTCAGGATAAAATACTAGTCACAAGGTTCCACAAAGCCAAATGTGCCAAGGATGAAAAATTTTGTTGTTAACAGAATTTTGCTAGGTTGATGTTCAAAACACTCTACTGTGGAACATTTTAGTTCAATTCATCAGCACTTACAAGCAACACCAACCGAAGTTAAGAGCAAGCGTTGGTGTTATCTGAGTGTGGGTCTAAGACGTCCGTGTCGGAGAAACTTCAATTCCAAAGTATTTTCATCAACTCTACTTCCTTTGGAAATTATTTCTATTAGACCCCATCCGTAACCGAATGCTTCAGTCCATTCAAAAATATAAAACTGTGTAATATAGGGGCAGCAGTCGAACTTTATAGGCTATGCCAATATGGCGTGCCTCCATAGTGCTATAGTTTTCAGTGGTATAAACTTCTAGTTTTGCCAAATGCAGATAAACGGGACACAGTACAAAACTTTAGTGTACGCACTTCTTGCTCCACATGTTACGTTCTATTTTGAAGGATCATTGAGTTTTTCTCACAAAATATGCGTACTTTTATTAACTCTTAGAGACCAGACGAAAATAGATGTTTTCTCTTTCACTTTCAGCAGGTCTAGACTACAAAGGGATTGGCCTTAATTGAATGAAAGGTGATACAATAATAAGAAGAGCGTGTTAATCTTGAAAGACGAAAAAAATGCCGACTAATCTGAAATCATCTTAGAAATTTTCGCCTAATAGCGATTTCGTACCGCCAATCAAGACAAATTTTGATGAGACAAAGAAGACAGTTGATAAAGATCAAATCGATGACCTCAAGAAAATTAAATTTAGAAGAATTTGCGAAAATAAAATTTTAAGATTCCTTACCAGGGCTTCCTACGTCGGCTTTTTCACAGAAACAACATGAAAACAATGGAAAACGAACAAATACACCCTTAAATAACATGAAAAGCTAATATTTATGTCTAAATACACAAAAATACAATATTAATAATACCTACATTCCCAAATGACACGTTACCATAAAATATGGAACCAAAGCTAAGTCAATGTTAAGCTTTTGAGATCGGACACAAAAACAGTAATATTCCTCAATATGTCAGTTTTTTTTTTTTTTTTTTTTTTTTTTTTTTTTAATAAAGTACTTATAAAATATTATACAGGGTGTTCGATTCATCTCAGCAATGATAGCGGAGAACGAAAAGTACTTGCAGGAAGCACTTTCAAACTTGAACGGCCAACTGAAAAAAAAAAAAAAAAAAAAAAAAAAAACATGCAAAATGAAGATAAATAAGAAGGAAACCAAAGTGATAAAGTGCACAAGAACAGGACAGGAAAGGGGCAGAGGTATGCCTAGAGGGAGAAAAAAATCGAAGACGTTAAGACGTTCCTCTGTTTAGGAAGTCTAACATTCTCAGGCGAAAGAAGTGAAAAAGACGTAAGGTCCAGAATAGCGCAGGCTAAAGAAACATTCAATAGGAAAAGAGGATTGCTAAAATCAAGAAATGTGTCGTTGGAAGTTAGAAAACAACTTCTTTAGACTCTGATATGGAATGTGGCACTTTATGGATCAGAAACAGGACATTGAGAAAAGCGAAATATCCCATCTGGAAGCATTTGAAATGTGGTGTTGGCATAGAATGCTGCGCATATCATGGACCGAAAGGAAAAGGAATGAAGACGTACTAAACGAAGCGTGCTGATAGAGTGAAAGGCAGAAGGAAAACCAAGTATAGAATATCTAGATGCAGTTACGAAGAAGAGACCTTATCAAAGTATAAAACAGCTCTTCCAAGGGAGAGAGGTTTTAAAATTTCCATGTTGCCCACCAACCCATGGTTGGGGTGAAGAAGACAGGGTGTTCCAAAATTACGGAACCATGAAATATTAGGAAAATATATAATGTATCAGTGCGGTAACTCAAATACTATAATGACTTTTACGTTGTTTTATGAGGCCACTTATGCCATTGCCCATCCTTTTTATATAATATTTTTGAGTCAATGTGAGTCATTTGAGTTTAAATACGTGCATCTAATTGATTAATTTAAGATTACAACATTTTACGCATTAAAAAAAAGACACACACTCAAATCAACCTTGTACAATATAGATAAATAGATAGAGCTGGACAATTAGTTCGCAACAGATATTCAACTAGACTTGTTGTATTGCAGGTCAGTCTTGAAACAATATCATAAGGTATCAAACATTATGTTCCAAACTTAATGGTGTTATTTTGAACACCCGAAATAGATCAGAAGTGATCTATCTACACAAGAAGCCGACTGATTAATAGGGTTTAATAGAAACATCAGTGAAAGGAAGCTGTTTGTTCTCGTCACAAGGCTAGTGTCCGACATACATTGTTTATTAAAATGATCAAAATAAGACTTCTAAAAATCGTAAATTAAATACAATTTCAACGAAAACATAGAATGAAATATGAGAAATGTATTTAAAACTAGCTGACATGCCCGTTCTTCTCATGTCAGCTCAGATTGAAGTAGCTCATCTTACATACCGAATCTCTCAAAAACATTTCTACCTGAAGTTTCTAATTCTCTACGAAAAATTCGAAATACCGGTTTTGGAGCCTTAAACATTATCTAAAATACGTGTATTTCACAAGAGGAATCCAAAGGAAGTAGAAAAAAAGTCCAAATGAGCAACTGATTTCGAAGGCGTTCTTTCAGGATAACGTAATTTTGAATCTTTAGTTGTAAGAAATACTTTTTCAAAGCATGACATGTTTTTATTAGTCTTAGGAGCTTTCATTCGAAATAAGCTCCTTGTCAAGACTCTTGAAAATGAACCAGGATATCCATCAGAACCAAAACATTTTGTATACGATAGAGAAGGGATCACCTGAAGAAATCTATATTGTAAATTCTCAAATAGAATGGCTCATATGTAACGTATTTTATGCTCACTCTACTCATTGTTGTTCTGTTACCTCATATTCAAACCCATTGGTTCCTTTTGAACTATTCGTTAAGGGCGCCATCAAAATATTGAATTCAGTATGATGTCATTAATTAATTCACTATTGCGCTAGTCCTAAAAGATTACACACGAAGACTTAGAGTCATAGTAAACTGTTGGAAATAACTTTAAACATACATTTTAAAACGTCTCCCAAGGTGCACTGAAAATTAAGATCTACGTGACTTGCTACTACCTTTAGCTCACAGAATTCTAGCTTCCACAAGCTCTTACTTTAGAATGAAGATGTTAAAAGTTTGATCACTGAATGATGTTTGAAAAGAGACATTACCCCAGTTTGTCTGGATATTTCAGGGTATTTTAATTGGTTTCAACTTCAACGAATCAAAAAATTCATCCCTGGTCCGAAAATTTACGTTGAACTAGTTCGAGATGTTTCTTCGTTATGATCTAATTTTCTATTACTACCTAACGCAAGATGTCTCTTCACTCAAGAACACATTTCCCATATATATGTATTCATTCCCGATGTGTCGAGCTTAATGGGAATCCTTTGAAAAGACCACCCTGTGCATCTCTTGTTTGTATGGGAAGCAAGAAGGTAGTGTTCCTCAGATAGACAACAGAACTCATGGAATGTATCTTCGATGTAGCAGAGCTATATAGGGATCTTGAGGCAGGTCTCTATAATTAGAAGATTCTTACTTTATTTTTTATATTAAAAGTATCACACAATATTAGTAATATTATGTGATAAGTACCTCAAAAGTGAAAAAAATTCGGAGCAAGAATATGTATCCATTTATTAATTAACGCGAATTTTTTAAAGATTTGTTTAGAAGTCACCTAGTGTAATAGCATAATTAGTATAGTTTGCAGTGTAACGATTTGTTGTTCTAAATATGATTCTTGTTGAAGTACAGTATTCAAAACAGTATTGACAATTTGTTAAGCGCTTTCTAACCTTACTGTACACTTTTTCCACGCAAGTCATAATGTTATGTCCACTTCCTAGAATACACAGTTAAATGTTTTGATTTGATTTAAATGAAGTTGAACTGCTACCAACTGTCATCTCAGTATGATAAACTTTAAAGTTTCCGTCGCAATATGCGAAAGTTGTAAACGAAAGATAGGCTATTATTTTCAATTCAACTTAAATCACTTTAATTATAAGGAATTCTTGAGATAGGACCCATCTAGCTGAACGGCTATTGCGTGTAGTCCTGGGTTCAATTTCATGTTTGAGCATAGATTTTTCGATGTTGATTCTGTATTGTGAAACTAGCTGAATTGATAGTTGCAAACTCTGACCTACAAAAACATAAACATAAGCAGTCCTGAAAGCTAGTATGCTGATTACACACAATGTTGGTTGAACGTGTACCATCTGATCGGCTATTGCCCTTCATGAGCTGTAGCGCCAGAGATCTTATCTTACAAGGCAAAGATTTACATTTTTCATTAATATTACTTATGTCATTGGTTGGGACTACCCTATAAATCGGGTTACTTTCGCTCCCAACGTAGTACTAGTGCAGATTCTGTACTAATCTTATATTCTTTTAAATGATAAAACCTTACCTGTATTTCCGCAACAGAGAGCATACGGTATTACTCTATCAATTTGTGTTCTACACTGTACACATTTCTTCATCAAGGCTGCACACGCATCGCATGCACACATGTGACAGCAAGGTTTAAATAGAATCGATGCCTTCTTATCAGAGCAAATAACACATTCCTCAATCTGAAAAATACAGACAAATGTATTAAAATTACGTACTATACATTGTATCTATAAAATAGATTAAAAAAAAAAAAAAAATCTTATCACAAACTTAAAAGATACTGATCCACTAAGAAGAAATTATACAGAGATCTCACGATAACACAGACTTTGGATACCTTGCTCCCCCGCTTCCCTTTAAAATCCAATGTATTTTACAAGACTCTCTACTTGACAAACTTATAGTTTCAATACGCTGTACCGCAAGTTATATTGGTAATATGAGTTGCTGGTAGAATTGTTGAGACTTATTACTATAAAAAAATGAATCAAAGAAATACTCAAAACCATCCATAATGCATGCAGTGCAATCTTTTGTATAGAACACTATGGTCAATTTGAGCTGTCCATCTTGTGTACCAACCATCAGTCATTCATCTAACATCAGCAAACGCCATCAATATCAATTTGAGCTATAGTAATTAATAATGGGATGCCTCACGTTTCGCAATCAATAGAATGTATTGATGAAAAAGCAGCGCTATCGATTACTCACGATAGACGACTATTTCCGACCCGTGGTCACCTTAAGTTTTAAGCATTATACATAGTTTTCACAAATAACGCATCCAAGTTCTGGGAAAAAATAACATTCGCCTGAAGAAGTACAGCAAAGGATACGTGAAGTCCCGCAACATCAAGTAAAATATACAATGTATCATATAGGAGTAAACGTAAATAACGCATCAGTTAAATTGAAAGTTATATTGTTCCTCATGTAAAAACATTATGAACAAATCAATTTACAGAGAAACATACTTAACCTAATTTAACATTCAATGTAATCAATAGCCATTACGTATAATTATCAGATTTCAATTAACTATTTCTTTTTTTATTTTCAGGTTTATCTAGAAGCCGTCAATCAACAGAAGTCAGAAGAGCTTCCAGAATCATCAACAGAGAAAGAAGTCAGGAGAACGAAGAGTTCCAGAATGGGAGCAAGAAGAGTTTCAGTGAAGATAAGTAATCAGTATACTAGTTTGTAGATTTGTAGTAGTAGTAGTAGTCAGTAGCGTAGCCAGGATGTGTGTTTGGGGGGGGGGGGGGCAAGTGCTGTTATAGGTACATATAGAAAAATTACAAACAAGAAAATATATAAACATAAAAATATATAAAAAATTACAAACACCAAAGTACCAAAGTACATTGTCGGACCTCTTTGGGGGGGGCCTCTGCCCCCCCCCCCTTGCCTACGCCACTGGTAGTAGTAGTTAGCAATATTCCTGTAGTTATATATTGTGGTATTGAGTATTACTTAGTTATTAATGTAGGTGTCGCATGTTATGTCTTTAAACAAGTATAATACAAGGTTTGTATGATAAGTAATGAGACCAGGTCTGGAAACATTGTTTTATTGATCTGATCTGTACAGGGACTTAAAAGCTTTCGAAGTACTCTCCTCTTGCGTCGATGCACTTCTGCAATCGATGTTTCCACGCTGCAAACGCCCCCTGGAAGTCAGCAGCCGGCATGTCCTTTAGAAATGTGGTCACGGCTGCTTGGATGGCTGTGACGTCTGCAAAACGGGTTCCTTTCAAGCGTGGCTTCAGCTTCGGGAAGAGGAAGAAGTCGGCCGGGCTCACATCTGGGCTGTAGGGTGGTTGTGGAAGGACTTCCACCCCAATCCGGGTCAAAAAGGAGGTCACTAAGAAGGCGGTGTGGGCAGGGGCATTGTCGTGATGCAACTTCCACCGGCTAGCGATCGCCGGTCTTTTCCGCTTGACGCTCCTGTGCAGTCTCTCAAGGACTTGTTTGTAGAAGGCGGCGTTGACGGCTTGTCCTTGGGGTACAAACTCCTTGTGGACCACCCCCACATTGTCAAAAAAAACAATCAACATTGTTTTCACCTTTGACTTCGACATTCTGGCCTTCTTGGGGCGCGGGGACGCAGGAGTGTGCCACTCCGCGCTTTGACGTTTCGTTTCAGGGTCGTACTGGAACACCCACGACTCGTCACCTGTTATGACGTCATCTTCAAAGTTAGGGTCACTGTTCATGAGGTTCAACAGTTCCTGACAACAATCAACACGTCGTTGCTTTTGTTCGTCAGTCAACACTCGCGGCACCAGTTTCGCACAGATTTTTCTCATTCCCAATTGTTCCGTCACAATCTTGTGCACTGTTGTGTGGTTCATATCGAGTTCATCAGCAATCAATCTCAACGATAATCGACGGTCTGAGTTCAGGAGATCCCTCACTTTTGCCACAGTTTCGTCCGTAGTCACTGTTGTCGGGCGTCCAGCCCTCTCCAGATCCTCAACGCTTTCCCGGCCGTTCCGGAACGCACTGTGCCAACGAAACACCTGGGCTTTGGATAGGGCTTCCTCTTTGTAGGCCTCCGTGATGAGAGAAAGCGTCTGAGTAGCCGTTTTCCCCAGGCGAACGCAAAATTTGATCGCATAACGCTGTTCGCTGGAACCCTCCATGTTTGTTGATTTTCCGCCGTGACAAGAATGTTCACAAGGGCTTTGTCCAAGGCTTGTCCGCGCTCCACTAAGGCTCGGAGCCAACTGACGCGCGGTGCGTTGCTTTGCTCGGACCTCCCCCTACATCCTCCATCACCGACAAACCCGCTCCAGCGACACGCGCGCAGCGGCGCGGCGAGTCTCATTACTTATCATACAGACCTTGTATGTAGAAATAGACGTAATATGCTTGACGCTTTAGGTTTCATACAGTATTTTTGGCCTATAAAACACATATATATCTTACGTATATAAACACAGCATATTAATAATAACAGAAGATAGCTAAATAATACTGAATACTACTAGACTAACACCATTCAAAATACTTTCTTCTTCTTCTTCTTCTATTATTATTATTATTATTATTATTATTATTATTATTATTATTATTATTATTATTATTATTATTATTATTATTATTATTATTATTATTATTATTATTAAACAACTAGTGCAAAAGTAATTTATTAGAAATTAACTATGAAAAAATTAAATGTATGACATTTACGAACAAGATTCATTATTTTTTAGTATATGCATAATACGTGGAATAGCAGTAAACAAAGAAGAACAAAAGAAAGATCTAGGTATTGTATATGATAAGCAACTGAAACTTGGCGGTCATATAAATAATACGGTACAAGAAGCAATTAAAGTTATAGGATTTATATTCAATCAATGGCCAGATATTAAGAATGGTAGTTCATATGTAGCGTTGCCAATTTTGTAACTTTGTAGCTAGATCTGGCCACTTTGAGAACCTGGCTAGCCACAAATTTTCCAAAAAGCCACTAGTGGCTTTCTAGCCATATTGTTTTTCTGTGTAGCCATTTCTAACCATTTTTTGAGTTTAGCCACTTTTTGATATATTTTGTGAGTCATTTTGCTATTTTCTGAAGTTTGCGTTCTCTAAGTAGTAACATTCTAACCCCCGCTAGAATTGTTCCCATAAAATATGGCATTGATGGTTATATTGTTCTCTCCTCATATCTTGGTTACACAGCAGAGAATGAACTCAAAACCTGTGAGTTACCAGTAGACGTTGAGTAAAATTTCCGGGGAAGACATGTAAGTTTTAGTAAAAACTCTTTAATGGACTTCCTGATAATGTAGATATCCTTCAGAAAATGTCGCTTCTCAGTGTCAATGAGGATTTGAAACCGGTGAGATAATTTTTTCTGATTTAGCTTCAGATTTCACTCTGAAATTTGAAGATAATACCGACAAAATTGAAAATCAATGGCGAACACAAATTTCATGAAATGAGTAAATAAGTCTCCAATTGAAGAATTTTTGCAAGAAGTAAATCGCTACATAAATGCTGGAGGAGAGAATCTATTTTCAGAATTAGTTTCGTTGGCTTAAAAAAAAAAAAAAAAAAAAAATCCACATTCGAACATGGAAATGAAGCGTGTATTCAATCAGGCGAATAAAGTGAAAAATAGACTCAGGAACAGGTTGAAAATGAAAACACACTTTAATTTTAATGGTGAGACTTGGGTTGCGTCGTGTGTAAAAGTGTTATTGTCTATACAAAATTTCATCCACAGTTTTGCAAGTACTTGAAAGAAAAGCAGCTCACTAGAAACAACCGAGACAAAAGAAGCTTCGCCTCAACCGGAAGAAGAAGATATTTATCTCTGTGAGGAGTTTTGCTTTAATTTTATGTTATTATGGGATTTGATTTATTTATCTTTGTCTCAGTACGGAAGCTCGCTTTCTTTTCTTTTTTTTCTTTTTTAGGCCATTTTTAGCTATTGATTTTAGCCACTTTTTCTTCTTGAGTGTTGGCAACACTATTCATATGTTTATCTATACGTAAAGAGACAAGTTATATCTGAACGACGATTATTATTATTATTATTATTATTATTATTATTATTATTATTATTATTATTATTAAACCACTGGCACAAAGGTATATACTTTATTAGAAATCAACTGTGAAATTGTTAAATATATGACATTTACGAACAAGATTCAATATTTTGTTAGTACATGTAGAAAAATGGAGTAGCCTATTGTGTCAAGTGTTATATATGTAATAATTTTACAAATGCTGTATTTTTGCTTACGTGCTATTCGCAGCACTTAAAATAAAGTTTATTATTATTATTATTTATTCTTTGCTTCCGTTACTTTCTTATTTTATTAACTAAATTATTCTTTATATAAAATTAGATTGTTCTTTATCTTCGTCGATTCGGCTTCTTCTTGAGTACTCATTCATATTGGTAGATGCATTATCGGAATTATAAATGCATTAGTGTAAATACTTTAATGTCAAACTATTTTATAAATGTTTGATATATTGGCCATAGATAGATTAAGTTTGATGTTATAATAACAATTTAGATACGAATACAATTGCTTGTACTTTAAGACAGAATACAGGAAAATATGTCAGACGCTGTATATCTTTACCCACTGAATATTTCCTAGGAAGTTTAAAATATTAGCCATGATAGTAGCAAAGTTTCAACTCGTTCTAAAGTAAACTGCTTTATTACTAAAATTTTGGTTTATTGATTTTTACTGGTATTTATGTCATAATTAATCTATAGCTTTCATATTGTAATAAGCAGCTAAGCTTCTATATTTCCCATAAGTAATTTCCTCCATAAATTCTTAAATTCAGCTATTTCATTGGAATATAATACAGATTTTTAAAATAACGATAGTTACCAGTGTACCTCCGTAGCTGCTTTGACGATACTTAAAACTAATTTAAATTCATTTACATTAAACTACTACTTCTTGATGTTTTCGTTTATACTTTTCATCTGACATTATTGTTATTTACAAATGTTATATTTTTATGGCGCAGTTTGAGACACGTTTCGCCAATTGAAGCTCCTGTACAATAAATAGATGAACTATGTAATGGAATTAAATGGAACAATAAACACGTAAGAGACTTAATACATTACCTTAGAACGGTGCAAGTTGCAAATAACGTTACAAAATTACACCGAACAAAATACGAAATATAAATAAAATTATATTGTAATCCCAAAGCGAAATGAACGGAACATTACGAATTGGCAACGCAAAACTAAACTACTATTCTACTGAATTTGAGAACCAACTTGCAGAAGAAATCTATTATTACCAAAGTGCCTGAGTGTGCAAGATATTTTATCTTAATGAAGAAGTTTTCTTTCCTTTTATTTCTGATTTATTTACTGTATACTTTGTTAGTGTTACATGCATTAGTTTTAAGATATTTTGATATTTCAGAAGTGTCTTTTTTTTTATTTAATGATTTCTAATGTATTTTTTTGCTTTAATAGGCACAAAGCACTTGATTATGTCTATGTAACTTATCCTCGGCAACCTGCCGCCGAAGGTGAAATTGTAGGTAGCTAGTAATTACTTACAAATTAGAAAGAGTAAAATACTTAATTTTATGGTAGGACTTGTTGCGATACAAAATATATATCACAATTAAAAAATATCAAGCCTCCCAGCGTTCACTACTGCATCAGAGCGTAGCATTACATATACTTTATCGTTTTCTTCTTTTCAGATGATACAATAATGGACAAGTGGCGGTGTTTTGTTCAATCTACCCGGATAATGATTCAATTCTGTATTTTTGTTTGAATTCTCATCAATATAACTTTAACCTATCAAACGAAAACAAAAATCTTTTATTGTCTATTTCTAATAAACAAACTCCATGATTCTGGATAATCATAATTAACATTTAAAACACAGTTCTGACCAGAACAAAATGAATTATATTAATAACTATACGTTTTTTGTTACAGTTTCAAGAACCTAACGTCCTCTTCATCAGACATTTAGAAAAGACAGATGACAGCAAATCTTATATCTTCCTCAGCCGTTAGTTCCTTTTATATAGTTATAACGGCTGAGGAAGATATAAGATTTTCTGTCGTCTGTCTTTTCTAAATGTCTGATGAAGAGGACGTTAGGTCGTTGAAACTGTAACAAAAAACGTATAGTTATTAAAATAATTCATTTTGTTCTGGTTAGAACTGTGTTTTAAACGTCTGTTTATATAAAGGTAACCAAGAAAGTTCTGTCGCTTTTTGTGGAGGTCTGTGTTCAATTGGCCCTCACACCATGAATTAAAAGCGAATGGAGATAAGGCGAAGGTCAGTTGTTGGTGTGGGTATATCCAACATACTACCTGGTTGTGATAGTTCAGTTACACCGTGAACTTGCATAAGGACAGAGTAAAGATGAGATCTCCAAAAAAGCGTCGTAAGGGTGAGTATGCTGTACGAGTTCAAACTGGGGTCAAACGCTGCTGCAGCAGGGCAGAAGATATAAAAGGCCTTTGATGAGGGTGTCGTGACTATGCGGACAGTGCAGTGGTGATTTAACAAGTTTAAGGACAGTGACGAAATACTCGAAGACGCACCACGTGCCAAAAGATCAACACATATACAAAATGAAGATCTTCAAGCAGAAATTGAGGTGAACAGTGGTTAGACATGTAAGAAACTGGGACTACAATTCAGTGTGAGTGGAGAAACCATTCGGCAGCACCTTCACCAACTTGGGAAGAACTACAAGGTGGGTCGATAGGTCCCACAAGATTTGACTCCGGGCCAGAAGGCAACGCGAGCAGACATCTGTGTTTCTTTGCTCTCTCGTTTGGGGAAGGAGCCATTTCTGGTTAGGATGTTGACATGTGATGAGAAAGCTCCACGGCGCCGTCATCAGTGGCTAGCATCCCATGTATCGGTTTCAAAACAGCCGAAACCAGCATTCCACTAGGAGGTCCTCCTGTGTGTTTGCTGGACTACTCGCGGCATCGTGCAGCAGGAACTGCTACTAGGTGGTCAAAGCATCAATGCAACTGTGTATTGTCAGCAGCTGAGTCGTGTTCAAGAAAAACTCAAAACTCTGGAGCCAGCACTTCTGAATTACAAAGAGGTCCTCCTGTTACATGACAATGCTAAGCTCCCGTGATGACCCGGGACATCATTCTACGCCTCGGATAGAAAACACTATTGCATCCGCCATACTTCCCGAACATTGCACCGTCCGATTGTCACCTCTTCCATTCCTTGGATAATCATCTTAGAGGACGCCAGTTCAAATCTCTAGTAGAGGTGAAAACTGCACTTGATACCTTCTTTGCTTCACGGCCCACCAAGTTCTACCGCGATGGAAACTATGGTCTTTCAGAGTGTTGGCAGAAGGTCCTCGATGCTGATGGGGTGACATATCGTCTTACGTGATATACTGATAATCGAGGGTGGTGGGTGAAAAGGCGACAGAACTTTCTTAGTTACCTTTATAGTGGAAAACAGAATGAAACGAGGCTTAACGGAAGTGACACCTATCCCAGAGGAAGCTTTCGGAGGAGACCACAGGCTAGTGATAGCAAAGATAAGGGGATGAAGAAGTAAAGACCATGGAAACTGAAAGAGGAAGTAAAAGACGTGAAATATCCTTGCAATTATTTCTAATAGTGTGTCCAACTAGACACTTTTTACACCTTTTATTATATTCAAATGTTAATGATGGTGATAACTTGTTCCAAATGCATAGGCAAAACAAGATTTCCCAATCAAATTGACAAAATGCTTTAAAAACCACATATAAGAATCCTTTCGAAAATGATTAGTGATGCAAGAAGTAAAGTATGACTATTAGTTAACCTTCAAATTAATTGTTTCATTTATCTCTATCGGAGAGAAATTTTCTCTGCAAGGAAATACTTGCCCAATTTTCAAACCTTACCTTAGATCTACCCTGTACTGGTTCACGACATATCAGGCACTTCTTGACTCGTGGTGAACACACGGAACAGCAAGCCACATGTCCACAGGGTCTGAAGAGAGTATCTCGTTTCAGGTCTGAACAAACAAGGCATTCATCTTCAGCTCCTTTGTCTCCCTGTTGTGAGTTTGGACGAGAAGGTTCGGATTGCTCACTGAAACAAGATTTTAATTAGGCATAAGTTTTTTATATTTTCGATACTTAAAGTAACTTATCTTTGTGCAAGTAGTTTGGATTTACGTTAAACTTCCACCAGTCAACCAATCAAATATCTCAACACGAAGAACGATACTTTTGCGATATTTTCATGCTATTTCATTACCTATCTCCAACACCTCTAATTGTATATGTTCTCGGAAGAATATCTTGAATTTCATGACAATAAACAGGAACAGATCTGCATTCCAATGTTGGTAAGTACTGAATACTTTACAAAACGTAACCATTTTTAAAAAAAAATATTCACTAGATTTTATGGTCTGAGTTAATGTGGATAGGACAGTAAAGTTACTTTTATGTTACTAAACTGTGCTCTTGGTTACATAGTTTAAAAACTCAAAGTTTTATCTTGTATCTCCATTCATGTTTAAATTTCATGACAGTTCGAAGTATTTTCACAATACTTCGAAGCTTTCTAGAATTATTCTCAAGCGCAGACGTGATGCTAGCCGTAATTTTTTTTTTTTTTTTTAATTACATTATTATATCACTTCAAAACCTGTAAACAGAAAAATTGGCACGAAGTGTTCCGCGGTACATTCTGTAAATTTTATTAACCACTCCTCAGTTTTCGTGCTAATAAACTATTGGCTTAACTCCTGTAGTTTATCTGTTTATGGTCTGTGCTTGAGAATAATTCCTGACACAATCGAAATATTCTGAGGATAACGACTTAAACACGAATGGAAGTTAGGGAACAGGTAAAATTTTCATTTTTTACTTTTATGTTCTCAATAGCTTCTTCTTCTTTTTTTTTAAAAAATTACAATTCCGAAGTATTTATACAAACCATTTTAAATAAGCATTTGACACAAATAAATACTTTCCCGAACTTCTAAAAATGCATCTCTATTGTATTCCCTATACAAATAATACCAAATCATAAGCTTTACATCAAATTTCTATTCCTTTTTCTCAAATCGAAATTAAGAGATAATCTATACTTTTTAACCTTTCAAACGAAATCCATTTATCTTATTCAGAATCAGGAACAATTTTGATTTCCTTATTTCCAGTATTCACATGCCTTTAGAAAACTCTACAGAAGAACCTATCATTGATGAAGCAATACTATACCACATTTTGTTCTCTACACTGTACACTATACAGAATTTTTCGAAGCTTACAAAACCTTCCCGTTAGTAACATTAATACTAGAATTACTGTAGTACTTTTATCTCATTTATTTGGACATTCTTTTACTCAAGCTAATCTCTGATCATTTGATTATGATCAGATTTTTGTTTTCCGCATTTTAAGAGCTGCATGTTTGTTAAAATTGAGCCCCCTTGATATACGAGGAGGACCCAAAAGAAACCGGATTTTCGTTCTAAAAAATAATTTATTACATTTTTTACAAAATTCTTTCAGTCTCCTTCAAAGTACTCTCCACTAAATGTGATTCATTTCTCCCATCTTCTTTCCCACTGTTTGAAGCACCTCTGGAACTCTGGAACTTTTATTACGGCCAATGCGCTCTGCGAAGTTCTATTTACAGCCTCTACACCATCAAAACATTCTCCTTTTAGATTTTGTTTAATTCTCGGAAAATGTCATCATGTTGGTCAAAAACTTTGGATCACTTTCAATCTGATTTTTCAAGTCCTGGCTCAAATTCAGACGAATGATTTGATCCTGTGTGAGCAGGAGAGAAACAAACTTAGCGGCAACATGTCTAATTTGCAAAACCTCACGCTGGCACGAGCTCCAACTCACTCCTGCGTGTTTTGAAATATCATCGATCATGAAACGACGATCCTCGCTGATTTTGGGGCAGATTTGTTCGATGTTTTCGTCGTTTCGAAATATGAAGAGCAGCCAGAACGAGCATGATCTTCAACACTCATCTCACCACACTTAAAGCGCCCAAACCACTCAAATTATTGTGCGCGGTTCATAGTATCCTTCTTGAAAGCATGTTAAAGCATCTGGTAAGTTTTTGTTTCCGATTTTCCAAGTAGGAACCAAACACATTCCTTGTTCCTTTGAATCTGCCATAACGAATTCGCAGGCGGCAAACGAGAACAGTTGAGAAAAACAATAATACGATCAAACGTTAACCTCCTATGCAGACGCCGCTTGGCCAACTGATCTGAGAACATCTCTACTAGACCCACCTAGCAGGAGAACTTTCTACTACGCCTAGGAACGGCAGCGCTCTTTCAATCCGGTTTCTTTTGGGTCCTCCCCTCGTAATCTCTAATTTCTCATCTAGGTTATACAATGGAACAGACATGAATAGTGGTGTCTTTATGAACTGATTATTTATTACTGCGACATACGATCTATTAATTTAACTAACAAATACATCTAGAAATTAGTTTGCTTTGTTACAATTTCCTTGATTATCAAGGGCAGGGATGGCCAACATTTCTCGGTTTTGAAGACTAATTTTCATTTTAGAAATCATTGGGTCTATTCATATTATAGATTAGTGGTTTTCGATTATCATAAACCCGACGACCATAACCAAGTTTACTAGTAAAGTAAAAAAAAATTCGCCCTCCCGCTCATTCCATAACAACTATACCTATTCAGGAATCTCACAGATTCACTATATTGACGTAAATAACGAAACATTTTCTCATAAAATCTAACTTCGATAGTTTTACAATAAATTCCACTGTGAAAAATGCTTAGAAAAATATTTTGTTGCAAAGGAAAGAATAGAGTTGTCAATATTTTTTTGTAAAAATAACGGCGAATTTGTTATGAATCTATGGCTATTATGAACGAATAATAATGATAATAATAATAATAAACAAGTTTAGATTTGAATCATTTTGTTACGAAAAACAGCTATAAAATGATTGGAGATTATACAGGTTCTTACCTAAAGTTGTAATTATTTTTTTAAGGCTGTACAAAGTGAAGATTGTGCTTTACACTGGTTATTTTTAATGGGATTGATTTACTTGGATTGCTTGCATTAGAACTGATTGTAAAAGAAGAGACCAAAGCGAGCTACTGTTCACGATTTCCCGGTCGATGCGTTGGCCATCCCTGGTCTAGGGTGTATCAGGAACACGTCTTGATCTATGGTTAACGTACCACCCGTCTTTTTTGAAAGAAAACACACAAAGCATCGAATTATAACTAAATATGATGGATATGATACTGCAATTTCAAGACGATATCAAATATTAAGAATACTTACGATGCCCTGTCTTTGTAGCACTTTAGCAAAGTTTTGCACAACATAGGATCAGGACACAAATCCAATGGTGTTTGTCCCTTCTTATTCTTGATGGTAAGATCTCCTCCATTTGCAGCTAGAAAGCATGCAATCGACGCGGAAGACTTCTTATCTGCTCCTTGACTCCCAAGCCCCATTAGTAACTGTGGAAAAACAGAAGTTTTGTAAGTTGGAAGATAATGTTACACAAACGACATTGGTTACATTCTTGTCCTACTACCATAGTAACTGGAAGAACCTAAATTATCTGAATGTTAATGTACCACATCAGTCTTAAAATACTTATTATAATAAGTAAAAGACAAGCGATAATTTTTAATCGATACGAATGTAATTCAGAGTAATTTGTTAACAATTTGGCACATAACAAGCTTGGAGAAAATTTGAATAAGGATGAAAAAAGATTACTATTTTTACAATATTAAAGAAAGAGATTTTCTTGTTATCCTATCTCATTAAAATCAAACACAATAACACACTGAGCAAGGCTATGTGATAATAGATTTAAAACGCACAATCACGTAACAGTTACTGTGTTGAAACTGTTACGTGATTGTGTGTTTTATATATATTATCACAGAACCTTGCTCAGTGTGTTGTTCGTGTTTCGTTTGACAATAGGGAAGCAAGGCCTGATAGAATAGTTATTGAAACTTACTGAAAGTATAGACGAAGATTACGTTATACAGGTCTCTAAGAACTATTGCATAACAATTGTCGCCATGTAACTTGGAGACGCAACTACTTCTCTTACGAGCACGGTTGTCAGAATGTATTATTATTATTATTATTATTATTATTATTATTATTATTATTATTATTATTATTATTATTATTATTATTATTATTATTATTATTATTATTATTATTAAATGATCTAGTTGAAAGGTAGTTATTCCGAAGCAATGAAATTAATGGAATAGCTACTGTACTTAAACTACTTACTACAGGAAGATCTAGATACTGTTAGTGCATGGTGTAAAAGTAACCTATTGAAAATAAATTGTGAGAAAATTAAATACATATCATATACTAATAAAACCCAATACTACGTGAGCAAATATGTAATTAATGGAGTAACATTGCATAAAGCCGAACAGATTAAAGATTTGGGTATAGTGTTTGACAGAAACATGAAATTTACCTATCATATAAATGATACAATCCAAGAAACTAGAAGAATAATAGGGTTTATTTTCAAACAATGGCCTGAGTTTAGAAATGCCAGTTCATATGTATATTTATACAAGATGCTTGCAAGATCAAAATTAGAGTTCGGTGTACTTATTTGGAATAGTATAGGTATAACATTGGCAAACAAAATTGAATCAGTACAAAAATGTTTTATTAGGCTACTCTGCTATAAAATGAATAGAGATTACTACTCACGTAGTTATGAATACTGGTGTCAATTTTGGGGATTGCAGGCATTGAGCGACAGGAGAAAACTTATTGAAAGAGATTTTATTAAGAAACTACTAGACAATAGCTATCATAGTGAATATTGCTTGCATAATATAGGTATAAGGGTACCAATGTATAATACAAGAAATATATCCACATTAGTTCATTTGAATCCGAAACCTGTAATTTTAAGAAGATTGACCAATTCTTTCAATTTAATTTAATTTATTTTTATCAGTATAAAAGCACGAATTTTAGAGCTTGACAAATATTATTTTTAGTATTTATGATGACTATTTTGATACTAAAAAAATTGGTGTTAATTTGACAAGGAATTATTAATCCGATATTATTTTACTTTATTTTCTTATTATGTTTTATTGTTTTAGTATGTAGCTTACATTGTATCTAATATGTGTTGTATTTTAAAAGTGCTGTATTTTTGCCGTTAGGCTGTTCATGGCACAGAAATAAACATTATTATTATTATTATTATTATTATTATCTTATCCTGCACGGTATTTTTCCGTTGTTCTTAATTCCCTCATTAAGATGTCTTAGTTCTCTGGGAAATCAGAAAGGAAAATTTCGTTCGCTTTGCCTGCCTACAGTACTGGCTCATTATAGCATTCAGCTTACTGCTCTTGCCTGCTTTCAGCATAAATGAACATTAGAATCACTAAATTATTTTTCATAAATTATACTAACATCAGCTGCAGGTAATTGAATTAAATTTCAGGAAGGTAAAATTCAGGATCTTTTAGCATTACAAAACCTATCTTTTGAAAAGCTTCCTTTTTTTCTCCTAAATTCTTTCAGAGAAACTCCTTTCATTTAATTAAATTTATTTTTAATTTTTACAAAGTTATTTTTGTTTTTAGAAATAAATCTGACAATGCTATCTACCAAACTAGAGTGTCATTAAGTACCGTAACCGAGTATTTATGCGTTCAAATTATACATGAATATCTTTTAAGATAAGAATGAGCAATAACAACTAACTCATTATAAATTTTCAAGTTTCTTTTTCTTTTTCCGTTATATTTTCTAGTTGATAAACAAATCACATAATTTCAGTATCAATAATACATATTTTTATGCACCATTCTTGACATTAAATAACGTAATCCTGCTTTAGCTTCAATCTTGAAATATTTGATAAGAATCGTCGTTACGTACTACTTAAAAGTTCTACTTGTAATCAATAGTTCAATATAATCAATCATATCGTCTGCTCCATTGAAAAGCGGCCAACTTAATGAAGTAAATATATTTGAAGCAAAAACCTCCTTATTCACGAACAGATCAGATGTATTCTGGGACCGGGTAAGGTGCGTATGTAACCTCAAAAGGGTCATCTGCTATGCTTTCCAGAGTGTCTGTAAGGCGAGTCCTCCCTTTCCAAGGCAGTTACTACAACAAGCAGATCTCTCGTTGTATATCACAGACTACTAACGAGTTGATTTTGAGTTTAACGTCCCCTTCAGCAGTGAGGCTACATGAGACGGGACCTACTGATTAACGTGGAATCCGAACCACATGAGCTCCTGCCGGGAATCGAACCTGGGTCTCCCACGCCCAAGGCACGTACGCTAACCGCTTAGCTCGAAGAAGCTCCAGACTACTAACAACTTCACACGTTCAAGCAAGGTGCGTTTGTTACGCCTTCAAGTGAGATCTTCAAAGTTATCATACAAAGTTCAAAAATGGAACAATACACATACAAACATTTGATCTCCAAATGCGAAATACTGAATGTTCCTTCTTATATATGGCGAAAGTTTCTATAATATTGTGGGTTATGTGTCTTTTCACTTTCAGCATTTTTCCTCTTTTAACTGTTTTAGTGATAAGTGTCTTTTTTAGTTGGCGCTCTGGCGAGAACAACCCCATTTATCTTCAGATAAAATGATTGAGCAATTCGAACATGTATTTCATTTACAAGATGACCATAATAGGGATCCGGTTTTCCAAACACTTCCTTTGCTGACGTTGTATTTCTTGTTTTGTCCACCATTATTTTGTTCCAGATGGAATGTGGTGCACAATTTGTACCTTTGAAAAGAACACTACGATAATTGTTAGAATTTCCACCTTTTCATTATACATGCAAGACTCCACAATTCAACAGCTGAATTAATGTTTGATATAAATTCTCGGCAAGTTGCACAAGCATCCTTTAGTTTATTTTCTTCTGAAGTGGTCTTTCTACTTTGAGGAGTTTGGTCAGTTTTGATTTGGTGTACTCACTCACGACTACAGTAATTTCGCTGTAATTTCTTGATCCATAAAGCTTACGACTTGACTTCACTGACTATGGTTTCCAAACAGTACACCAACTTCTACAGCTAACTGACTCAGGAAATATAATTATTCTTTTGCGGATACGAAATCTTCATCAATTCACACTATGGAAGACTTATTCAGTTAGTGTCATTACTAACATTCTGTCAAAGCATTTAGAACACAAAGTCATCACTGGGAACATCTTGATTTTGAAACATCATTCTTTCACGGATATGTAAATAGTCAGTACACGTTACACTTCTGTGTGTCAGGAGACATTTCAAATTCAGTCCTCTCTACAAAACATCCTACAAGTCGATCAAAAGCTTACATGTACTGTTGAACTACAAACTTGAACTGCTCTCTCTTTGTTTGCCTGTTGACAATTGAAATGTGAATTCATGTGTCCTTCTTTTCATATGCTAGGCTCAATGCACAGAATTATCTGGATGATTCCATAATGTTCTAGAAGGTTCTACTACATTTTGAAATAATCCGGATGGTTTTACATTGTTCTAGAAGACTTTTCATGATTCGGAAAGTTCTATGTAAAGAAAATCGAGAAGAATAAAAACATGTCACTAGTTCCAACTTCCTTTAATTTATCGTTTTTATTCCATCACTTTTTTTTTTTTTTTTTTTTTTTTTTTTTTTTTTTTTTTACAAAATCATTATGAAAAATTCAAGAATCAAAGTGGCATGTTCTCTTTTACAGGATAGGTAGTGATACAACTCGTGTAAAATTTTCAGGATTTTTGGGATTGATGTTTCTGAGACAAAAAATAAAAAAAGGAAAACTGTACTCAAAATATTAGCTGTTGAAGATAAAACATGAACATTGTTTATAAAATCTGTAAAACTCAAAAGCGGAAATTCTACTTTTCAGGAAACGTAACACTGTCTGGTACTAATAAACAGTAAAAAAAATAAAAACTTTTCAGATTGGCATTTAAATTAAAAAGAAAAAAAGATTCAGAAGGTTGCACCACGGAAGTTGGACCCATATTTCCAAATGGAGGATATCATTTGAATCAGTAAATTATTATCTTTAAAATAAAATCAAAAACAGCAAAATATCTTGAACCGTTCCAGAGAAGAGCAATTTAGTATTTTGTTGAAAATCGAACGTGAAAAATGGCGTCCAAGACGCTATCTTTGACAGCGTGCCTTCCGAGCCATTTTTTTTAAAAAAACAGAAAAAGAAATCTTATTTTCTCCTGAATTTAAACATCTGTTACATTCAATAACAGACTATCAATGTAACCCATGCCCGAATTGATATGGACTATGCCATTATTATTATTATTTATTAACTTGGTTGTAGAATACAAAGACACTACTATAGCAAATAAAAATCATACTTAAAAACGAATGTTCGACTGAAATAAACAATAGTAACAGTAATGAGTTACCTTTCCAACATCATGAACATCCTGCAGCTGGCGGATTTGGTGTAACGTATGATGACGAAGGGCTTCATGTAGCGGAGTGTCTCCATCTTTATCAGGGATGTTTAAATTGGCTCCCTCTCGGACCAGCAACTAAAATCAATGACATATTCAATCATTAACATGTTGAAAATACAAACAAACTGAATTAAATTAGCGAAAAAACCACAACATAGTTGTCTATACTCTTGAAGACATTATATATATATATATATATACTTACATTAAAATTTACAATTTATGTTTCCATGACACTATTGATCGCAAGTATAGACCTACTTTTTTGGCTTCATTGCAATAGTTAATAATGGAATACAACAAACAGTGTTAAAACAATATACGTATATAGTTCTATTTGCCAAAAAGTTTAATAAATGGAATATTTTCTGTGTTAATTTTACGCAATGCTTACACAAGTACTATAAATTGCTCTAGAAAAGTTTTTCAAGAGTTATTCTTTTATACAACAACCCTAATCAATGTAGTTGAATGTATATATGATGGTGCCTAAAATTTACACGAAGACATACATAATTCCATCGTTAAAACTAAATACAAAAATTCAAATACGTTCTCCACTACATAAGGATTGTATTTCTAGTTTTTAAACCAATGAGATTTGTTACAGCAAACTTAGCAAATACTATGTAAACTCTCGTAATTATATATAAAATTTATCATTCCTTTTAGTCTATTTTAGGTTGCATAAGAGGATATAGATGTACGTATTACTCGTTAGAATCCAAACATGGAAGTAAGGGTCAACATAAATTGTTTCAGTTTATTAGAAAACACGGCACTGAAAAAAAAAATTAACAAAAATTAACGAATCAGAAAGAAATTTGTTTTAGATTGTAACTATTTATTGAACAATTAATATTGGTCACCCAGTAGAAGATCCACGGAAAAGAACTAAAATTTATTTCAAGGATCCGCGATTAAATTAGCTTTTGACGTAATGTTGATGTAATTAGTACTAACTGCGAAAGAAAAAGTTACCGAAAGTTAATCATGGATTTGGAAAAATGCAAGACCATTGCAATCCAATGTAATTTTACACAGCATTAAATGTGCTCACGATTGGAGACTGTGGAGAATTCATTAAGATGTGTGTGATAGGGATCTCTTACATTCTTTTAATGATATGGAAAGATGATTTGTATCAAGAGAATGACTTCGAAATTTAACACATGCAATGATAAGATTTTGGCCTAGCAAAACGGTAATAGTAATATATATATATATATATATATATATATATATATATATATATATATATATATATATATATATATATATATATATATATATATATATATATTTTTTTCAAAAAAACGTAGCAAACGTCGAAGATTATATTTATGGCCTTTTTGAATATAAGTAATCTTATCCCCACAAAAGCAAATACTAAATGTTAAATTTTGCCGTGAAGTCCTCATACAACTTTGCAGTGGGTTTTCCGAAAATGTTCCTATTTTATACAAACTCAAAGTACAATGGCACCTGCATAATAATATATATCTCATACGCTGAAAGTTCAACTTATTTTACCCCAGAGAAAAGCTGCAGGTTTAACGATTTCTCTATTTACCCAATTTAGCAAGAAGGATTATTTACTACTCGGAAAGCCAAAGTTTTTTTGTCGGTTGCAAATATTCTAGTATTTCAGAAATCTAGCCAAGTGCAACAAACCTGCAGTATAAAATACACTTTGAAAGACTTTTCAAAGGTATATTTAGACGTTATAAACGAAGCCGAAATGTATGGTAACCGAAGAAGATAATGTTGAAAGTCAATGAAATAATTTTACAGAGTATTACTAGAGATATTGTTTCTTCGAATATTTTGGACAATTCTTGCAATTTACAACTTTATAAGTCAAAATAACACATTTCCAAGCACATACTGGCAATTCTATCCTATGAAATCTAATACATTCGTGTTTTACGGATTTCACATAAGTAAATAAATATTTGCTTTGATTCATTTCTCAGTTTTGGTCAATTTCCCTATCTTTGTCAATTTATAGTAAGTCTGTTATCAAATAGACTGAATATTTCATTGAAATTCTTCATGTCTTTACTTGGTAAGTTACGGCCTTCATTTTTCATGTTTCATCGATATGAAACGAATACGTAGTCAATACTTCCATAAAGTTAGTGGAAGTATAGTACAAAATAGAAATTTTGAAGTTAGTTCAAAACAGACTGACTGTTCCAAGTCTACATTTTGTAACAAGAGTACTTCTAAAAGTTAAAAACTATTGAAACTATTTTCTTGATTTCTTAATACGATATTCTAATATTTCTTTTGAAGAAATATTATGTTACACCATGAAAGTTTTTGCTTTGATGTCGTAAGGTGTCTCACAAACTTCTCGCTAGGTGCAGTGTGTTGATACTCGAGAAAAAGTAATTCTAAGTTCTGTAACTTGCAACAATAAAATCTACAACTGGAATGCAAAAAAAGTTATCCAACAATGTCACGGGAAAACACTGTCAAGCGCAGTAAAAGGTTGGCTGGAAATATTAAAGTTTAACGTCTGACGAAATACGAAACATAGACCTACAGTTTAACGTTACGATTAGTACATTAAATTTCCAGAGGGAACCAAACCGAGGAGCTTCTAGAACATAAAAAAGAAATGTCTACTGAATGTTTATTGTACAGTGTCATATAACATTGCATATGCACCTTTTTTCTCTGCTGGGCCTGTTATTACGACGACAAGCTACCTAGATATACTGATGGAATAGTTGTTTTCACAAGTAGAAGAATAACAACCAGCAAACTACTTCTACAAATAGATTTCACACCATTTACATCAGATAATAACAACTTTTCTAAACGGAAAACCCATAAAGATAACTGTAATAATGACTCTTCCGTTACTTTCAATTCTTACGTAATTATTCAATAAATGTTTCAATTTACCGCCCGTCAGCTAGTGAGTATATAATGTTAACAGAGACCCCACTTACTCTAACTATCTGGGTATGCTGTCGTTCAGCCGCTAAGTGTAAAGCTGTTTGCAGATTCACATTCTGGATATCCATATTAGCCCTTCCTTGGTGCACAAGCAGTTCTGCAACTTCCACATGGTTATTGAGGGCAGCTAAGTGAAGGGCAGTATAGCCGTCATCTTTCTTCTCATCCACAATCCATGGCCGTGGCAATTTCAGCAGAAGGATTCGCATAGCACTGCAAAGAGAAACAGAAAAATTACCATTAGTACATAGCAACAAAATTATAGTTATTGCGAAAAACTTTACTAAACATTCACAGTATTTCATTATAAAGGCTGCAAATTTATTACAAAGAGTGTCCGGAAAGTCGTGCAACTCAAACTCTGGAGGATGAAAAATTTTGAACTATAAGTGCATATGAAATTAAACTGCTGCACAGGGAAGGGCTGTTTATGTATATTTTTTTGAGATACAAGCCATTGGGAGAAGTTTCGGCATTGCTCCTCATGAATGTCAGAAATATACGATTACATTTTTCTAATAAAACCTCAAAATTGCGAACTGGAGACAAATGTGCTATTGCCTGTGTACAAATGAGGATGTTAATGGTTAAACTAGGTGGAAATGTATCATTCTGGAACAAATAATGACATTGGCACCAACTGCGGACATCCCATATCTGTGATAATAACGTGCCGTAAAAAAGCACTTGTTGCCATCATTATGACGTAATATGGCAATACTGACGGTACAAGACGGTGTCAACACATGTTGCTAAACCATCTCCGGATAGGCTGTTACAAACAAACAAGAAACTTGCATATCGAGGAAGTCACTGTTCATGGCAAGTAGATTAAAGTATAAAAAAATACATTATTACTCTTCTTATTTGCAAGTTTCTTATTTGTAACAATCTAACCGTAGAATAATTGGTGGCCAGCCACATGTGTGTTTCCGGAAGTCAGGGTGTTATTCATGTTGAATTTCTGACAAAGGGTATGAGCATGAGCATAACTGCGGACGCGTACTGCCAAATCATGAACAGGCAGAAAAGAGCCATACGTCAGAAACGAAAAGGGGCATTACGAAAGGGATGTTATTACTGCACGATAATGCACGACCACATGCAGCCCAATAGATCCGTATACACACATCACGAGTTTCAACTGGAAAATTCCTGACCATTCTCCGTATAGCCCTGATTTAGCTCCTTCTGACTACCATTTGTTTGGACTCCTAAAGAAATACTTCCGTGGGAGGTGTTTCGATACACTGGAAGAGGTACAACAGTCTACGTTTACCTGGTTAGGGAATCTGGAGCAACATTTCTTTGCGAAGGGTAAAACAGATTTGCTGTCAAATTGGAATGCATGTTTGGACCGCAATGGTTCCTATGTGGAATGTTAGTGCGATCCCGTATGTCAAACAGTTTCGGATATTTTTCGCTGCGTGTTTTTCAGTAAATCGAAAATTTATTTATTTATTTATTTATTTATTTATTTTACATCTTTGTACTATATTCACAGAATTCATGGATTGCAACTGAGTGTTGAATAAGCACACACTTAATAATTTTATTTAATTGGAGATCCAGTTTACTAACCTACCTTACAGTATTTTTCATTTTCTTCGTGAATAAAAGAAGTACGTAATGCCTTAATTTTTACCGAAAGCAATTTTTATCTAGAAAGTAATTTATGTCAATTTTAAATTCTGAAAATATAATACAAGTTCTAATCATATACTTTTACATTACATTACTGAAATCTTAATGTGATAGACATTGGGAATCATGGCTATCGTAAGTTATTTTAAAAGTTCTCATTACTCTTCTATTCATAGTATATATATATATATATATATATATATATATATATATATATATATATATATATATATATATATATATATATATATATATATATATATATATATATAAAACACACCCTGGGAGAGGTTTTTAACCTTTCGTTCAGTCAGGAACAAATTACTTCCTTTGAGGGATTGCAACATTTTTTTTTTTTAATCTTCACAAATGAGCTCCAGATAATTTGTACTAGTATTAATAGTGTGTTCCAAGAATACCTTTCCCCAAATAGGCTGTACGCTCAACCATCATATAGTATTCCATCTGTATTTTTTAAAAAGCTGTTGTTGCTAAATGCTGCTAGGGGAATATGGTGAATGATGAAGACGATAAAGACATTAGACATTTCATCTTATATATATATATATATATATATAACAACTCATATTCCAATCCAAACTCCCTACACTTTTTTTTCAGGTGACAGGGATCTATCTCATCTTTGGACAATATTTTATTTCAACAGAAATTAAATTCTAAGAATTAATGATATTTTTGGACTGTCTCTCTCAACTACTAAATACTGTCCTCTTGCTAGCGTCAAAATTACGAAGGGGCTGCGACAGCTAAGTGGCAGAGCGTTAACCTCTGGTGCATGCGCTCATTGGTTCGATCACAGCTCGTGCCAAGTGAGCTTTGTGGTGGATAATCATGTGCGTGGATTTTCTCGGATTCTCCCGTTTCCTCCCACTTTCTTCATTCCAAGATTTTATCCATTTCTCATAATCACCGTTTCCTTTAGCCTAGCCGGCATAACCATGGGACGTAAACCTAAAAGATTTTCAAAATGGCGAAGTTGATGAGGATATATTTTACTATCAGATCCACTTTAATAGGTGATGTAGATCTTGTATACCAAGTTTCAGGTTTACAAGCAAATTTCGATTTTTTCGAGAACTACGCTTGAGTTTTTATACTGACCAAGAGCGCACCCACATGGGGTCCAGCGGGTACGGATCCCCCTAAACTTTCTAACTCAACATACATTTGTACACTTTCTCAATAAAACTATATTTGTTTAGCAGAGAAATTATTGCTGTAGCTCGAAAATTTGATCTTACACTTCATCTGTACTCTTTCTCTTATAATAAAATCAATTTAGTTTTATTTTATTTTATTAACTGATTTATTTATTTATTTATTTTTATTTTATTTATTTATTTTTTGATGTGTCTGATGAAGGCAAAGTTAATTTGCCCGAACTGTAACGCTATTATTTATTAGTTAATATATGCTTTGGTCAGAATTTGTCTGTTAATTTATTTTTCAAATATGGGTGGAAGAATTTTAAAATTACTTATCGTCCTTTTGGGTGCACAATAGTACCAGTTCAATACTACACACACGTAGTGACTTGTAGTATTGGACAAACATTCCCGTTTGATATCGACACACACTTTGTTCAATTCCATGATATTTTTTGACTGGTATATATATATATATATATATATATATATATATATATATATATATATATATATATATATATCGTCTTTGAATACTTTTTCCTTAATTAAGTGCTTTGATCGGATTTTAGATCCATTTAGGATATATTACAATGTATGTTTTCTTATAGAAAGATCTCCTAGCCACTATGAATAATGCGCAACATGTGGCTGATTTGTGAGTAATAAATAAACAACGTGACATTAACGTTTTAACATTCATAAACTATCATAATTTATTATAAACCTTCTATCAACTGAAGCTATGAAAGAGCATTACGTCATCCTCGCTAACAATGCTCCTACTCACTAATACTCTCCAGCTAAAA
This sequence comes from Thermobia domestica, assembly GCF_964235325.1. Taxonomy (NCBI): domain Eukaryota; kingdom Metazoa; phylum Arthropoda; class Insecta; order Zygentoma; family Lepismatidae; genus Thermobia; species Thermobia domestica. The sequence continues at coordinate 65,043,533 of NC_137455.1, forward strand.
TACAAGAACTGGGAAGTGGTTTTCTTTTAATGACCACACATATTCGTCCTCGCGAGATTCTAATAATCATCAAGCAGTGATCGAAGTGAGACGGTATGCGGTGGAATGCCATACCGCCTCTGGTTTTTCATGGATCAAGACATATCATGACTGGAGAGTAGATACTAAATACCCTTAAGGTTGGTTTAAAGGGATAAGTTTTGCCGATAGATGGCACCACAGTCTTCGTATCTCTCCCACGTATTTTTTATCTTTCACAAAAATTCATGATTTCTCCTACAAATTTCAACCTACAGAGTTCAAATTTTTAGAAAAGGAACTTCATAATCTATCGAAGGTAATAATCCGTGCCGATTTTTATTTAGAATTTTCTCCATTGTTCAAATGGCTTGATTGTTGAAATGGATATCCAAACCTTTAACAATGGAACTGTTTCAACAATGAAGAAAATTCTAAATAAAAAATCGGCACGGATTGTTCCCTTTAATAGGTTATGAAGTTCTTTCTCTAAAAATTTGATGTCTCTAGGTTGAAATGTATAAAAGAAATTGTAAATTTTCGTGAAAGGTAAAAAATACATGGGATATATACGAAGACTGTAGTGACATCTATCGGCAAAACTTGTCCCTTTACACTAACCTTAATAAATCCATTTTTATACACAGTAATTGACGAATAGCTTTGCACGTGTGAAAAGGTTTTAATTTTTAATGTAGAAAAGTTGACGACATTTTTGTTATCTTTCTCCTACCTTTTGTTTTTAAAATGAGATGTCTTCAAACAAGGGCGCCCATGTTGTGGTTTCCAAGGGGGGAGGGGCAAATATACGCGCCATTTCAAGTGTAGTCTCAAAATTTGCGGTAACTATTCTAAAATATTTATTGTGTTTTCGACCTTCCGCATGACAATTTCCTCTAGGGAGGGGGGGGGGGCGAGCGTCCCACCTTGCATACCTGATGGGTGCCCTTGTCTTCAAAGCAGTTCATCTAGTTTATATTTTGATGTGCCATACTGAATTGTTTCTTTCTTGTGTGTGTGTGGTCTTCTTGCCTTAGTGCATATAATGTGTTTTGAGCATGTGAGGATTTAGGGGTTGTCTGCTGTGGGGGACAGATCTTCCGGGGTTTGGAATACTCTCGATCGAGTGGGGGTCCGGGAGTTTTCTTGCAGGAAATTTTTAATATAAAAACTCGGTTTTTAAGCATTTTCGTGTATAATTGTCTACAATACAACATAAGGGGACATTTTAAATTATTTTTAGAAAGTTGTATGCAGGGGATCAAAGTCTTCCATGCCCTCCCTCCCGTACCGTAACTACAGAGAAGCTGTTTAATGGTTTTCAGTTATTATGAAATAGAAATGCAATCTTTTAGGCAACATACCCTTACTGTATTTCGACATTTAGATAGATGGTATGTCGAGTCAAAATCGTAATAAAGCGTACAACCTCTGCTTTTTTTCCACTTCGAACTAGGGATGGCCTTTTTCGAAAAATCTGTTTTTTTTTTTTTTCGATTTTCGGAAATTTCATTTTTCGTTTTTCGCTTTTTCGAAAAATTTTTCGTTTTTCGTTTTTTCGAAAAATTTTTCGTTTTTCGTTTTCCGAAAAAAAATTCGTTTTTCGTTTTCGAAAAAGCAATTTTCGAAAAAAATGTGGCAATCCCTACTTCGAACACTGTCATCAAGTATGCAGAATCTGAATATTTAAACAAGAAAGTCTTCGTTACAACAATAATCAAAAACAATAACTGTTTATAAGTTTTATTCAAATCAATTAAATATCTGAATAACGTACAGAAGAGCATCAAAATTGAACATAAATAACGTCCCTTAAAGGTTGGGTTGCCATATTTCAAAAATGAAAATCCGGGACGCTACTAAATTATGAGAATCTTTAAAAATATTCCAACAGTTTCCATTGTTGTTTGATAAGTTTTATTAATTAAAACAATATATTTTTCTTCTTGAATGGTGAGCGGAAAATTACCAAAAATATCGGTCACGGATTATTGATTAAAATATTTTAGAAGCAAGATGCAGACTGAAACAAAGTACTAAAGATAACAATAAGATTGAGCAGTAAAACCTTTTGTCTCTGGCTAAATGAATCGAATGCTTCGTTCAATGTCAAAGTAGTTAAATCGTGAACTTGATTAAATCCATGTTTTATGTATTCAAGTTTGTAAGAGAATAATTATATACCTACTCCTGTGTAAAAAGCAAACTATAATATTCTCTTCTTTTCTTCTCCGCTGAAATTCGAAACATTCAAGCGTCCCGAGAAATATTTTCGGGACGCAGATCTCGATTTCGTGATGGTCCCGGATTTCCCCCTCCCCTAAAATTTTCACGGCAGCCTTGCAAATGAACTGTAATATGGTGATGAACTATAATATGGTTGTGTCGGTGCCCTCCTACATTTCTGGGCTGGCTACCGGCCTGTGGCAACCCTACTTAAAGATGACGATGATTAATTAACAAAAGTACTTGATTATGAAAAAAAAAAAAATGATAGAATATGAATGTGGGAAGAAACGTAAGAATCTCGAGAAAATCCAGGGACACAATATTATCCACCACAACTTCCATAAATTATTATACACACCAGGGATTCTATTATTTCGGTACCTTTCTCATGTAATTTATCGTATTTTCGAAACTTCCTTACTTACTGGATAACTTACAAGTGGAAGAAATTAACATGTACTGCCATATATTGAGCTATTAAGCTTTTAATTTATATAGTAGACTCTTGTTCTAATCTTTTACATTGAAATATTTATTTCGTAAATGCATAAACTACAAGAAATAACTAAAGAGATCGCTTTTACAGAAAAAAAGTGCTGGTACGTACCACGTACCATTGCATGTGTGTATCAAAGAAGAAGAGGAAGAAGAAGACTAATCATAAAATAAGATGGTTATATCTCAAAATCCTTTGTTAGAAACATGAAAGTTAATATTAAGACCTTTAATCTTTTCATTATTTTTTAATGTTTCTTTCAGAAGACAAGAAAAGGGTGATGGCTGTACCTGTTATAAGAAAATGGCTATATCTCGAAATATTTTAAAATTAGAGACATATCCTATTAGGGATTGAAATTTAGTATATACCGAGATAAACTTCTTATTTACTCCTTCAGCCTAAATGGCATAATCGTGCGACGTGAAACTGAAAAGTGAAACTCTTCTTATTAAAAATAAGTGGGCCAATTATATTAAATAATATAATAATTATAATATTATTATAATTAATAATAGAGTTTCCACTAATTTCATCTTTAACGAGAGAAGGAGGCCAATTTCTATTTTTTTTTTTTTTTTTTTTTTTAAGCATACAATAATGACTACGAAGTTGTCAGTATCATCGTTAAGTGGAAAACGCGTGAACTACTTGAAATGAATTTTTGAACACAGCACTTGGGTCAGAATGCTTCTATATAATTTCACTTTGATTCAAATGTATACTATAAACGTATCCTCGCCGTGCAAGGAAAAGAAGCAAAGAATGAAATAAAGGGTGCGAGGTCCTAGGCCGAGCAAACGCAGAACCTAGAATGAAGTTCCTAGCTTGTCGAAGGTTAGTCGCAATTAAGCACAAAAATAGCCACTCCCACTTCAAGCTTTATGAATTCGCTCAACACCATTGCTATGCTAATTCAGTTTAAATAACAAATGCAAGTTTCTACAGAAAATGTTCTGAAATTCCTCAAGTACGAACTCTGTAAAGTCTTGGTTACACACAATCCCTAATGTACCCTGCCTAGTAAGTTAATGGTAAAGATGTCTGTTTGTTAATGGATCAAATACAAATAAGAAAGGTATAATCGATTTGTGCTCATTTGTGGCCAAATTTAAATAATTTATATCAGACTTTTCCAACTGGTAGGTGCCGAGAGTTTATCATAAAATCTAGACCAGGGTTTTCAACCTGGGGGTTGCGACCCCTAGGTGGGTCGCGAGAGTTTCATGGGGATCGTGAAGATAAGCGGAAGAGGTAAATATAGGCCTAATTAGAATCTAATACGGGAAAATATTTTTAAATATTATTTTGAAATTTTGTTCTAATGGGCATATTTTTATTTTTATACATACTGTTAACAACAAAAAATAGGTCTACTAAACATTTTCAAAGGTGCAGAGTTGTTTAATGATCAATTTAAATAAAAGGGATAAGATATGAAACTAATGAGAACTGCACATTGAAATAATACAAATGCAACAAAACCTGCATATTCAAATACAATTAAAATTGACAGCTAATTTTGAGCTAATATGATACCTGAGCATGGTGTGATTTCACTACTGCGGCGATGTCTAGTTCAATCTTCGTGACATATTATCAACTACTCAATATTTTTTTTAAACAACTCTTCAAGCCTTTTTAACCAAAATTAGAAATCACTTCATTTTTTGTCATATGACCCAAAATTAAAGGAGTTCTGAAGTTTTAAAATTTCAAACGGCTTCCATTTTGAAACAGTATGACTGATCGGATTCGATATTTGTAATATGAATGAACTGACCAAATTTGGTTTTAATCCATTCGCTTTTAGGGAAGTTTACTGTATCCACTATGTGGTGGCAGCCTCATCCTCATTTATACGCATGGTTCTTAACTTCTCTTCCTTCGCATGCATGGGAATATGATGTGTCGTAAGTCTCCTTCACTCACCGTCGTCATAAGGTATTTAACCTTCTACCAGGTGGCACGTTACAGATGTTAACTGACGTTGTTCTTTAATGGGAACCCGTATTCCTGTAAAACTTACCACGAGGTACAATCCCCTACGATGTCCAGTGAACGAAGGTCAACGACATCCACAGCGAGGAATTGCTTGTATTACGCATCGGTAACGCGATGTCCTGGTTCTTGAATGAACAGGGATCATAAGGAAGGCGTTGATTTCACATCGCACGTAGTTTTAACAGATACCGTGATGAACTTAGCGTAAGCTAAGAAAACCATGAAATGACTTCGTAACAATATTAAAATTTCAATTGATCATGTATTGTAAAACTGAACAAGTTACAGTGTGTGGAACATGTAACATTCAAGAAGCCTCGTCTACATATACTCCATCAGGAAGGTAAGTGAATAAATAATAAACAAGTAAGCGTTTTCGCTCCGTATTACATGTATTACTTTACGTTGTACAACCCGCGGCAAAAAACCTGCAACATGAGCATATAAGTTTATTGTGAAATGACGAAGTCCTTTGCTCCAAAATAAGTGTGCACGGGAGGAGGCCGAGGTTTATCCTGGCGTGATTCGCGCCACTTAGACGTTGTGTTCATTCCCTGTGCTGTTAGCCGTAGTTTCACAATAAACTTACATCCTTATGTTGCAGGTTTTTTGCCGCGGATTGTACATATCTTAGTTCCAGTAGTTAGTGTTTCTATCTTGTAAAGAAATCGTTAGGCTAAGGTGCTCCTATTTCGTCTTTTAATCTTGATTTATTTCTTTCAGGTAGCGTTCTCTTGTCTCGCTTCCTAGGTGTTTCATCGACTACAAGAACCAATGGATTCCTCTTCAGCGGGTATCAGGTGAGTATTTATTTTAGGTATTCTCCTTTCTCTTTCTCTTTCCTTTCTTATTTATTATTATAATATTTAAAATATAATTTTCAATGCATGACTTTAATTATATTAGTTACTTTTACTCTCATGCCCTCATTACTCACATGTATATACTTATTTAACCTTTAAATGTAACTTTATCTATTCATTTAACTTCATACATATCGTCGACTCTACTAAATTGCATATTTTTCCTTTCAGAGAATATACTATCCTTGATTCCACGCTGAAAGATGTCGGGTAAGTACATTGTTATGAGGTTTAATTTGCTCTTAGCTTAACGAAACGTTTCCTTACGAATACACTGTGAAATACTCAAGCATGTAACTATTTCATTTGAAGACATTTAAAGTACTTGGTCTTATGATTGGTATATTTACCTTTTACTTTGTTGAATAGTATTTACGTGAGACTATGTTAGTTATTTCAAGTCGGACTTCAATATTCAATTTCCTACTGGGAATTTTGACGAACATCCAAGACTTGTTAGCAAAAACAGTTCATTTTAGTTATGTGGCACATATTCCCTGAAGGAAATAACTTTTCAGCAGCTTATCGTTAATATTAAATCGATTTGCTGGAGATATATCTTAAATCTCAAAGAAAATTAAAGTTGTCTGTAAACTTTTGTCTTGTCTTCTGCAATAATAATAGTGTTCAATAGGCGCACCAGGAATCACCAGTATGCGCTAGAAATGCCAAAAGCGAAGTGTTATTATTTTTCTAAATAGTGAATATCGTTAGTAACAGGTTGTATAAAGTTCCAAGGAAGTAATATGGTTCCCATCCTTTAGTAATGTTTCTGGTAGTCGATTTTCACTATGAGTACAGTCTTTATCTAAATTACCTGCATCTAGATTAATAAAAAGATGCATAAAAAATCAGTTTTTGGTATTCTTGATTTTGCATATTACTTCGCTGTATTCGTATGTCCAGTTGAGAAATATTATTCAAATAGATGATTATTAGATGATTTTTTAAATATTTATGCCAGATTTTATGAAAAAATGTATTAAATCTTTGATTGAAGGCCAGTTGTTGGTTGCCAATATATATTTGTAAGAAAACGGTGCATATCCAAGATGATTATGTAATTGTGTTAATAACTGTAAGCGAAGAGATTGAAACAGTTCACATTCAAACATAATATGATTGAGTGTTCCTGTTCCTTTGTCACACCAACAATGGTGGGTGGGTTTTTTCCGTATTTGAAATAATTTTATAGGTGTTAACGCTGTTCCCAAATAAGTCGGTAATAAATTATGATTTCTCGACGAGTCCAGGTTTTAATATTTTTTTTTTCATTTGGTCTTGAAGAGAAGTAGAAATTGTCCAATAAAATTTTCCAGGTAGTGGTTGTTGCTTATTATACCAGTTGATAAACTCTTCCATATGAAATTCTTTAATATTATTATAATAATTCCTAGGTAGTAATTTGATATTCGTTGGTTTTCCTTCTAGACATGAAGTTTTCTGTAAACTTTTTGTTTTGAAATCTTGTGTGTATTCTTAATTCTTAAATTTTTCTTTTCTTTCTGTTCAGGTGCCAAAATTAGACCTTTTCGCCAAGCTCCAGACATACTTCATATAAAGAAATAAGTTTTTGGGCTCAGATTTACAATACGGGTGCGATTATACACACTAAAATTATAGCATGAAATACGAAAATAAAATTACATAATGAGTAGTAAATTATTAAATTAAAATATAATACATGAATTGATGTCTGTAGTGTGGAGTGCAAACCTGGAGCACTACAACTATATACAATAAATGGATTTTACTATTATGCCCTATAGAAGTAAATGTATATCGGAGATCTCCGCAATAGGTATATTAAAAATCTCAAACGAGTTTATTACAAACCAGAAATTAGGTTGAGAACCACTGAACTAGACCTAAAGTGGAATTTTTTTGTTTGTTTGTTTTAAAGGCTACAATTTCAATGTCCTTTCCCACGAAGACCGAATATGATAGTTTTGAATATATCTAATTTTTGCAGCTATTTTACAGCTGTTAGTTTAAAGTTCCATTAATATAACATGAAAGTAGATAACATTCTAAACATATAATGGAGTCCCGATTATCCGAGTTTCGATTAACCGAGGTTCTGTGTTTTTCGAGCTTAATCCGAACAAACAAACGGAAATTTAATAACTAATCCGGTTACAACGATAAGTAGTCTGAAGGCTTTTGTTTCAGCAAGAAAACAAAAAAAGCTGGCGTAAACGAGCGAGCTCCGCCCGACCTTGCAGAATTAAACAAGCTAGCTTTAATTGTTGCATATCTTGAGTTTCAGGAAAAGGCACTGTTCTAGGTCGAACAGCAAGATGACTCAGTACCAGCTAACATTAAGATGTTACTATGTCTGTGTGATATAGCGGCCAAAAACGAGACAGCTTAATGAAGCAGAAGACCATAAAAGACTTAAAAAAAATATGTGTATGTTAAACAGTATAAACATAACCTTATTTGTGTTGTGTTTTACCTATGTACGTATCAATATCAAACTGCATTTTAATTACAGTATTACGGCTAATTCCTTATGCATGTTCAATAAAAATAATAAATACGGTGATAATAAATTACTTAATACAGAGAAATAATCAATAAGCAACAATAATAAATACAGTACAAAATTTTCTAGGTTCCATCCGTGTTAACCGAGTTTTTGCTTATCCGAATTAGATCCGGTCCACATTAGGTCGGATAATCGATACTCTACTGTATTAAAAGTATAAAGTAAGAAATTTCACCATTCGTTTACATTTTCAGGACTATATAAATATCTTGTATATTCCAGATTCCTTATATATATATATATATATATATATATATATATATATATATATATATATATATATATTTTTTTTTTTTTTACAACAGAGCCACAAGACAGCACTCTATGACTCTGAAAGCAGCAGTTTTCCACCTCCGGTCTAGACTTTTGACATGATGTTTTATTTTTACCATGAAGCCTTCACGTTAAAATCAATTTTGGGAGGAACTGTACCAGTCAACGGGGCAGTAAAATGTAACGTTAGTCAAAAAAGTTGTAAAGCACCGAATTACACAATATGAACATCTGTATAATTCAAGATTCAAGAGAGAATCATAGGTGACAGTAACAGATAGAGAATAGTTTCTTAGTTTAGCTGCACAGATCATAACGAAAATTCAACAAGTCGCTAAAATCTGACGCCGCAGCGAGGGAGAACGAAGACGACTTTGTGACAGATTTTCGAAAAGTCGTTTCCCACATTTTCATTCCCATCTGTGTTATGCTGATGCTGCTAGTTCCTCCGGGAAACTTAGCTCTTTTGGTTAGAGTCATGAGAGGAGACAGACAATGTCTGTGGAGATGTGCAATGCTCCCCGATTTACGAGAGCGAATCGGCCCTGCGGTTGCAACTCATAATGAGGGGGAATTGACACAGCTAAAACACGTGAAGTCAAAAGTTACGCGTCTTGGCAGCAGCCTGTCTCAGCAGGGAGGGTTGTAAAAACACAACATAGTTCGAAGGAGGGAGAAGCCTCCTCACCGCAAGGATTCAAAGGAGAAGGGATGGCAATCAGCTGCCACGCTACCACAACACCATGTGAACGGCGAAGGGCAGACAGGAAGTGGTGGAATGTGAGAAAGAGCGCAGGAGAGAAGGGCATGATTCATCTCTCAATGGCTACGAAAATGACGATTATCTCAACATTTCGATAATTTCACTCACAGCTGCACAAACTATTTCACTCGAATAAAAATTGTCGAATGAATTGGGTCATTACATATCAAATTTGATTTTAAAAAAAAAATGAAAATAAAAGAGACATTAATATTTGAAGACAATATCATGAAACTCAAAAAGTCTACCTCAAAATGCAAAAGTACGATTTTCTTTATTCACAGTAGTATTTTACAAGGGCGCCCTTCAGGGGAGCAAGGTGGGGCGCTCACCCCTCCCTAAAAGGAAATCGTACTTGGGAATATCGAAAGCCCAATAGTATTTTTACATTAGTTATAGCAAAATTTGAAACTATATTTGAAACCTTGCTTATATTTGCCCCCTTCCCCTTGGAAACCACAACATGGGCGCCCTTGGTATTTTATAGTCACATGATAGTGTTGGTTGGTAAGTAATAGGTCTGACATACATACGTAAGTACTTGCCACGTTATGAAACGTTATGTCTTTCAGTTTTGTTTCTATTTTGTAGTTTAAAGAATTACATACAAACAGTACTAATTTTCTTCAAATAAATCTTAAGGCTCTTCACTACGTGCAACCCTTACATTTTTTTTTAAATTTTAGTGAATAATAAAAACATCAAAAACTCAGAACATGAGCCTAATAGTATCTGCACAGTTTTTGTCTCGTATTTGCATTGTATTTTCAAGTGTCTATTTACTTACCTGAGATAAGTATATTTAAGTGGAAAAAAAAAAACTTCATGCACTTTTGGATACAGGTATTTGTAATTGCAATAATACCAGTAGGAGTTACTACTTTGCTTTCGAGATGATTTTACAGTTTTTTCCCCCTTCCTTTACGTTGCCCTATTTCACATCGATTTGAGATTTTCAAAGGGTATAGCCGGATAAGGGAGTGAAAAGTGCCCTTACACGGATTGCTGTGATATTTGCACAAAAGGTACTTAATATTCAAAGATAACTTTTGGCCAGAAAATCAACTTCAAATTATTTCGAATTTCGAAGTTATTGTTGAAAATTTGAAAATCTAAAAGTGTTCATATCTAGGAAACGATTTAAGCTACGAGGGTGAAATGAAATATGAATACACTTTGTTTCAAGAGCCTCACCAAAAACAAGAAGCGATGTATTTTGCCTCGCGGTTTCTTGAACAACTACGATTATAAGAGTTATACAGTTTCGTAGAGCCATTCATGATGAGTCAGAAATTCGAACTCGACCATCTCTGACTTTTGACAAAATACGTGCCGGTCAAATCATTAATGGTGTCATATAGGTTGCATATCTTTCAGGGGTGCCCGATTTTGGTTTTCCTCATTTTACACCAAGTTGCACCGCGAGTATCAAACCATGGTCAACATATATTATAGGTGGGTTGGTGCTGCTTCTATGGTAGAAAACAGAAGGGGGTCACTCAAAAATAAAGCTAAAATATTTGAATTCGAATATTTTGGACGCGCTTTTTACTAGAAATTTGAAAGGCGAAATACATCGTTTCTTGTTTTTGGTAAGGATCTTTAAACAAAGTGTATTCATATTTCATTTCAATCTTGTAGTTTAAGTCATTTCCTAGATATGAACACTTTTAGATTTTCGAATTTTCAACAATAACTTCGAAATTCGAAGGAATTTGAAGTTGATTTTCTGGCCAAAGTTATCTTTGAATATGAGGTACCTTTGGTATAAATATCACAGTAATCCGTGTAAGGGCACTTTTCACCTTATCCGGATATACTCTTTCATCCTATTTTGCACTGAAAAGTATTTGTAATTCAACAAGGAAATAATTATATATGATAGTTAAATTGAAATTCATCGTAATATGGATTATGACAAACACTTTACCATTTTATACTGTAAAAATCAGATCCGCCGTTATTATAAGAGAATGGTGCTTGAGCGATTGACTGTAGAAATTCAAACTCCGATTAGTGATAATGTTACAGACTTGTTTTGTTACAAGTGTAAACTCTTAGTGGAGAGGAACATGTGCGCCGAAGGGGGGCAGGAGGTTCACTCCCTGGCTCAGGAAAATGTATTAAATTTCTTAAGATTTTCTTAATACTAAACGTAATACAGCAATCAGGGAGATGACCCCTCTAGAAAATCTTCTTCGGGCGCCCATGGGAGGGCGGCGTGGACCATGGGTCAGAATTGACGACGAGGCGTTTTGGTGGGTGGCGGGTCAGAATGGATCACAGTGGGTGATGGATCATGGGTCAGAGTGGATCACGGTGGGTCGTGGGTCAATAGGTCATGGATCAAGTTTTCATTGACTCACGCCATCTCTGGTGTTAATATCTCCCCTTTCTCCGTATCCCATAGTGAATGAAAATTAGATTAAGTAATTGTGGGAATTGCCAAGAGTTACAGAAAATGTTTGAAGTGATGAATTTATCCCCCCTACCACAAATCAAACACTATGTTCTGAGAATAGTTATAATCACGCCTGTTAGAGAAGATACGAGACAGTTCCAATGCATTATTCTTAGTATCAGACGAAAATACACAATAATTTTAGACAGAAAATAAAATGAGTTAAAATATTTCTGCCCCTTCCCCAATTACTCATGACGTTCTACGCCTCATGGTACCCCTGTCTGTAGGTAGTCAATCAGACATTTCTTCTTCAGTTGAGGAAACTAAATGATTACAGTGAAATGTGGGTAGACTTGCTTAACTTTCATCGAAATGAGCGTGGAGTCTGTTCTCAGAATTAGAGCACTGATAGGTAAACTACATTTTCTTCTTTCGCATGTTTTCTTCGTTTTTTTTTAAAAAAAATTCTTTCCTTCTTCCTCCTTTTCAAATCCTTTACATAAACATCACTGGCATTCCTTAGTTCTCGTCGTTCGTCTAATGCGATTTAACTCAGTCTAAACTAATTAGCACTCATTTGCAATTCATCGTTGTAGTCCGTCTTTGCGTGAGGTGATTTGAAGCGATTCGCTGTTCGATTCTCTTTCTCCCTCCTACTACTTAGTTTAATGAATAGACTTAATCAGTGTGTTTATGTTAATTCACTTCCTTGTTTCTTCTTTCATCGTGGGTGAAGTGGAACAAACTTTTTTCTTGTCTTCTACAACTCATCACTTATTCCTTCTCAAAGAAAATTTCAATTTGAAGTCATCTTCGTATAGTACATACGATGTACATAAAGTACGAAACTCATAAAGAACAAATAAAGTCTGCTTCCAGTAAAAGGAAAATATTTCGTCAGATCTGAGGATATAAAGAAAATGTTCTGCATTCGTAAATTACTTAACGTGTTTATTATTATTATTATTATTATTTTTTTTGCCATAGTACAGAAGAATCTGTACTGAATACACTATTTGTACTGCCAAACAAAACGGTGTATCATTCAATCATTCAAATGTCATCACTCCTGCACAGCAGTCCTACGAAACTTCACCATTCTTTCTCGAAGACCCTGTATAATATGAAAATTCATTTCGAAAGAACAAACGATTTGAAGGAGAAATCAGTAAGATCAAACAATTTCAGTTAATTTCAAATGAAACGGAAAGTAAGATACCCATATAAATCAATGGGCTGGAAAATAAAGAAATAGATAGTTACTCATGGTTAAATGTTTCTTCCATTTTGACACTTTCAATAAGGACAGTAGACTAAACTAAGATGGGAGCCGAACTATCGTTATCCGTTCAATGCTCACCTGAATGGAATTGAACGTCCTTGTGTACAAACGATGCGCGCGCTAGCTACTGAATTAGCGGAGAGGACGACTTAGTACATGGGGATGTGCATTATCCTGTTGGAAGATGAGAGTCCGCAAAGTGTCAATACAGAATTGATGAAGTAAAGAATGTAACGCACTATCAGAAACCTAGACCGGATATGGGACCAAGACCAGAGGTGAATGGAATGTGTAAATCAATTGGGCTCATTTAACTATGCTTGTGTGGATTCCGTATAGCAAATATGAACATATGCTTGATTTTCTGTTCTTTTCCATGTCTACAGACATGCATCCAGTTTCTAGCATGTGTGAGACAAAAACGATTCCCATTGCTTAATACCACTGCCCTCCATTCACTTTATCACTGTAGCCTCTTTCAACAGCATCAAAGCTTTTGATGATGAGCAGATGTCAGGGAAATATGGGATAATCCTTGAGAGGAATACGGAAACATAACTCTGCCCCAACAGCTCTGTGCAGCAGGAGAGATCTGATTACACTGGCCGTTCCGTGCTGCCAGATAGGGTGCTCCAGATCATTCTAATCATGTAACATCCGGTGCGTGGTGAGGGCACTGGAAGACTTGTTTGAGAGAGAAATTTTCAGTTTCCCATCAACTATGAACACATTACGACTCACACGATCGGGTATTTTGCGAAACAAACACCAGGTCCTTAGCAACCTCACTATATGGCCACGCTCTAAGCCAAGTGCACAACAGGCGTTGCCCTGGCATTACAACCATGGATTGTGATCCACATATAGCAGATTCGAAACGTTAGTTACCGTCTTGTGCAACGACCTTCAAATTAATTACAGCTACTACGATTAGCCTATCTTCTGCTGTGGCCATTGTGCTTGGGACCTTCAGACTAAGATCATCATGCCCTATATACAGACATGTTCTATTATGAGAGTTTAGTTCGAACTGGACAATGTAAAACGACTGTTTTTGAATGCGTTTCCACCAGTGTAATTTCATTAGTCAACTTTGTAAGTATAGCTCAATTTTTGAGAAACTCGAGAAGATGCATTTTTTAAAGTTACGCAAATGTATATTTATTTAGGGAAAGAAGAATAATCAAAGCAATCCTTTCAATTCAAAATTAATATGAAATCAGATCTTACCAGATTCAAGGGAACTGGGGAACCGATTTGTCTAAGACTTTACCTAACTTCCGATGTACAACTGAGAGTTAAGGTGAACTTAGAAGAGCATTAATCACCAACAGATGACAGTACATTCCTGCTAATTTTCAATGTGTTTTGTACGGAATGACAACATTCGCAACAATTCAATCAAATTCAAATTGAATGAAAGATTAACTTGTGCACTTTATGAATATTTTGTTCTTTTAATCGATTAAGAGTGTTTTACTACTGGAAGCATATTTCTGAAGATTAAAAGAAGTGCACTCTATCTTCTATAAAAATGAAAGTCACTATATTTGTGACTTAATAACACTTGACCTACAAGGCAGATGAACAAATTTTCAACGTAGATGAGGTTCTGGCTTTGGATGGTTTCTATCGTTTCAGTTTGACGGTGCAACTTAGAGCAAGGGAGGGCGATATATATATATATATATATAAATGATCGAAAATGACCGATATTAGTGTTGAATCCATAGTTTTCGGTGTCGCTGAGACGAACAGTGGCAGTTAAGATGTCGGTAATAGTAAAAAGTCGGTAATAGCACATCAGTAATAGTAAAAAGTGACTGATTACGGAACATATTACTAATTTTTATTATTTTAACCCAGCAAAGAGGGTAACTGACAATAGTAACAAATAAATTTAAAATGCACGAATTATCCTCGTATTTAACTTGCCTTTCGCCAAAGTTTGAATATTCACCTCTTGAATGTGACTGGATTATTATGAATACTGTCGCTTCCTATAAAATACATTGACAAGATAGGGGAAAACTTAGTGCCATGTATTGACAATATTTACTAAGGAAGTATGAAAAAATTACAAAATGCCCATTTTTCTTAACATCAAAAATTATAATAATACTAGTGTTGTATTTACATGGTGTGAATATTTGCGTGTAAAATCCGAGTAAAGAGCACGGGAAATTTGATTTGATGTTTAGTTTAGCGTCCCTTTCAGCAGCGAGGCTATACGAGACGTGAGCCTACAACTAAACATGGAATCCGAACCACATGAAGAGGAGGAGAAAGTAGAAAGAATAAATGAGAAAAGGAAACAAGCACTAACAAGTTAGTGAACGCCTATGAACAATCGTTCGAACAAAACTGGATCAAAATAAATTTAATTTCCTGTATTATGTATGACATCAGAGTCAGGTGATATTCACACGAATACATGTATGAAAATGACTTCCATAGCACGAAAAATTATCGTTCTAGTCACTGTATTTGCAAGATTCCTTTTCCGTTGTTGGGTATACAATGTTCAGCTCTCTCATGTGCCGAAATGCGATGCGAGGTCACATAACTTGGCACGAAGCCTTTATCCAAATCTGTCACAGTTGGACCATTTCCATGCAAGGAGATCACAAACAGTGTTGTCATCTGCACACACCTTTTACAAGTTTTTGCCACATTTATTCACATAATGCAATGGGCTTAGTTGAATACAACTCTTTTTCAACTAATCTACCTTGAATATATTTATCTATGTCAAGCAGGTTTCATATAACGAAATAAGCTTGGACGCTTGGAAGAAATCACAGAAGAGACTTAACAGTGTACAATTTTACACTTTATTATTATGCCATGTTTACGGAGGCAGTTCATGTCCAGTGGAGGTTTAAGATATGCTAGTTTATTTTACTAAATTCGAAAGAACATTTTGCTTTAAAAAGTAATTTTCGCAAAAAATGCCTTTTTTTCCTTCATTTTAATTTCAACAACATAAGTATGTCGTCTTGCATCATAATAAGACATTAATTATGTACTATTACATATTTATCTGTAACATGTCTAATCAGTATTATCAACGACACTATAAATTATGATCATTATTAAGATGAAAAATATAACATCACCAGAAGCAAACAAACTAATTTAACAACTATAATTCCAACTACTCTCACACCAAATCAAATTAAATGAAATTTTACTGCTATATTAGAAGATAATCTGGAAATGCTAACGCATGCTAACGCTAACGCTAATGCTAACGCTAAGATAATCTGGAAAGAATAAAAAAGCTTTCGCTCAATTCTCGAGAAAGTTTTAAGCTACACCACATCTCCTTGATTAGATTTCCACAATTTGCTAAAATGCATTTCGAATTTTCACAGAAGTTCTTAAGCATCCAAGTTGTACTTTTAGTTAAATAAACTAGATTTTTTTTTCACAAAACACGTAGTATTTTATTATACAAAAGTTCAAAACGCTAAATTTTATGATTTTCGCCCAAACGTGGATTTCTCTCAGGTTTGAGGTTAACTCATGGTTCAGTGACACGTTACTCTCTACGAAAAGCCTGCAGTGAAATCCTATGGGTGAGTCAACCAAGAAGTATTTCCGCTAGTACTTCCAGCAACATTTGTGGTGGGTTCCAATGAAACATGATACATATGAAACATACAATGATTATGTATTGTTTTGACTTACAAAATATTAAAACGAAAAAGAGAATTGCAAGTTGTGTTTACATTTCCCAAAGAAGGACCTTTAAAGAGCAATAGCTTCCTCGTAGCTACCTGTATAGCGTACGCACTTTGAGTGCACAGGATGTCTACTGATACTGGAAATACTCGAAATACTGGAATTTAATTTTGATACTGGAAATACTGAAAATATGCTGGAATTTTGATCCACATACTGGAAAAATTATGAAATATACACAAAATTACCATTCTTTATAATCTACCCTGTATTTTTGAACTCCCAAAGTCCAGGATAATAACAATCTTGCATTATAACTACAATAGAATCATATAAAAGTTATATAACTTAATAATACATTTAGATAATACAAATAATACTTGGCTTACTGTGTGTCAGGTCTGCGAGCAGAGTGTCTACGGGATATGAAAGTCATGAATTGAGGTGGTCGGTCAAAGGAAAGTAGTGAAATCCATGAAGAAAGTGATTTTATAGAACAACAATACTTATGTAATACAGTACAGTTACTGAAATAATATTGTGATTTTCCCTAATGATCCGGCGTCAAGACATGACGCCATCTCTCTTGGGGTTGCAGGTAGTCACTAACTTTCCCCTTTCTACTAATATTGTGTTCAGTTTCCGCTTTTTTTTTTTTCAATACCCCACGTATAATAACAATGAATGCATTATATTAAATGCAATGCTTTAAGTACAGTATATAGGTTGCAAACTAGTCAGTAAAGTCAGTAAAAATATACCCAATGATGAGAAAATGACGAGTTTTAATGTATTGCTTGTGTAAAGATTGCAGCAGCTACATATACCTAATCATTTGTATTTCAAAGAAATCAAGGCAAACTAAATTTATTAAAAATAAAATATTCATTTGATGGTAAAACAATTGCAGACCTGAAATCATCAAGAGTGTGATTATTCCTTAAAAAAAAAAAAAAAAAAAAACTTAAAAAATTATTGTATTAGGTGCTGGAATTTTGCTGATATTTATACTGAATATACTGGAATTTTGAAATTGAAACTCAGTAGACACCCTGGTGCAGGAGATCCGAATTCGATTTCTAGGGGATTCCATGTAAAGTTGTAGGATCATATCTCATATGTCTCGTTGTTGATAGAGACGCTAAACTTAAACCCAATCCAATCCAATATAAAGATCAAATGGAGCAAATATACGAAAGATAAGGAAATGTATTCACAGGAAAATAAAGTGAAACGCACACATGCTTATGCTTTCCTTACCTAGCAGACGTATTGTTTTGAACTGAAAATGTGATTTTTAGGCCATTACATTTAGGTCAACAGCAGAAGTAACAATTTAGCTTGTGTCATCTCTGAGTCATATGAATAAGTAAACTTCCTTAATGTTGTACTGTACGATAAAGAAAACGAAGAGACTTGGAAACGAACATTCAAGACAATTTGGAGGAATGAAGAACAGCAAGAAGAAACGAGAGAACCGTTGAAAGACACACAGTCACGATGGTGCCCATTACCAACTTACACAGTGTAATGAAGAGAATCCTATTCTTTACTTTAAAAAAAAAAAAAAAAAAATCAAGTGAGTTACTATTGATGCACAGTATTACATTAAAATAAAAATAATTATAACCGAGAACCAGATTACTATCTACTGTTTATACATAATCGAAAAAATGTAACATTCGGAAGGCGACCCATTTTTCTACGTTGCCAGAGATCAGACAAATATTGAGACGGGACCTTGAATATACAAACAACAAGGGGTAAAAGTGCGGGGGAAGGCCGTCCTCACACTTCAAGAAAATATCTGTAGCATCCCCCACTTTCTAAAAAAATTCATTGGGCAAAGATAGGCACGGGAGCGGCGTGACGTCATGCGTCCCCTTACCTTTCAAGATCCACTTTTACCCCTGCATACAATTGATCATTTCATTATCTTGAAACAGAAGAACAGTAGAGAAAAACGTAATTTTGGTGATAAACACAAGCATAGGCAGTCGCGGATCTAAAAGGTAAAAACTGGGGGCATCCAGAACCCAGACTATGATAGATATATCACGAGTTTACTATAAACTTTCAAAAATGTATAAATAATAGCTTAAATTATTTTTGTTACCCAAAAAAAGTGGGGGCCCTGGGCCCCCGGCTAATTCAGCCACTGAGCTTAGGCTTAGAACCAGATACATCAATATCTACAAATTATACGAGAAAATGAAATTAGACGAAATCTTACCTCCCATGGGTATGCTAATGAAAGCGAGAGTATAAAAGAATCAACGGAATAATAGCATGGGAGGAAACCGGAAAATCGAGAGAAAATTCAGAGACAGGATGTCTGTTTATCAAAAACTTACATAGCTTGGCACTGGACCAGACTAATCGCACCACATGTAAGCGCTCGACCACTGAGCCATCATGGCCTCAAAACTATATGAGAATTGCGAATAAAACCTAACTACTGTACGCTGAGCATTATAAAAAAACGTTACTTAAAACCAGCTTTTTATTAACATATGCCAGTGCAAGCTGTATCTATTCATATACCGTATTATACGTAAATCAGAAATACCTAGTTTAATTTCAACTGTATCTTTATGACAATTAATGATATCTTATTCTGCAATTAAAAGTGGATCAGTCATTGAATCAAATTGTCGGAACAAGAATTTTAGGAATGATAAAAAAAAAAAAAATGCATTGAAAGATTGTGATCTTGGACAATAATTAGTTTTTGGATCAGGGAGCACAAAAGTTTTGAACGGCCCCTAAATCGAGTTTTCGTATTTATACGAAATAAGCACATCACACTGAGTTAAATGATAGTTTAAGTTTGGCTACAGTATATATAGTTCTCTAGATATAAGGTCTAAAAGAAGATTTTAGATTGAAATGTATTGGATCTTTTTATCCAAAAACTGAAAAGTAATGCTTCAGGGTTATCGTTCATTATTTTACGTATTTTAATAATTTTTCCCTTCGTACATCAAACTATAAAACATTTTATTTATCAAAGGAACGATTCAAGGTGAAAACAATCTATTTTATGAATACGTCAGGTTCCTCAATGACTTATTCAATTATCATTTACAGAAATATAACATATCGAATATAACTAACTAAATAATTAGTAAATTTGACTTTGGATCGCGTAGAATCTAGCTTAATTCAAAATAGTCTATATGAAAATTATAGAACAAAACTGAATAGACAATACATACGTAGATCAAAATAAAGTGTTATCTGAAAATTAAATAAGGAAATGTCTATATTTTTGTATTTTTATAAGTTATCCTAAATACAAAAATATGAAAACTTCCTGTTTTTGTTTTTATGGCCTAATTTACTATTAAACATCGTATTATTATAACAGTGTTCATTGTTAAGAGCAACTCTAAAGTTCAACGCAAATTTTCTCCTTACGAGGAGAATTTTAGACAGCAGGCGAATTCAGATTATGTGCTATTGTATGGAACTTATTCACCTTATTTTTCAGGACGTGCGGACCATGAACTAAGGGGAACTTCGCCTCCTTTTGAATCCAGTTAAAAGTTATTTCAAGCAAAATATGCACCACGTTACAATTCTCAAAATCAACTATATAAAACAAAAGGAAAAACTGAAATAACATTCCACAAAACGTAAAAAATATTCCCGATTTGGATGTTAAAGTTTTTATCAGATCAGATTTCCACCTGTACTGAGAGTCTACATTATCGTATGATCATACTGTTTCTCTGAGTTGTAGACTCTAAATATGCCACAACTATTATACTTTTATGGTTTAGTATTTCTAAGACCTACAGCACTACATGTTAAAATTTTAATATTGCCTTCTGTTTAACAAGTATTTTAAACATAGCTAAACTGGAGATTATATTTGGAATCACATTTAGGTCATATTATTATATCATTACAATGCTTTTATTAGGTTATTTTCCTCTTTGTTAGGGACCGCGGTGGCTCACTGGCAGAGCCTTTACCTCTGGTGCATGAGTCCATGGGTCGATCCCAGTTCGCACCAAGTGAGCTTTGTGGTGGACAAACACCGTGCGCGTGGGTTTTCTCGTGGTTTTCTCGCTTCCTCATACTCCTTTCACTCCATCATTGCATTCATTTCTCATCTTGATCGTCTCCTTTTGCCCACTGGGCATTAACGTGGGACGTAAAACTTAAAGATTTCATTTCATTTAAAGATTTTTTTCTCTTCGTTATTAACAAATCTTGTAACTTATATTTCACCCACTTTCATACCAACTAAAACATTGAAATTTTGTAAGATACGTGAACCCGATGACAAAATAATATTTTCACATAATATTCGATGGAGCTTATCATTTTACTGTAAAATTTACCATAAAATAAAACTAGCTAGTCATAAATTATCATCCAGTGTTTGTTGCTTAGAACAACTCAAACCGTCATAAAAGTTTGCATAATTCCAAATTACTAAGGAGTTCTATTTACTTCATATCAACAAGGTTTGAGTCTTTTTCTTTCCGTAATAAGAGAAAAGAGACTATTGCATTGCACAAATTGAATAAAGACTAAGAAGTAATACGTGGGTAATAATAATAACCGTAAAGAACTTTTGAAATCAATGCTTTTATCAAATGTATGTTAAAAAAAAAGTAATGTATTTTTTTTATGGGATGGTTCAGTGTTTTTGCCTTATTAACAAAAGTATAGAAAAATGAGACTAAGAGAGAGTATCGGGCGCCATTTACTCAGAGCACCCAATGTTTTCACTTTAGTACCACTTTTTTTTTTTTACTTTACCCTACTGGAAGAAACGTTTTTTTCTTTTAGTGTATTTTGTAAAAGCACTGTTTTAGTTTTTACACTATTATTATTTAGGAAATTCGTGTTATTATTCAGTTCAAAATTTCTTGTCGCGAATTCTGTTGAGGAATTTGAAGCTTAATATATATAAAACGATAATTACTTATGTCTGTTGTTCTGTATAGTTGCAAAACATGATCAGTTACTCTGAGGGAAGAACGTAGTCTGATAGTATTTGAGAATAAGATCCTAAGACGAATATTCGGACCCAAAAGAAATGGGAACAGGGAATGGTGCAAATTTCATAATTTATACCGTTTACCGAACATTGTTAGGATCATCAAATCTAGGGGGCTAAGGTGAGCAGGTCATGTAGGCAGAATGGAAGAAAGTAAGCACGCTTTGAAAGTTTTAAATGGAAGACCAATCAGAAAACAACTATTCGGAAGACCTAGGCGCAGATGAGAAGACAATATTAAGGTGGACCTCGCAGAAATAGGAATACAGAATAGGAACTGAATGCAATTGGCCAAGGACAGAAATCAATGGAGAGCTTTTGTGAACGCGGCATTAAACCTCCGGGTTCCATAAGCCATAGAGTTAGTTATTATTATTCTATTATCATTTGATTTCTGGTACCTATTTGATTATACAATTTATTTCAGTTTAACATGCCACGGTTATGCCCTTTGGGCTAAAGGAGACGGAAGATTAATTTTGTGTGCTCTCATACCGGAAATCCAACCCGGGACTCACTACACCAGACGGGAGAGCTGCCTATATAATTGAATTATCAACATGGGAGTTGTACGCTTACCATCGTACAAGCAGCATACGGTAATTATAAGATTATTTTATTATTACACAAACACAAATATTTTTTTAATCATCAAAATCATCGTAAGTATTCTATACTATAACAAGTTACTTGTCTAAAATGAGGATTTCCATGAGGTCCTCAGCTAATCGTGTAAACTTGATATAGCACCGATTTATTTTGATATCGTTAATTAATACTCATCCTTCCATCTCTTTCCTCTTTTTCTTTCCACCATACCAATTTACATTTCACGATATACGAGGAAGGATCAAAAAGTAATGCCTCCCTCATTATATTTTTTTTTCTATTACAGCTACTGACTTATCTATGCATGACGTTATAGAGTTAGCCTTCCTCCACTAATGTAGTCTTTCCTTTTTCAGATTGTATTATTAGAACCATGGATCTGAAGCTAAAAGAAAGGGTCGTCATCGAATTTTTGGCGAAAGAAGGTTGTGCACCTAAGGAAATCCATATGCGGTTGAAGAATGTTTATGGGGATGCGGTAATGGACATTAACAATGTACGGCGTTGGGTGAAGAAATTTAGTAACAGAGAAACAGAAATCGCTGATAAACCAAGAAGCGGCCGGCCGACAACATCGATCACAGATGCAAATCGAGAACGTGCTGAGGAATTGATTCGAGGATACAGGTGCATTACAGTTCAGAGTGTTGTTGATGTTTTGAACATCTCGTATGGCTCTGCCCAAGGAATAATTGCTGACTTGGGATATCACAAAATGTGTGCTAAGTGGGTACGTAAGCAATTGACTGTTGATAATTGGAGGAGGCGAGTGGACATTTGTCAAGAGCTCTTGGACGCATTTGCAGTTGGAAATCAAGACTTCTTCAAAAAATGTGGTCACTGGAGATGAGACGTGGACATACCTGTATGACCCTGAGAGCAAAGTTCAATCCAAGGAATGGTGCCACAGCGATTCTCCCCGTCCCAACAAATTCAAGTCTTTCAGATCAACCCAGAAGATTATGGCAACAGTCTTTTGGGATACACAGGGTGTTATTCTTGTAGATTTCCTGCAAGATCGTGCCACAATTGACAGCGAAACCTACGTAAACACACTTCGGAAATTTAAGGAAGCGCTACGAAAGAAGAGACCACAACTGAAAGACATTCATTCCATCAAACTCCATCACGATAATGCACGCCCACACACGTCATTTTTCACAACTCAGGCGATTGCGAAAATGGGTTGATCAGTTGTGCCTCACCCACCCTACAGCCCTGATTTGGCCCCTTCTGACTTTTATCTGTTTGGCCCTCTAAAAGAGCACCTACGTGTTGCCGATTCAATGATTTGGATAAAGTTAAAACAGCTGTAAAATCATGGGTCAAAAAGCAACTTCCTGAATTTTTCCAAAAAGGTTTTGACGCCTGGATTCAAAGATGGCGTAAATGTGTTCAAATTCATGGAGACTATGTTGAAGGGTAGGATTCTGTAGAGGACAGTTCAGGCTATGCTCTGCAATAGCTTGTCTTGTTCTATGTTCATTAATACATATTTTGTGATACAGGAAGCAATACTTTTTGATCCCCCTCGTACAATTTATTCTCAATGTTCTAGAAGTATTCTCTTCATTACAATGTTATTAGTAGCCTACTTTTCTGTTTGTTAGAAGCAAATCCTGAAACATACATTTCAAGCACTTTCATACTAACTAGGAGCCTAAAATATTGCACAGATACCTAGTCCCGATGACAACACAAAATTTTCAACTACTTTTTGTTCTAGCTTACTAGTTCTAAAGCTTTTCCACTAGCATAGTACCATAAGTCGTACATATCACCCATCATTGACTCGCGTACCACTGCTCTAACTTACAATTTTACTGTAAAATAAATTAATTCCAAATAATATCGGTCACCTACTGCTTATATAGTCCAAACTCTTACAGTAGTATGATTGGTTGCATACGACCAGGCGTTCTATACAACAGAATCTACATATAAATGAAAGTGACTATGTTTATGACTTAATAACTCTTGAACCACCTGACCGATCTCTATCAAATTTTCGATATAGATGAGGTTCGGGCCTGGGATGTTTTTCATCATTTCACTTTAAAGGGGGAGGGGGATGTATATAAAAATGATCGAAAATGACCGATATTGGTGTCGAATCCATAGTTTTCGGGGTCGGTGAGACGAATAGTGACACTTCCTATGCGGTTTAAATCCAAATTCAGCTCCGCAACTTGGGGGAAGGGAAGGGGGAGATACCTATATAAAAATGATCGAAAATGACACTTTCGATGTCGTTTAAATTCATTTCAGCCCGTATTATTAGGCTACTCCTAAGGGAAGATGGTGACATGTAAAAATAACTGAAAATGACCGATACTAGTGTCGAATTCATAGTTTTTGTGATCCCTAAGTTGATTGGTGACAGTTTTAGTGCCCTTTATGTCCAAAATGAAACGTACTCTCCCCATACGGAGAAAGGACATTCTGCTAGTACCTACTAAATTTTGATTGAGCCTGAAAAAATAATAAAAAGTAAAACAGAAATAACAAGAAAAAACTTTTACAAGCAAAGCTTTTATAAATTGTACTAAAAATACTATTTTTATTTACCTATTGTGGTGTGGTTAAATGAAGAAATTGGACTAAAGCTAAAAGCATTGGCCACGATTGATTGTAATTATATTGCTCTTTGAAATACTTCATTTTCCCTTAGTATGCAAGATAATCAGATTTCCAGTACATTGTTTCGCATGTAGGCACCGTATGTGCAAACAAATTAACAAGGAAACATTCAGTACTTGTTAATTTCAGAAACGGGCTTTTCCTTCCTTCTCGCTGCAGTAACAACGCTAACCTTCTCATTTTCTACTTTCTATCATGCACCTCATCGGAATCTTTTCGCACGCAGGGAGTTGGTTACTCTGACCACATGAGCCGTACGAAGACTTCACTCAGCTCCGTTAACTCTATTTCTGCTCATGCCGTGTTCAAGGGGGCTGGTGTAGCTATTTTCGGTTTCTACAATAACCAATGCCTTCAAACACAAAACGGGAGCAGTATATGAAGCAAATGTATGATACTGCAATATTAAAGTACAAAATACATATGTATAGCCTTCTTTCCACACTAAATAAGGTGAAACGACGTGTATAATCTTGGCTTAAGAAATATCTTTAGTTACCATATATTTTCATACTAGTCCTGCAACTAAAACATTTCGGAAGGAAACCAGATGTACGTACAATAGTTATGAATAAATACACTGGGGGCACGGTCACTCAATGGTAAAGCGCTTATCTCATATGCGTGTGGTCCCTGGTTCGATTCCGGGCCAAGTAAATTTGTGGTGGACAACACCGTGCCTGTGGGTTTTCTCGGAGTACTGACGTTTCCTCCCACTTTCTCATTCCATCAACTATACCATCATCATTCACTTGCTTTATCATCGCTCTTAGCCTATAGGGCATAATTGTGGGACGTTAAACTGAAAAATATTTCATTTCCACTTCAATAAACAACAACAATTTGTCTTTTCAAATATGAACTTATACTACTAAATATGTTAAGAACTTGTGATTTCCGATCGAAATTTCAAAATATGAAGTCTGGTAATGAAATGTATTACTTGATACATTTACTTTTTTTTTTTTTTTTTTTTACAATAGCACAATACAGGAAGTCTCTCCTGTAATTTTGTACATTTCTTAAAAGAAATTGAAAAAAATTCATTTTTTATTTATTTTCGTATCTTTCGCTATTCCTCAGAAAGGATATAAAATATATATATATATATATATATATATATATATATATATATATATATATATATATATATATATATATATATATATATATATATATATATATATATATATTTATCTGCACATGGTGCTGGAACATTTTCCCACACAAGAAATAATTAAACGTTGAAGAAATATCCTCCTGCGAAAATGAACGATCAGGTGGTAATGCTTTACGATAACTCAATACAAGAAAATCTATCAATATCCACGTTTCGAGTTTGACTAATATATAGCTAGCTATACAGCGAAGTTGAAGAGAGAAGAATACTGGATAAATTAAAACGAAGACAAGTAGCTGATTAGGAAGAAAACGACTTATGCATGGTAGAAGGTAAGAAAGGAAGAGGCAGAGTAAGACTAAATTCTTAGACAATATTAAAGGGCGAATCTTACGCAAAAAGGAAAGTAATTCGCTGAAATTGAATACAAGCTTCTAAATTTGTGCTAAATGATCTACATACTATTAAAATACTTTCACCACCATTAGTGTTTGTTATTACTACCACGACAATGATAACTATTTATTTTTTCTGGTTTAAGACTACATACAAGTTTAAAAAAAATCAAAACTAAAATCACAATTTTCTGATATTTTTATGTTTAATTTGAGTAAAATGTCACTGAGAAGTATATTTAGCTCATGTACACTCAAAATTTACTGCTAACTTAAATTCTTTTCATATTAACTGACACTCCGTTATTGGTAATGAATTAGGTATATCTAATGCAAGTTACAAAATCATAGAGGTCTAAGAAGTTCTCCCCACTTAATGTTTTTGGCATAAATTTTCCCTCCGCTCTCACTAATAAGTTACTGGAGGTGAATCAAGCAGCACTATTATCAGAACTCTCCAGATTAATTCCAGTAATTCATTTGTAATTAACATAATAGTTCATACGTAATTAAAAGGTGAACTAGTGGTATAAGAAGATACAGAAAACAACTAGAGTTAATTGATCTGGCAGCATTCAAGTGGTGTGCAATATTTGTTGTTTGTGTGTTGTTCAGCTTGTTGTAACTACATGTATATTAAAATAAGAAACGCTTTAGAACATTCTTCTGCACTCCTCCCCCTCTACTTCGACTGTGATGACTGTTTACAATAGTATAAAGGAATTGGCGTATTTACGATTTTGTTTCCGGGGGGCTTTGCTAACTTTATTCCTGCAAATGGGAAAACTCTACAAGTTATTTCAATTTAAAATAGTAAAGTTTCGGGGGAGGGCTTAAGTCCGGAAGCCCTCCCTTAAATATCCACTGGTATAAGCAGGGGTGCCCATCCCCCCCCAAAGCTGATGGCGCACTCCCCCCAAAAACTAATAATCTCTTCCCTCCTCAAAACTCAAGTCCTCTAAAAACAATTGCCCAGTGTAGCAGTAGTTTTTATAGTACTAGTAAGTGTTATTTTTGTTGTTGTTTTTATTTCCTGTAGTAGTATTATAGAATGCTTGTAGTTGTAGTAGGGGCCGTAGTAATTATAAAAATGGCATTATTTTTATTAGTAGTCTTGGTAGTGTACAATACTAAATATGTTCTATAAGGATATTGAAGGGTATAAAAACTTCTACACACTGCGTATGGCACAGGTATTCTTTTTTTACAATTAGTAGTATTATTTTTTTATTTACAAAATATTGATATAATTCTTCTGTACACGAAAAGTAAGACGCAAGTTACAAGTTATTGAGTTTGATACCAAAAGAAAATGTTATCCTCGAAATTAGCCTACAAAAAGAAGTGATATCCAACAAAAATTATTCCTGTAAAAGAGTCAAGTACGAGTGGCCTTAAAAAGAATTGAAATCACCAAAAAAGGCGCCAAGTTCTGGTGGACAACAGTTACAAACACTCACTGGCTCACTTCAAATTTAGATTTGAAACTTGGCTGTTGTCTGTATGGTAACAACTAGCTCACAATTATGTCAAACTACTTTATAATTTTCAACAGACAACATAGGCAAGTTTCAAATCTAAATTTGAAAGTGATTCCTTGAGTGTTTGTAACTGTTGTTCACCAGAACTTAGCACCAAGAATTGAAATCACAAAAATGAGCGCCATTTTAACCGATCTATTGTTCGGTTACGTTTACATTTATTTATTTATTTATTATGGACGACATATAATACGTAACAATATTCTGTTACTACTTGATGTATAATGAATGTTCATATTTTCTATAGTTTTCTATGTGTGTGAATGTGTGATTACATTTTCCAGGATCTGCGAAAAACGAACAAATGCCTAGCTGGCTTCACTCTGTACAATACATGGAGCTGAATACTGTATATAGAATACTACTGGAGCGACCTCTCACGGAAAGTCTCTATTGTACACAGTGATGCCACTTTTGAGCTGATTTTCAGTTTACCGCAGGCCCTGGAAAATGTAATCGCACAAACAGAAAAACTATACAAAATATTATCATTAATTCATTTATTATACATTATGTAGCAATTGAACAGCATTACTTATTAAGTGTCGTACATGGTATAAATAAGAAATAAATAAATGCTCCCAGCAGAAAATGGGTAAATTACCTACACAAAGCGATAAACCGACCAGCCCATGCTTTCATGTAGCAACTTGCGCGGTACTTCATTCATAGAGTTTCTAAGCAGGGGGTAGGGGGATTCATTCTCGAGATTAAAAAAAAAAATCGAATCGTGTTCCAATGTTATTCTGACGAGAGCAAAATTACTTATTCGACATTAGAGTAAAATTCTTCTTCCCCAATTTATTTTTTTATTACCCCCAATTTTTTTCTCGATGGCACAACTTGCGCCATTCATCCCTCCTGTAGGCGGCCCTTCTCTCTTAAAACGAACCAACCTTTCCTTTCATACGGCTACTTGCGCGGTATTTCATTCATCGAGTATCGAAGCAGGGGGTACGGGGGTTCACCCCGGAAATTTTTTGAACATTAGCTTCTCAAAATTGTGTTTTAATGCTATTCCGACAGTAAAATTGCTAGTTCGAAAGTAGAATAAAATCCCCCCCAAAATTTTTCTCAATGGCGCAGCTTGCGCCATACATCCCCCCTGTGGGCGGCACTGCTTGAAGTAATAAAAATGTTCATTAAAGTTTGAAATACTAGTGGGGCCCAAATTTTATATAACATTTTCTATGGGGCTCAATTTCATATTCTTAGCGGGACGGGAAATATTAATGCGCTGAGGACACGAGATAATGATGATAGCGATGACGTCTTTTTCCCTGATACAGGAGAGAGAGAGAGAGAGAGAGAGAGAGAGATGCCGGAAAACAGATTCTGAAAGAGAAGAGAGATGAAGGAAACTACAAAACATGCAGGATAGAAAAATACACAGCTTCTTTTACACCCACAAATTTCTTGCACCATTAGTGATAAAATAGCTAATAATAAAAACTGACGAGAAGTAAAGTAAATACAGTAATTACGGATTTATTGAGATCCTTAAAAAGGGTTGAGTAGTTACACTGAAAACTTCATATACATTTCTAGTATTATTCAGAATTCGCTAAACAAGTACACCACAAGAAAGAAAAGAAAGAAAAAAAAACATTCAGAAATAAATCAGAATTTGAAATGGCTTATAAGAACAAACTAGCTTGAGTATTTTGCATTCTCGACCCACCCCATTGTCACCTCTTATACGGCACCAAACTTCATTGCTATATGTATGAATAAATTTAAGCTTAATGGGTGATTACGCAGGTTATTATCTCTTAATGGCGCTATTCTTACGCTCATATAATTTCTATTCGCCAGCGACTGTATTAACGAAGGTGTTAAACACGCTTTCCAAGTGGGCTCTATGGCGTTATTCTCCAAATAACCTGTGATTACAGCAACGGGAAAATCTCTTTTCTAGATTGAAGAAATAACATAAAAAAGAACATTATCGGAATTCCGAAGCTCGTGGTGATCTGAATGTATCAACAGTTATGATAAGCTTTTCGTTCCTCGATAGATTTTTGTGTGTGTGTGTGTGTGTGTTTTGTTTTTGGCGGAAAAAATAATAAATCAATGCAAATACTCCATGATATTGAACATGTTGCAAGAAGTCAATATTAGCTTGGAGTGTAGATTACTGCTGGACCACTATAACACAAAAATAAAAGAAAAGTATTGAAATTTTTCGTAAGTTATGAACACTTATTTATTAAATACTATATTGGCCCAACATAAACTGCACATTTTATCCAAGTTTCAACTGTGAAAAACTAGGATGCGTCTTATATTCGGGACCTACACACATTATGGCATATCGTCGTCATATGATATCGTATCATACAGCAAAAGCGTATGCTATTTAAAAAAAAAATGCGTTGATTTCTTATTTTGACATAACGACTAGGTGAACTTGCGCTGTCTACACAGCGTATCATTCACATACGAGCATGATCTCCTTGACATTCTTCACATCTGTATATGTCCCTTTACAGATAAAAAAGGACGTGTTGATAAAAATCTGCAAGGGGTATCAAAAAGGGGAAGATTTTTTTCGATTCTTTTTTCAATATCTCGTACCATTTGCAAGATTTGAACCTACTTCCGGTTGGAGTTTCTAATTCATGTACCATCAGTGTTTTCTTTCTTCTTGAATGCAATATATAATAAGCAAATACATTACACACACAATTAATTATAATGTCAGTGATGTGTGGCGTACATTGGACAAAACACTCCAAACAATAAAGATTCATCTTACTCGTTAGATTGGAGAAATGGTTATCCTTCGTCTTTCATCATCATTTGGCCATGAAATAAACGCCGGAGAGATATACTAACCCCGTAAACAAATGTGTGGTGTTCGAATGTGTCAGTACTTCCAGTGTACCCCTAAAAAATGTAATAAAGAAATAACGGTATTTTTAAAAAAATATTCAATTAGAACTGAACAATATGCACAAAATATGCAATCGATCAGTGAATACAGCATCTTTCTAGAGCTTATGGTTTCCGAGATATCATTGTGCTCCCCCCAAAAAAGGGCCACAAACATATAAACCTTTCTTGACCGCAAACATAACCTAGCATTTTAATATATAGATAACATAATGCCGGGGAGTAATACAAGTGAAGTCAGTAGTGACAATAGTGATGGCAGTGAATAGGTAAGTTCTGTTGGCTAGCAATCAGTATTCAACAGAAAGCAATTTTTACAGTAGATAAGGAACACAATTGTAGCCTTAGTATTTTTGAAAAATGATACTGTGTTTTGTATTACTGAATTTGTGATAAAATCAAAATTAAATATGAGCCTACCTAATTATATTTTCCTGAATCTTCCGACAAATGATTAGACCCCTGGCATTTTCTTTCCTTCCCTCGGCTCATAGTTAGATATCTTTTTCTTTTCCGCTCATTCAAATTTTACGGTGCGGCTTATACTCGGGCCAATACGGTACTTTTTATTTGCAAAGCTCGTGAAAAAATCATCTGAAATCGAAATTTCAATGTAACAAGGATTCAATTATTCTTGCGACGTACATTTTTCATGTTTCTCATGATTCCCTACATTCTCACAAATTATATATAATAGGTACCGGTAGTACATATAGAATTTTCATTAGCTACTGTATTTTTTTTTCTAATTAATTGTAAAACCACCATATGTGTGAGTTTTCTCGTAGTTTTCCCGTATCTTATCACGATCTTCTTTAGCTTTGGTGCATAATCGTGGGATGTTAAACTCGACAAAATTAAGTCTGTCCCTATTATTGGCAGATCAGTTGCAGCAACTGAGAAGCTTCCATGCTCCACGGTCATCCGCTAACCCCTTCGTATTTACGATTTCTCTGTTTTGATATCGTCCATTAATTATAGTCTTCTTCGCCCTCTTCCTCTCTTTCCTGCCACCATACCTTTTAGCACGTCCTCCATGATAGAGTTTCTTCTTACCCAATGCTCAACCAGTTTCCCTTCCTCTTCTTAATAATATCTAAAATTGTTACAGTGAAAATAAAACGATGGATACAGAGAAGACTATGTTTAAGAACGAAAAGGAAAAAAAAAATAAGTTTTGCGTTCCATGCTTATGTCCTGAAGGCCAAACAACAAGGATAATTAATGAAAATGAAAGACCATGAAAGAACTGATACAATGAGAATGTGAGAAAAAACGAGAGAACTCCGAAAAAAACAACGGATACGATGTTGTCCATCACAAACTCATATGGCCTGCGATCGAACCAGGGACCTCTTGGATCAGAGGTGATCGCTCTAACAATGAGCCACCGTGCCCCCTCCCCCATAAGACTATAACGAATGGATTGGATGATCCTCAAGTTGCACCTCCAATGAGACCGAATACGAATGCGATTGAAAATGCGCACAGCGTAGAGACCTGCACGGGCCGGGCTCAGCCCGAGGCCCGAAGCCCGGCCCGGCCCGCGGGCCGACTCTGTTATTTCTTAGAGCCGGGCCGGGCTTGGGCGGGCCGACTCTGTTATTTCTTAGGGCCGGGCCGGGCTTGGGCGGTCGACACTGATTTCTCTTTAGGTCGGGTCGGGCTGGGGCCGATTAATTGCAATCTTTAATAATTATTGACTTTCGTTAAACGATAGTTAGAATAAAGGCAAATGTTGAAGAAGTGTGCCCGTAAAAAATGTTACAAAACGAAACTTTTAAAATTTATCGGGCCCGGGCCGGGCTTGGGCCAAGAATTTTAAAAAAACTTATCGGGCCGGGCCGGGCTCGGGCCGAAAATCTCCAAAACTTTTCGGGCTCGGGCTGGGCCGGGCCTAGGTACATTCGGGCTGGATTGGGCTCGGGCCGAAAAATTCGGCCCGTGCAGATCTCTAGCACAGTGAACTTAGTATTTGCCGTCACTGGCTCCGAAATTTTGCGAAAGCGACATTTGAAAATTCATATGGACTATTACGCATTTGAGAGAAGGACTTATTATATTGTATTATATTGTATCTGAATATAATATAATACATTTTAGTATATTTTAATATAATATAAAGTGAGAATATACCGTAAGTAAAATGTGAAACTCTCCACAAGGAAAATAGTTTCAATCATTCGAATTGTGGGTTTGATCTTCACCGTTGTCTATTTTCATTAGTATTAATTTTGAATTCACTCAAATATTTTGATCAAATATACAGTACATAAAATACAAAATAGTTCGTACTATTCTCGTATTTTCTAATCCCTCTCTCTCTCTCTCTAGGGATGCGTTCGAGTCGAGTCGAGACAGAATTTTCCTGACAAAATTCGAGTCGAGACACAGCTCTTCCAATAGAAAAATATATATTTTTCGAGTCGAGACATCACTTTTACAGCACATTTTCGAGTCGAGACAGTCTCAAATCTTGTCTCGTGCGCATCCCTATCTCTCTCTCTCTCTCTCTCTCTCTCTCTCTCTCTCTCTCTATATATATATATATATATATATATATATATATATATATATATATATATATATATATATATATATATATATATATATATATATATATATATACTAGATTTACTTAAAATTTTCCCCCAAATAGGTATACTGCTTCTATAGGGATTTCCCACCTGAAAACTGCAACGTTTCCACTGCAGACGATGCTCTAGCCTACCAGTGATAACATTCACTTATGCTAATCATGATGGTACTGTAAAATTGATTCCAAATTTTCTATGGAGATAGCAGCAATTTGTAACCGTAAATATCAGATACACCCTCTTCACTGAGAAATCTCACTCACGGTGTTCCTCAAGGAAGCGTCCTTGGCCCTCTCCTATTCTGTTTCTATATTAATGTTCCATCTGTCTTACAATATTGTATTACATATACGGAGATGATCTTCAAATCTACATATCAGGTCAACCCGAAAATTTTGACAGTTCAATTCATCAAATGAATGATTATTTACACCGCATTTACTTCTGGTCAAATGAAAATGGGTTAACCATAAATCCCCTTAAATCTAAGCGCATTTATATCTCCTCTTATCTCTTATACAAATGCACCGTTCGGACATACCTGCAGTGTTCGAATATAAATGGATCAATTATTCTATTTTCTGAAACCGTTACAAATCTCGGGATAATAACAGATCAATGACAATATTCAAAATAAAATTCAAGAAATAAACAGTAATTAGAGAATAATCCATGCAGTTTTTAATTATTTTTTATTCATTGCTGAGGGCATTTGGGAAAATGTGTATCCATCTGTTGGTTAATAGTGCTACTTTAAACTCATCTTAAACGATTAATTTGAGTGTAAAAAAATCTACTTCTCAGTGTTTCTCGACTACTGCTCCATGGATTGACAATTCCAATATACGAAGATTACTGATACGGAGAAATTCGCATGAAAAAGGTAAATTAATGTTTTACTTATCCGGAAAGCAGGAAGTTGGTTGTGGTATAAACATCGTATGACAGAGCAGAGATTTTTTCTTTTTCAAAGTAGTTTTTGGAACATAATTTTACATGAGACAAGCGAGAAGAGCTGTAAACGGCTACAGTAATGATAATTCCTTTGTTGTAGATTTGCCACTGTTTGGCAGAGTTTTCCTGGAGTGAAGGAAAGCTCTTTGTGACAGAGTGAACGCAAATGAATTTCCTGTTAGTGTTATTTTTCGTATGTGAAAACGGAGTCATGCGAGAATGAAGCTCTCATCTCACTGCACTTGTCTCTAACGTGGCTAACACATAAAGCACACAAATACACACAATGAGAACTACCACCAGCTGTGCGAATGATCTTCCATTAGTGGACGAGTTACCCCTTGATGCAAAGGCCTATGATATCCACGAACCGTGAGAATCAGATGAAATACGATTCTGAGTGCATGTTCATACTGATCTGCTCGCAAAACACAAAAGTGCTCACATTAAGTATTGTAATGCATTTTTTAGAAAAATGATAATAAAAATACACAACCACTTTCCAAAATTACTGAATATTTTCAACTGTTCAGAGTGAACGTAAATTCCATGTAAATAATTCAGTGATGAAAGGTTTTCACGAAACGGTATAAACATTAAAAAGATAACTATTTTGCATTTATAAATTAAGATGATTCTAAACGGCACTCCGCGAACCTCTTCATCTTGACGTAAAACAAAAGTAGTTCTATTGATTAATATCGTATATAAACATGCAGTCATTTCTTATCCTTCCTCCTTCTCATTCCACCAAACATTCTAGTATGCCCCTTAGATACAATTTCATCACAAAAAGCGCTTTGTAAGTTTCTCCTTATTCATCCTTTTAATTATCTCTAATATTGCTCTTCTCTCTCCAATTTTTCCAATACTACTATAGGTCTATTACTAAACAGTGTCTTAGGCTAGCCGCTTATTGAGCAGAGGATAGACCAGTCAAGCTGCTGAGGCACAGGAAGGCAGAAGAGGACGCGAAGAGACAGAAACCTAAGTGCATTGGCTATGTGTTTCAATCACAACGTTGGAGATGCCTTTCTCTAATATACCCTTGAGTAGGTAATGTGGTACGAAACTTTGTTGCACTATTCACAATTTTCTGCTTCGGCTTGCCTGTCGCAGACCTCTATCCTTTGGTTAATGGGAGGTCAACCTTACTGTGATTTTCGTACATTGGCAGGGAAATTACATAAACTTTTCAGAAATTTGCTACCTGGCACCATGAAGAAAAAAATCAAATTACAACGAAAGAAATGAAGTCCATTGAGTTACATGGAGAAATTTCTTTCCTTCCCTTTGAAATGAAGTATCATAGCCGTAGTAGTCTATCGATTGCCGTGTGCGATCACCGAAGTTAAGCAACGTCGAATATTAGATAGTATTTTGATGAGTAATAACATGGGAAAAAGCACAAGGCATTGGCAATGCACGATGAAATCAACTAGGGAGCTACTAAAAGGAAAAGGAGTTGTAGGCTTTAAAACCAGCAACGACAGCCGTAGAGGTCTGCGCAAATGTAAAATATTATATCCGCACCCGTGTTCGCAACACCATCGGCCGCACTTGAATCCACAGATAATGAGACCACATACGCAGATTTTTTCTGTAACATTAAAGTTTCAAAAATAGTTCCTAACACAATATTTGGAAGTAAATACATACTTTGTAGTATTGTAAATCGAACAAATTCCAAATAACAGGAACAAAATAACAGTAAGCCCTTTTCATTTCTTCCCAAATAACTACGCTAAAGTTCAATAAAAACCATGATATGAATGTGCACGACAAGTGACATGTCTCGTTTCGTCTCGAATTTTCGAGAGGTCCCATGAGACGGCTTGTGAAGTGTCCCATCCTGTTTCGAAAATTTTAGATGTAATTTTTTAAATTATTTCCAAAGTAGTATTGAATTCTCAGTTATTACGGACTTGATCGAGTGATATATATATATATATATATATATATATATATATATATATATATATATATATATATATATTACTCCTGATACACTTTTCCTGGGAATAGTACATAATACTTAGTAAAAATTAACAAATGTTTCTTGAGATGGTGAGATGATCTTCGTTTTTGCTTAGTTTGTCACTGAAATCATAAATAAATTGAAAACTTATTCTTTGAGCGTGGAGAATGATATTGACAACATAAACTATTCCACTAACTTGTAAGTGGTATTTCCTAATACTTGAATAATTACCAGAGTGTCTACTAAATTTCCAAAATGAAATTTTTTGACTTCTTCATGACCTTTCCTTTATCAAATCATAAAATTTCCTAACATTTTCAAGAGCGAATTTGGGTGCGAATTAGGCCGATATTTCATTCATGCGATAGAAATGTAGTTTGCTTGCGATTTGGTAGCGTCTAAAACCGGCCATAGACATTTTTGATGGTGAATTTTAACGTTTTATAGAACCAAATTTTCCAATCTGTACTTACATTTGTACAGTTAAAAAAATTCGTGACCCAAAAGCTAAATTTCGTGACTTTTTCGTGACTTTCATGACCGTTTTCTGATTTCGTGACTTTTTTGTGACTTTCGTGACCGATAGACATCCTGATTACGTAAAGAATTTTGGAAAATTTCTAGTTTCGCAATATTTTTTAAAAACTGATGAGCGTACAGATATCAAAATTTAACAAAGCATTTAAAAAAAAAACTGACCTCACAGTTGGGCAGCTCAAAAAGACAGAAAAATGTTGGTTCGTCAATTGCCCGTATTGTTTGATTACGAGTAGTTTTAGTCGTAACTTGTTAAGACTTGCTGCATGATATTACAATTTAATTTTTTAATGTCTATTTTAACTCTATTACGAGAGAGAGAGAGAGAGAGAGAGAGAGAGAGAGAGAGAGAACTCTGAGACAAGACAGGTAGGGCTATGTACTTTCGAGACTACCCGAAAGTCTTTAGTCTTGTTTCGTTTTGTGCGCATCCCCTAATCCACGCAGGAAAAAATTACGGAATTCATATAAATAACATGTGTAGTTGCTTAAAGTCTTCTCAAATACAGATGAATAGATCTTCTCAAAATGAAAAGATGAAAGGGGATTGAGAGGGAAGACTGAACCGAATACGCGACAAAACGTACTAGCGACAAAACGTACCACCGACAAAACGTACCACTTACCCTGAGGGATGCTTGTGAAGGGTTTTCTAAAAACACTTTAAATAATGACAAGCGACAAAACGTACCACTTGCCTGGAGGGCTACTTGCGAAGAGTCTTCCAATCAGCCATCAAATAATGACAGGCGACAAAACGTACCACTTGATAGGACGGTATATACGTATATATATCGGCCAAAATAAGGTTAAAAGTTGAACAGATTGGTGGTGAGAAAAGTACCGATGCAAGACCAAGACTAAGACTAAGGCTAAGACTAAGACCATGCCTGCAAGATTCTTGCCAGACCAAGACCAGCAAGAATCTTGCATATGCAATATTTGAATATTTGCTGATTTCCATCACACCTTATCCAGGCTTTGGACCAGGGACGGATAGGCATTATTAGAGGGGCACGGGCGCTTTCTCCCACAAGGGCCACCAGCATCTCAATGTCACAAATCAATTGCAGTTTTCTTTCTACAGTAAGTCAATAGTATTAACAATTGACAATTAAAACCTGATATTCTTTCATCAGTATATTATTCTGAATTGTTCAAAATATTATATGAAGTTCAAGGAGAACGTATACTATATTACAAAATTAGCAGATGTTTTAGTGTACTAGTTTTTGGTGCTACTGTATCTATCACTTTTGCATTCGAAATATTTTTTAATAAATCTTTTTCAATAGACATCAACATAAATGTTTTCAAATGTTCCTGAGACATGGCACTCGTTAGCCTATTTTTAATGTATTTCAGTTTATTTCAGTTTTGAAAAAAATATTTCACATGTTACCTGAGTTACGGGCAAAGTCAATAAAAATTTGTATGCTGGAAACTTGGATAAGTATTACTGCAAAATTTACAATTCTGCAAAATTAAAAAGCAGCACATTGGACAATTTTGCAACACGTTTTGCATTCGCTTTCCTTGTAAACAAATGTATTTTCTCCTAATTCTGAATCACTTGCACCATCAGCACAGTAATTTTTTTTTTTTTTTCGGTTGTGCTCGTCATCAAGACTGACTTCCAAGGATATCCACGTCCTTCAAAAGTCCAAGAGAATACATTTATAGTATCCTTGGAAACTTCTTAACTGAAGTTTTTCAGAAAATATGTATGTTTATCGAAAGGCACGTCTGGAAGTCCTGTTACTTGGTTGAAGTGTCTAGGGTCCAAATAATCCGTAAAGTACATTGCTTCTTGAATCTTGAAGAAATACTCGAGACTACCATGTCCAATATTGTGTTGAATGAGCCGATGCAGTACCTGGTCATTGGATAGAAGCAGCTTCATCTTCATATTCACAGGAAAATCTTTGTCCATCTCTGAAGGCGAATTGTCGACAGGTCAATAAAAAAAGAAAAAAAGAAGAAAAGAAAGAAATCACGTTCTAAGTCTTCAAATTTGTTACTGGTCTGCAAAGCTTTAATGCTACATTCTTAACGGATTCAAAATCATCTCTCTACTTTTTCACTTGGAACAGAGTAGTCTGCACCATCCGATAGGACTACATTAGCAGCACCCTCTATTTGGAGATAGTTTGACAGAGAGGTCGTCACTTGAAATACCTTAAGGAACATTTGTGCTGTCCGAGTTGTTTTGAACTTGAAAAGATCTTTTATATATCCTTTGCTTTACACCTAGCTTTTGGTTTGATATTTTCTGTAGAAGCAATTTTCTTAATTGTTATGGTCTACTCTATACACAAAACACTTTCTGGGTTCGAAAAATGACCAAACTTTTTCTGAAAAACAGTGTGTTTTCTACCATCTTGTTTCCGCAATAACTGTAAGATGCCTTTGTTAACATTTGATCTTCTAAATGTACATTCGCTGATAAGACTCACGCATAAATATCGCACAGTCATTCAGCAGAACAATGACACAGAATCAATGCAATTTTTTGTCAGATCACATATGACATGATTGAGTATATGAGCGTAACACCACACGTGTAACTGAGTTTCTTAGTGGTTAAGCGGTTAGCGTATGCGCCTTTGTCGTGGGAGACCTGGGTTCGATTCCTGGCGGGAGCTCATGTGCTTCGGATTTCCCGTAAATCAGTATGTCCCGTCTCATATAGCCTCGCTGCTAAAAGGGCCGTTAAACTCAAAATCAACTGAATCACACGTGTAACTGATCATAGGTGAATTGAAAAAATCCGAATATTGTCCTTGCATGTTACTTGAGCCATCGGTTGAATTTCCAATACACTTCTTAATATCAAGGTTCAACTTCTGCAGAATTTCCAGCAGTAAACCGCAAAAGCACTGGCCTGTGGTAGATATGCATTTTACAATGACAACAATACTTTGTTTAACAACCATTTTAACAACATCCCGTAAAACAACAGAGCACTGGCCTGAAATTACTATATCTTGAGTGGTGTCTAATACAGCGTTTCCCTACCTTTTTCAACTTGCGGCACACTACAGGTGTAACTTGAATTCTCGCGGCACATTTATGTAGATATTATTATTATTATTTGTAAATATAAAATACCGTGGTAATTTATTTCTGTGATTACTGATCTCCTCACAGAGAAGAAAGCTCGATAACTTGTTTTCGGTAAATTATTATGCTTATTTTTTATTCTAATTTAAAAATAGAAAACAATTGCAATGAGATATATGAGACTCAGGTTTTTAGAAATACACTTTCTTTTTCGAAAACTGTATCCAACCTTTCAGTAAGAAGGAAGATCACTAAATAACGAACAAACAAATAAATCTCTTTTACTTTTAAAACACATTTGTATGCATGTTTGATTTGTCGAAAAGATTGAATGATATTACGGAACAGTCTGCAACAATAAAGAAGCAATAATGGTCATAACAATGATAACAAATTCTTTTTTCAGCATTAAAAATGTACAGAAAAGTAACCGAGAATGAAAATTAAAATTGTAGATTCATAGTAATGTGAAATATATAGATTTTCCCTTATGTTTTGCAATTTGATTGCCATGAATTAATAATTTTATTCGGATTTCCTCGCGGTACACTGGTTGGGAAACGCTGGTCTAATAGAACAGAAAATATTGAAGCTTGAGAGACTTTTTTCGTAATATCTTCTCTGGTAAGTGTGTTGATAGCATTAAAAACATAATTCACCGTGTTTAGTAAAAGTTATGCGACCACTATCCGGCTTACTTCCTCGTATATGACTCTTCTAGGTGACCTTATCTAAATTACTTTTAAGCGGAAGATCAAATTTGCTTAAGAAAGGAATAATATCCAAAAAGTTTCCATGATCTATAGCTGTGTCTTTCAGTTTGTAGACTGCTACATTTCCTCTGTAAATGAGCCCTCTTTTACCAATGAGTTTCTGAACTTTGACAACTCGATATATTACCTGTCTGTTCTTCTCAGCCTTATACTGCCGTTGTTTTACCTGTTCATGAGGAAGTAGTTTCTTAACATTATGTTCTCTTTTGTTAGATATGTAAGCACCCACATTGGTCTAATGTATTTTGGAAGATTCTTGTTCTATTACTCGCTGATAAACGTATTTAATGTTACGTTTGTCACGTACAGAACCTTTAAGGGAAGTTTGTTCGATCTGGAGAATAATCTGTGAACACGCTGAAAAAAAAAATGCTTGAAGTGGTACGTTTTGTCGCGAATTAAATACCCGAAATGTTTTAATTAGTCCAAGACAGGTTGTAATTTATATAAGTGGTACGTTTTGTCGTGGAATAAATATCAGAAATGCTTTAATTAATCCATGACAGGTTGTCATTTATGACAGGTCGTCAAAAGTGGTACGTTTTGTCGCGAAAATTCAAGTGGTACGTTTTGTCGCTGGTACGTTTTGTCGGGACACCGAATGAACCACCTTATCAGAAATCACCTAAACACAAAGAAAAGGAAGAAGAAAAAAACAGAATGAAACACAGTTCTGGTCTTGTACCGAAATAGTATAAATAAAAGATGTCAATAATAATTATTGGTAGAATACTTCGAGGGGGGGGGGGGGATCACAATTCTTCTTCTTTTCACGAGAATTAGCAATTTTATCCGCCACCCGCGAAGAAAATAAAAATATACCCTCAAAAACCTATATTGACACTGACACCCGTGGATATCCGCATTAGAGCGGTGGGGCTTACAATGTGCTTACCATTTATCACGCACCCTAAAATTGCTAGCTGGCTTCTAGGGTTCCATTTTCGAGTTTAGTTTACTTTTCCAACGCAGAAAAATCAATTGTCAGTTATTCAAATTCGATCATGGACCATTCAATAATAATTGGAAATATCAGTTATACAAGAACATTCCTTGAGCTTTGGGCAATGTATAAGTAACTTGATCGGCCGAGTAGGTCTTTCGCTCCATGTGTTGCTCTTGTTCGTCACATATGTTGCGTCCTTCGCCCCTCCGTTTCATGCAATCCACAAGATCCACTCTTGACTCTTCCACATAAGGCATTGAGCTGGGTGGGATAATGAAGGGGAGAGCGGCATGCTTGCTGCAGTTCAGTCACAGCTGCTGTGTTCTGGTATGGTGTCATGTACTCTTGCCCCTTCCACCCGAGCAGAGAGAGAGGGGAAAGCAGAGTACACTACTTCCAAAACCCACGCATCCTGCCATCATTCCCATGAAAGGAAGATTTTTTTTTTATTTTTTAAAAAAAACTTTAAAAACTTTTTTTCACCCTACGCTGTCTTGATCTTTGGGTGACGTTTTGGCGGGAGGAGTAAGGTCTCAAGGTCTGATACAACGAAGAGAGAGAGAGGGGCAGAACGAACGCAAAATGGACTCCCACCCAAAGCGTCCAGTGTTCTTTTTAACCAGTGAGAGAGCGGAGTGGACAACATAGCTTAGCATGTTGTGTTACAGAATAGTTGAAGCAAGTTTCTTTTTTTGTTTTTTATTCAGTGATTAGTTCACCTGGTTGGAGATACATCACCCGTGTAGGTGTGGCTTAGACAGAACGGATCAAATTCATTGGTGGTGAGATTCGTATATATACGTTACCTTCAGTTCCACCTTACCATACATGTTTCAGTACGTAAGACAAAAGGTATTACACATTCGTAAGCTCCTTGGCACACGAATTACAGTAATTATGTTACGCAATCCAAAACACTCGGGTTAAATACTTCACGGGTCTAGGCAAAAGCATTCGGTTTCGATCACGTTTGAGTTATAGCACAGAAAATACGAGAAATTCCTCTATGGTTATAGATAGAAAGATTTTACTGAATGACGATTGTGAAATTTGCGACGTATCCCACCATATTATCTCATTTATTTTGTAACTAATTAGCAACAGATAATATATCAATTTTGAAAAGTATTCACCAAATGCTATTAAATGGACTTCGGTTGAATTAATTTCTGTTTTCAAGGTCTTTTATATAATATGAAAGTTTAGAAACCAACTAAGTCATAAAATTCACACCTATGTTTCTCTAGTCTACAGGAAAGTGACGATATGTGCAAATTAATCGGAATTATCCTGTTTTGAGAATACAACAAAATACTGTCCCGATTGTTTTTGAAAAAATATTTTGGTACAATTTTTTCACTAGAAAAATGCCATAATTAAATTACACTGTAATATACAGTAATTATAATGTTCCTTATGTAATACTGTTTTATTATGTTTTCAAGTACACAATAAGCATTTGTCTGGTTTTACATTTTTACTTTGTAGTGTATCGTGAAATTACTAATTCCAAACATTGGCGGCTTTTGAATGAAGTCACACCCAGTAATATCATTCAAATCGTTTAACATCCTGTTCTATAGTTGACCTAGTATTATTATTAAATGATTATATTATTTACCCTGATTATACTAGTTACCAGTGGCGTATTTAAGGGGGGCTTCTGGGCTTAAGCCCCCCGAAATCTTACTTACTATTGTAAAGTATATGAAATATCTTGCAGAATTTTCACATTTTCAGGCAAAGCCCCCCTCCCGAAAGTTAGCAAAGCCCTCTCCGAAACAAAATCGTAAATACGCCACTGCTAGCTACAGTGACTATGATTAAGTCGTATAGCCCTTTATATTGATATTTTGTGTAATTATTTTTTAAAATAAGTACCGGTACTAGAGAATTAATTTCTTTTCATAAAAACTGGATCTAGAGGTGGAGATATCTTTAATAACTGGTTTGGGCGAACCGGATGAATAGCACCACTGGTCACACCGGTAAAAATATACAGGTCTACTGTTACAAGTTAAAGAGCGATATTTGTACAATATATACCGCTGTCCAGAGAACGGATTTTTCTCAGTGAATCTTTCCTCTGCAGGTGCATTTGCTTTATCTTTCATTAATGCAATATATTGTTATTTAAAGAAAAAACAGACATGAGGTTGTATCTGTAGTGTTTAGGCTCTTCTGAGTGCGAGTGTTCTTTCCCTCGCTTTCGTTGCTCATGACGCGGCAGCATATTTAAAATCGTGGCCTTTAAGATTTGTTCTTTCTGGAGAAAGGGGAATGGCAAATGATACTATTACACGGCATGGCAAATTGCCTAGGGCATGCCCTGGTCACGCTATGAACAAGAAATGAAACAATAACGAGTGTGTAGGTACTGTCTAGCTTATTTTCAAAATTGTATCTATTCTGTACTGTCTTCAATGTATTTGAAAAAAAAAAAGAAGTAATAAGGAAAATAGTTCTGGGAAGAGAAATAAAAGCAATCGAACATTTGAGCATACAACTTTCTATGTAAGCTTTAGTTAATGTTAAGCTGAAAGCTGCTGTTCCCAGGACCAGCTTTGTAAGGCAGAGAGAGTAAGAAAAGCTGACAATTGCATGTTTCTCTGAGCTGTATGTTAGTCTCGTAGTGTAATGGGAAGAGTTTCCAGGGGAATTTACTAGCATATTTAATTGCAATTAGTGAAATATAGGTTTCTTTTGTACCTAGGTACAATGCAAGTATGAGTAAACAGAAAAATACCAACGTTGTGCATTTCTTAATGTCTATACAAGTCAAGCTAATGTTCAGATTTTGAACGGGCTAAGGTTCTCATCTAATTTTAATTTATTTCAATAAAAACTTTTTATTTATTTTGTAATGTACGTTCTCAAGTATGTTAGAAAACTAACAATTTAATAGTCCACCAGATATCGTAACGGATTTGAGTACCTACGCCATTTTTGCTTTGTAGCCCACTGATTTATATGAGGAATTATTTAACTGTTTTCTTT
Source organism: Thermobia domestica (assembly GCF_964235325.1). NCBI lineage: Eukaryota > Metazoa > Arthropoda > Insecta > Zygentoma > Lepismatidae > Thermobia > Thermobia domestica. The sequence continues at coordinate 65,088,168 of NC_137455.1, forward strand.
AAAAGGGCGTGGAATTTTAATGTAATTTTCTTTTTTTCTAGTTAAATATCTCTTGCCTTTTCACAATGAATCTGCATTGTATATAGGATAAATGGAATATTATTTAAATTATATTTGATTGTTGAATATTAAAATTATAAATTACAAGATTTAATTTTCACAAGGCAAGAAATATTCAAATAGGTTTGCAAAAGAAATCAATAAAACTCCAGTTCATTTCAAAGAAAGAAGAAAAAGAAATGAATGAGTTTTATATATATAAAGATGGCACGGACATTTAACACCGTTAACAGTATTTATTGCCAATTTCAGCGTTATAAACCTCAGTGTTCACAAGAAAACACCAAAAACAGCTTAATGTGGGATTCGAACCACATGGGCTTCCATGGGGCGCAAGCGAAAGGCACAACCACATAACCATGAAGGAGCTCATAATCTACGGCTCAGTAGCGGATCTAGCCCGGGCCTGGGGATCTTAGGCCCCACAGTTTTCTGAGTGACAAAAATAATTGAAACATTATTAATAAATTTTTTGAAAGTTTATATAGGTCTAGTAAGGGTTGCCTTTTATACTTTATTGAAAGTTCTATGAAATATTAGATATTCCTAGTTCCTGTTAACGAAGTGTGTAAATGGACTTCAAATTAAAATGATTTGCATAAACTGATGATATTCCTATCACAGCCCAGGTTTTGGCTGCCCCCCCCCCCCCAGTTTTTACCTTGTAGATTTGCTTCTGTTAAACTAAACTAAACTATAATGTGTAATGCGAAATGTATTTAAATTTTATTTATTCTGTTTTGGACTAATGTTTAATCTAAGATGATCAAAGAGACTTCGAGGACCACAGTTTGAGAACTGCTGGTATGGAAGAATTTTCCATCATGACTGCGAAGGCAAATTTTCTACCATGTTTACTAGATTAGCTGGAGACTTGCAATATGCGGCAAAGTACATTGTGTTGGAACACCATTAGTAATATTTAATATAATCGGGGAGACCAGCGGGAGTCAACTTTATGTTGCCTCAAAAATATACTCGAAAGAGGCACTGTTTACAGGGGGGACAGCTAGCATAGCTGAAAAAGGCGAGGACAAACAGAAGCAATCAATCAATACCAACAAAAACACATCGCAAAGGTGAATTACGTTTGTTTATGAAAGTTTAGCGTCCCTTTTCAACAACAAGGCTATGTGAGATTTGGACCTACAGTTTAAATTGCAATGCGAATTACCCTAATGTGTTCAACGCTCTCCCATCGGGAATAAATCCCGGGATCCCATGTATCGAGAGCGCATATGCAAGACACAAAGCTAGCAGAGACAGTTGTGTATGATGCTGTGAAAAAAAATAATACAACAATACATTTTTAAATATAAATATTTGAGATCGATGGTGTGTTACGCGATTTGGCAGGGAGTTCTCCCTATAAAATTGATGTGGGGCTCGGCTCCAATGAGATTCCTTGAATTTACTCCCTGGGTATAATTCAATAAAAAGCATTTTGCTACATCCACTCGTTCCTAGCCTTATTCTCCAACTATTTAGGAAGGTTCCACCTTTTGAAAACAAATTGAAGTGATGTATCCTTGATTAAATTTCAGGACAAGTAAGTTTGTGTTGTGCAACATCGTGTCCCTAGGGTATAAGCTACAAGTGTTCTTTCGTTTCCTCCCACATTTTCATTGTACAAATTCTTTCATAATCATTCACTTTCATTAATTATCCATCTCCTTTAGCCTAAGGGCAATATCGTGCGACGTTGAACCATAAATTTCAATTCACTTCATTTTAGCTTAAAAAGGAGTTACTGTATCATTTCGCCCACTGCCAGTGTGAATCATCATCTTTCTCGCGTCAACCACGGGTAAAAGTGAGGGGGAACGCGGGTGGACACCTGTCACCCTACAACGGTACGTTTGTATATTTTCTTGTATTATTATTTTCTTGTAATTTTGGGCAATAAGTTATTCGAAATATGTACTAGGCTGGTTGCAGAAAAAGAGAAAGAAATGTTTCAAATAATATGATTGTCGATAATGTTAAAAAAAGATATTCATATGTTAAAATAATAAGGCTTTGGATAGTATGTTGTCAGGGACAACCATAAATATAATATAAAATAAATGGAATCAATATAAGGGACGAAGTGTGTGTTATTTTAAGGGCTCAATTTTAATACAAAAAGGAAGAACCAGTGATATTATCATTGTAACCCCACTTCCATAAAATATCTATGGCGTCCCTCCACTTTGTAAAAAATGGGCAAAGATGTGCACGGGGGACGGCGTGACGTCATGCATCCCCCTACCTTTTCAGATCCACTTTTATCCCTGACAACCATAGGCTGGTGGGCAACATGGAAATTTTGAAACTTTTCTCTTCCTTGGGACAGCTGTTTTATACTTTGATAAAGTCTCTTCTTCGTAACTGCATCTAGATATTCTATTCTTGGTCTTCCTCTTTCTGTTTTTTCTTCTGTCTTTGCCTCTATCAACACGGTGATCCAATCGGAGTGCCGAATAAAATAGCCGAACATGCCAGTGTGAAAAATTGTTGAAATTTCCTTAAAATATGCACAGTAATGTAAACAAACGTTTGGAAATAAAAAAAAATTAATTTTGAATATCATGTTACGTCACATTTATATCACCATTACAGACACAACTGAGTGCCTTAAAATGTTGACGAAGTGCCAAATATGATATGAACACAACTCTTTGAACTTGCATAGCTTGCCTTCTATGTCAAAGGACTCTTTTTTCTTTTTTCTTTTTTTTTTAAACGAAAAATTACTTTCTCGTACAGTGATTCAGCAAATTATTATTTATTCATACACGAAATGCATGCTAAGAAATCGTGATTCATATTTATATGTGTAATGGAACTTAATTACAGTGCTAGTGATCTGTTAATGTTATATTTGTAAAATCTGAAATGTCATATCTTGTAAAAAATAAGGTAAGTGATACTCTCCTGTATGATAGTTATATACCAGTATACCTTGTTATAGCTTATATTTTGTCTTAAATTTAAGCTCTTTTTTTAGAAGCATTTTGCGTAGGCATATCTGATTGATCTGCATTATAGTCCTTTGCTATCTTATATATAGGACAAAATCAGCATGGGCACCCGAAGGTGGGGCCCGGCTCCTCTGGCTCACGAAATTGTATACTTAATACAGCAAACTAAGTATATTAAGGTGGATCACTAGGTGTTCTCGGTGCTATGTTAAACGCTGCTTGAATAGTGCTGCGTTGCCAGGTAGTGCCGAGTGCTTACTGGTGCAAGATAATAAAAGAAGTAATCATGGAATTCTGTTTGGATACTTACTGGAGAAATTAGTTTTCGACCCTTACCGCAATTCACGGCTAAGTTCCGCTTCTCGAACTGCAACGCTAAAATCCAGGAATTAAATGTACAAATTTGGCAACAACGCATTAAAGCGTTCTGCGCAAGTTTCCTCTCAAAATCTATTTACTTAAATGTAAATTAATATTTAACTAAAATGTGAAACATAGCACGAAAACCCGTCAAACAATATATCTATTTCGTAATAAGATCGTTACTTTAAAATACTTTACACATATAAATAAACATTTCATAAAATTGAGCACTTCTAGTAAGATCCATCTAACAAGTGCCATCTTGTGTGCTCATTGTAAAACGAATCAAATATTTTCTTTTATTTGTTCCCTTTTTCGATATCAGAAGACACAACCAAATGAATCAGTGTCTTATGTTGTAGCTGAAACATAACTTTATCTAATAGTACAATATTTATAATATGTAACGTTTCATTGCACGGTAGTTAAGGGAATGAGCTAAAATATGTACTGACTCCCGGGTGGTGATCCACCTTAAATACCAGAAATAGCATACGTAATATACTAACCATGGAGATGGCCGCCCCTAGAAAATTTTCTTGGGGCGCCCCTGGAAATCAGTAGTTTTAAGCGTGATATGAACCACTATAGTGCGGCCCCAGAGCCTCGTGGACCGAAGGCATGAGTGCTTGCTACTAGACTAGAGATGAGGGTTATACAAACAGATTTAGTTAAAAGTTTCTACATATCTGTATCATTTGCAAGCAGCCGACTAACAGTTTTCCCTGGGTGAATGTCTCATAGACTTTTCTCAGTGATGGTAAAAGTAGTTTGTATTTCACTATATCGATCCTACATTTCATACAGTCTCTGTAGTGGAAAAGGGGCCAACAATCACTTTTGTTTCTGACGAGGTACTAGAGCCTATTGCACATAGTGGTTTTCCTATGTCCAAGTAAAAAACGACGTCCATTAACGCTAATTGCATAGATTGAGTGACATCTCGTACCTTCTCATTTCGTATCCTACCATATTTTTACAGCTAGGTCTAATCTTTGCATTTTATATTCTAACACTTGATGAAGTGTCATCTAGTACCTCACACAAGACATTTCGATAGTTTTGGTCATGCTCCACTAAATGCCGAAAAGAAAAATATATATATATACACTTTTCAGAAAAGCGTTCTGTTCTGATGAATGCGCAACACAATGCATGTGCAGAAAAATAATCAGATATACACTGAAAGCTACTCACAGCCTCAAAATTAGGTATTACGTATGAATTATTACAGTATTATTATGAATATACATTACATAATATCAATTATACAATATTTAAAAAGTTTAGAAGAGACCTTATAAACTGAGACAAAAGGGCAACATTGTGTTTGGTGAGGCATTACTTAAGGGGATCATAATTAAAAATTTAACACGTAGTTGTAGGCAGAAAGTAGACTAGATGACACTAATGCAAGTGTTCAAACTGGTTCAAGGTATCAAATGACACTATTTTCTGTCAGGATACAAAATGAGAGTATACAAAATGCAACTTTACCAGATATTTCAAACAGGATAGCGATTTTTAAAAAGTTGAATGCTACAGAAATGGGTTTTTTCTTTTTTAAATTTTGTGTGAAGTTTTTGGATAATATTTGGTTGGTTGGTAGAAATTTAGCGTCTCTTTCAGCAGCGAGGCTGTATAAGACGTGGTCTTATAGTTTAAGGTGGGACCGAAACCACATCAGCTCCTACGGGAATCGAACTCTTGTCTCCTACTTGCAAAGGCGCGTTCGCTAACCGTATGATCACGAACAGAGTCGGATTTAGATTTGGTGGGGCCCAAAGCTATTGAAGGTAATGGGTAAGCTAGTGGAAATCGGAGTCTCCGTGAAGATTAAAACCAAAACCCCGTGTCCCAAAACTAGCCTCTAATTTACTTGCTACAAAGTAACATTTCATTAGTTGTTCCCTGCCAGAGCACTGACGCATCGTTTCCTAAATTACTTATGGATTGGAACAGTTCTTCTCAACTTTGAATGCTTTCTTACGTATCGATCATCTGTATTTGGACATTTTTTCAAGTCTTCGAAGAATTCGTTATATACTGATCTGACAGAAACATTACTCCATTTATTTATTTCATCAGAGCAGGCTTAGGAATGATATACGATATACCATGAGAAGTAAAATTAAATATGAAGAACATAATTGTCCACGATGTAACATTTCGCGGCTATCAACCGACAACGTTGCGATATGCTTAGTACTACAGTACAAGCTTCTTTATTTTCCAGTAATAATGTCCCACATGTGTGGGCTGGTCTTTGCTCAGCAGCTTAGTTTAAAGTGGAACATTTTTTTTTCTGAGGGGGAAGGGAGAAGGATCGGCGACCCAGACACTGTTTCGTTTGACGGCAGAAGACTCGAGCACTTGACTTAGTGATATAGAGGAGTGAGGGAGGGACGCAAGAATTTCCCGGCACCCTTTGCTGGAAGGAAATTGCATGGCGTTTACTGACAGCCAAGGAATCAAGTTACATTTTGCTACAGATATACCTTCATATTTGATCTTACAACAGAAAAAAAAAGATGAATTAATTTCACGGAGGTGTATTCTAGAAAGTGACAGCGTATTGTTCTCTAGTAAGGGCATATGCAGCCCATTCATTCATTAACAATGTTTCAGATGCAGCTGCCAATGCCATTTTGCACTGGAATTACGGAAATTGAAATGAAAAAGTTTTTTTTTTTTTGGAAGGATCCGAGACTATCCCAGAATTCGTCCGGAGGAATGACTAGCTGCGGAATTCCAACCGGGGACCTCTTGGCCATTCGTTCAAGACAATTATTAGATTCTGACATTCGTAATTACAAATACTTTTTTATTCTTTAAAACAGGAAAACTGATACCCAACACAGCATATAGATACACTACAGATAGGCTTCTTATACACTTATACTTAAAAGCAGATTCCCTCACGAAATAAATATTCTGGTCAGGGCCGTCCACAGTGAGGACAAGGGGGGGGGGAAGGAAGTTCTCCCTTAATTTTTCGAAGACTCTTCAGTTTTTGGAAATGCATATTAAAACATACTAATCTGCTGTCACATTATACTGAACTTAGTATACTCATATCAAATGCTGTTTGTTTACTGTAGTTAATGAGGATGTGCGCGTAAATAACTTTGTTTTATAGGCTTATTATGTATACACATACATATGAGTGCATCGAGGTATGTGATTATTCGAGACTGTGCTTGAGTGTCGGTCTTTTGTTCCCTTCATTGGGATCGGTCTTTTGCCTCTCCCCTGGGAAAAAATCCCGCGGCCGTCCCTATACTTGGTAATGTTTAATGTACAGTAGAGACAGAAGCAAAAAAAAAGTGTTCCTTTGTCTAAACCATATCATAATCGCAGTTGCATTTATATGGTACTTAACTTAAAACAATGAACATGATAACATTAACTTAAACTCTCCGTTACAACTTCTGATTCCCCACAACTACAATTTATTTTGGCATTAAGCTCAGGTGATTCGTTGCTCACCATATTTGACCTAATCCTTCAAATACCCAACATAAACATTAACTTAAACATTAATTGAATAAAAACTCAGCTTTTTTCTGCTGTTCAGTTAAGGATAATGGCAACCAAACACCAGGTATGTCCAAAACGTAAGATTACAACGGCTAGTGTCAATTGAAAAACGTATATTTGACAACAGGTCTACTACAAAGTATTTGGTGATACATAATGCCGCCATTGTCCACACACTTGTTAAGTTGGTGTTCACTAACTTCAGTCATAGTATTCTAGAGCGCTGTTGGAACCACATTTCAACTTCATTCTTGATCATCACCTTGAGAGTGTTCCCAGCAAGATATTTTCACAAACGGGAACAAGTGTTTCGTGAATATCTACTAGGCGCTTACCTTGTGATTGGAGAAAACATGCACGTTGGAGTACACTTCACATTTGGCGGGAGTCTGAATTTATGCAGCTATTCTAAACACGTAGGTCTATTATTTACATTAGACTTCATGTACTAAGTAGTAATGAGGAACAGCCGCGAAACGGAAGCAGAAGGCTGATAGTGAAAGCCATAATAGCCAACTTACACACGAAAATATTACTTGTTAGCCTAGACGGGTTGTAATCTTACTTTACGAATACGCCTCGTACAATGAATTCTTAAAGAACATTTTAAAAAGTCTACTTGTTTCCGTTAAAATTTTGCCTATTTGAAAAACACCTGAAGAATGGAGTATTACCACTACTATAATCAATAAATATTTGCACATACTATTATTTAAAATATACACGTGAGAAGACAAGTAATTTATATGAGGTGAGCTTTAATTAAAAAAGTTATTACAAAAATACAAAAAGAACTGCTTCATATTTTGCGAAGCTATAAAAAGAAATGAGCAGTTGAGCACGGTGAAACTGAATTCCCCTCTTAATTACATTCTTTGGATAGTTTTGAATAAATACCAATAATTATTTCATCGCTTAGGCTAGAATGGTCGATATTATAATAAATAATGGTCAACAGAAACCAATGCAAATAACAGAAATTCTACGTTTCCAGTATACATATTAAATAATTGCTTTTCATTATTTTTACAACAATAATATTCAATATACTTTTAAAGCTCCACATTACTGTTCTAAATATTCCTTGATAATCATACACAGTCCAAAGAAAGTCAGAAGACAAAGAAGAAATAAATCCAGGATCACGTTTTGCGAAAATCCTAATTTATTTTTTTTAAAACGTTGCTGAGTTTCAACATGAACGTAAAAGTATTTTCTGCACTCTTCGTTTTATTAATGGATCTCATGATTTTCCTTCTTTTGAAACTCCTATTTCTGTTCTCTTTCGTCAAAATTTCATTAATTATTTCCTAAGACAGAGGACATACTACTAAAATACGGTAGAATCATTAATATTACTGAATGCTTCTTTTTCTATGATTTTTGCTTCCGTAAGAATCAAGAAACAACAAATGCAATGATTCCAAAGTAAATGCGCAGTCAGTACTGTAAAACGCATGGCGAGATAGTAAGCTAATTTTCTGCATATAAATGTGTAGGGGATTGTTAATAAAGCTTCATTTTAATAGAAAATACTGTTGCCTTAACCTTACTATTTATTTCTGGTTTGAAGATAAAAAGAAGGAATTTCTTTATTTTAGGCAACTGCTTTGTCGACCAACTCCCTTTTCCGACATTTATCAATTTCATTTACTCCCCAACCACCAAGTTTAGAAGATGATGTTCATGGTAGATTCCGCTTTCTCTATTTCACTCGCCTTCTAATTCTGCTATAGTAAACTCTCATGTAACAAAAACCGCATGTTTCCAACAGAAGGAAACGATGTTGGTGACGTATACTTCACGTGATACACAGTTCGTTGTGATGGGTCGCTGACGAGGTCCATCATTCTCTTCCTTCCCCCCTTCGCCCACAAGTGGCTACTGAGGAGATATGTTATGTATGTATGTCTGTATGTGAATCCATGGTTGATGACGTCACTTTCGTCAGTTCCAAATAATAAAAAGAAAAAGCTACTACCACAATGATTCATTCACTCCATTATGGCTGGAGAGGAAAGTTCAAGTATTTATGAACACCAATTAAAGTACAGTTCAAATAATGGAGATAATATGTATATACTCTTTGTCTAGAATAATAAATACAGTTCACCGGCAAGTATACTTCTAAAAAAGGCCTCTTGTTTTTATTGACCTAGAAGTTTCAATACGTAACTTAATTAATTTTGAAAAAAATGTTTTAGTGGATTTTTTTTAAGTTACAGATTATGTGTTACATCAAACATTCGTTGTCATAACAATAATTCAAAGTGTTCGTTTTCTTTGATCGTTTTATATAGGCACGTAGTTGTTGGTGGACTTTCAAGTTCTAATTAGTACTTTTCTACAAAGTCCTTCCATTATCGCAACGAATCAAAGCTCATCTAAAAGCTGAGAAAATGAAAAATAAAAAAAAGTCTTTCCGATTTACGTCCCACGGTTATGCCGGCTAGGCTAAAGGAGATGGTGATGATAAGAAATGAATAAAGTGGGAGGAAACGGGAGAACCCGAGGAAACTCACGCACACGGTGTCTGTCCACCACAAAGTCCACTTGGCGCGAGCTGGGATCGAACCGGGACCCCACGCATTAGAGGTGAACGCTCTATTACTACGCCACCGTGGCTCCCTCTACCAGTTGAGCTCTATTATCGCTATTCAGTTAGTGTACGCGTCTTCGGCGCGGGAGACCCTGTTCGATTCCGTGCGGGAGCTCATGAGGTTCGGATCCCATGTTAAGCTGTAGATCCACACCTCATATAACCTCGATACTGAACGGAACGCTAAACTACAAATCAACCAACCAAACACCGTCTCTTATAGCCTCGATGCTACCCATCTACCAATTGCACCTGCTGGTGGAGGGAACTCACCTAGTGGTTGGGGGTCTACGAACATATCTACTGTCGGTAGTGGAGCGTTACGACAAGCTTACATCCCCTTTTGATGCCAGACACCGTTCCAACATCGCAAGAGACTACGTGAAAGCAATTTAAACTACAAAATTCAACTCAATCCGGGAACTGAGTGGAAACTAAAAAAGGGCTCAGAGTTCCCACCGTACAGCATTTCTTCCAAGCATAGATATAGTTCGGAGTTGGCTAACCGTACTTCCCCTTCTCCTGCGCTAAGATAAATTACGTTGCGAATACACGTCACTCTTGTACAGGGGTTCGATCCCAGGCCAAGTAAGTTTGTGCTGGACAACATTGTGTCCGTGGGTTTTCTCGGGGTACTCCCGGATCCTCCCACTTTCTCATTCCACCACGTTTCAATCTTCATTCATTTCCTTTAATCATCGTCTTCCTTAGCCTGAACGGTGAGACGCTGAATTGAAAGATTTCATTTCAGTTTTTTCTTGTGCAGGATCTTAAGCAAATAAGTGATCCAGTGTTCCAGAGTAGATCCCTCACATTTTGACTTTGCCCACTACATTTTTGGAAGATCTCAGGTTACGGCTGAGGTACCAGACGCATTACAGGCAGCAGTTACTCTTCGACCACATTCGGAAGTGGAATGAACCTCTTCTTCTCCCTTCACATTTAGTTCAGAAGAAACATATTTAATTGTTTTCAAACTTCTTTAGTGTAACTTCATCACCAACACTGCATCACATTTTCATACAACTCACTTATCCCATCAGGAAATGAAGCAAAAAGGGGGAGAACTCATTCATCCTGCTTGAAAGAAAAAATGTTTAAATCGTTTCCACTATGCAATACAATGCTAGTTATTACATAATCGTACTGCTAATGAAATAGAAAGCAAAAAGTTATAGTCGAATTTAAGATTCTATAAGTCGGGATTGCCTGACAATAGAAAGGGGTAACTCAGGCACAAGACAAGAAAGTAAAAAACATAATTTGACGAGTTGAGAGCCAAAAAGGAAAAGATCCACTACCAGATTTGACATATTTCCATGTTCTGAAATGTGTGACCACTTGTAAAAGAATTAAATTATTAGGAACACTTCTTAGAATACGTGCCTATAGACAAACATATGATTTTTCAGTTTTTGCGAAAGTGGAGGTAAGTTATTGTGGTTCTCGCCCTATTTTACCTCAACCTATTTTTTACTTAAGATATTTTCAATTAATGCGGTTACTCAATTGTTTATTACTGCAGGTTAAAGGTCTGCACGGGCTCCGGCCTACAAATCATATATCACTTTGGGCCCGGGTCGGGCTCGGGCCGTAAATTTTTAAATATACAACCATACTTCTCGGGCCTTTGTAAATATACTGTACAACGATATATATTACACCGTTCGTTCTGGAGAACTTTTAAAACACAACTACAAAATTATACCTCTAATTGCTGTAAATAAAAATACAATTTTGCGTTAATTATTAAGTTTCTGTAATTCGGGCTTATTTCAGGTTCATTTGACCATCACACGAACTCGGGCTGGGCTTGGGCCTAAATGCTAAAATATATTTCGGACTAGGGTCGGGCCTGGGCTAAAAATTACGGCCTGTACAGACCTCTACTGCAGGTCTAGAAGTAGGGTCTGAGTTAAGTTTTATCGAACTACTACATTCAGATATGTACGGCACTAACATCGTATACAGAAACATATCGGTATACTTGGCATCTTTTCTCACTTTATCATTCAAATACTGTATCAAGTGCTCTTCCTATCTCTTAATTTAATTCTTGAGTTCTTTTTTAGATTGAGGCTCTGACAGATGTGGATCTCATTGCAACTAGACCTAAATCAAACGTTTTTATTTTCTATCTTTTTTGGGGGGGAGGAAGGAGGAGATTTGTGTTTTAAGTCGAAAATGAAATGAAATCTTACGCCATGTAGGCTAACGAGGACAGATGAGTTACAAAATAATTGACAGAATTAGAATGTGGGAAGAAATGGAGAACCCCGAAAAAACCCACGGACAGGATGTTGTCCACCATAAACTCGCATGGTCTGTGACCAAATCTCGAACCCTTAGAAACGTATGTGAGGTTAATACCTATGAGCCCTCGTGCCCTGTTATCAGGAAAGTAATAAAATTTCCAAGGCATGGTGAAGACAATATGGACTTTAAAAAAGTAGGTGGCCATGTGTCTTTTGAACAAGATTCCACATTTTGTCTTTTATCATGTAAAGAGTTCTAAGACGTATGTTCCACCAGGTTGAGTGCCAGATGACTCTACCACTAATATTTTAGAAAAAGATGTAGTATGTGAAACTGTTGTGAGAACACATTAGATAGCACACTGTCACACCATAGAATTGTCTATTCTCTATTCATTTTCAAACAGCTCCTCTTTGTTCATGATTCTCCACCGATAATTTTTCTGATATTACTATAGTTAATTCAACATTCTTAATGTCCAGCAATATATAACAACGCCTAACTGCGCTAATCACCCGACTAGGCATTTCCAACGAAATGCTCTGCGATGTCACAGTTTGATACTCTCCTTGTTAGTAAACCACACGGAGACCAGAAGCTGGCAGTAAATCTAACGTTGATAAAAGACTAGTGATATGCAAACAACATAGACAGTGTTTCTTCCAGACATGTTTTTTTTTCCACTGCCCCTCCCCGGAGCTTGAGAGTGCCCCCCGGACGTGACCAAAATAATACGTCTATAATATAATAATAAATAGAATAGTACCAGCAGTGCCAAGCTAGAGAATACTACGTGTGCCTCCCGGAAATTTTTTTTATGAAAGAACGACTGAACATAGATAGCATAGTCAATGGTTTTGGAGGCATACACACTACTCGTGAATCCAAAGCTATTACATTTCCAATACCTGCATCTTCTATTATCCTTAGGGTTGCCACCCTTCCGGTGTTTTATCGGATAATTCGGTTTTTGATCTTGTTCGGTACGACCTCAAAACCAGACGTTAAATATCCGGTAATTTTTCCTCTTACTAATTCTATATTCTCTGTTCTATTTAGATTGTTTTGGAGTGACGAAATAAATTGTCTGGCGATAAACATGCTTAAAACAGAGCTTATAACTCGCTTTTACATCGAAATGTCGTGCGCGGAATTTCTGAAGGGCAGGAAAATTGACTGAACCTATTAAAACTGCTAAAGGTCAACAAAAATACATTTTCAAGAGCGCAGCTATCACTGCTTCATCCTCAGCTACAACTTTTAATTAAATAATGCATCCAGATCTAGTAAAAGTATGTAGGCATTATGAGACATTATCAGCCCTAGCGAAGCTGGTAAGACTTATTTCTCAAGTATATTTTGTGCATACCATAATTATACTGCCAATTACATTTGCTTTTCTGTTATAAATGCGATATATTATACAGTAGATGGTACACTACAAAACATACATATGCCGATTCAACAACAACTGGAATAAGTAAGTTTACTAAATATGATCTTGAAAGTTTACTAAATGCTTCAAAAGTAACAGAAGTTATTAAATTCGAACTCCAAATCGTTTAATTTTCTGTGAAGTAACCACTTTCACATTGTTCACATTTTTGGTGAGGGATGATGTCACAATATCAAGAGTATCCATACTCCAATAGAGTGTCAGGTATTCCAATTTTCAAAAGTTGGCAACCCTAATAGTCCTACCATATCCCTTCCCTTCCTTTGCTCAATAAATTTTTCTATGCCATTTCTCTGAGAAGCGCTCTTTTACGTCACACATAGACCTGTTTGAAAGAACTGGATTAAAGTAAGATTATTGAAGTAAAACAGCGCTAGGTCTAGCCAGTGCTCGAAACAGTGCACCATTACAACTCTCCACATGTTATTGCTGTTCACCAAAGTCGAGAGGACAATAAAAGAAATCGCAAATTCCGATTACGGAAATTGGTATGAACGAAAGGGGAAGCCGGTACCAGGGGCGGATCCAAGGGGGGGCGATCGGCCCCCTCAGAATAGGAAACTTTCTTATTTTATATATAAATAAAACCCATCCGAGAGCTCTTAAAAGTAGCTCTAAGTAGCAGTATTACGACCTTTCGCCCCCCCCCCCAGAAGTCCGTCCTGGATCCGCCCCTGGCCGGTACTGACCATACATTACACGGGCATGACTGCAAACAAATGACTGATAGTCTTTGGTCCTAATAAAGGTGATGTGCCGCGGAGTTTAGTTAGTTTAGACATTAAGTATTAAATTTAACTGTACTAGTAACATAATTCTGTTCTAATGTCTATAATATATACGCGCTTTTATATCAATAAACGACAACGAAATTCGTTATTTACAGTTCCTAAAGCGATCTGAAAAATGCATGCAGCCAGAAAATGTGTAAGGGTTTCAAACAGTACGGTGATTTGTGTGTAATTACACGTGTTCCATGTATTTTATGACAAATGGGAGTACTAACACAGAGAATTATAAATGATAGCTCGAGCATTATCAGCTAATCAAGTTTCTATTATCCTCTGCTTCTGTATTCTGTTTCACACTATGTACCAATGAATTAGCAGCCATTTTAAAACAAATGATACGCTACTGAGAGCCAGAAAATAAAAACACTTCATACGCATTGAGGTACGAAGTTTTTATCCCCATACCTATAGCACTAAACGAAGAAAAATAATGAAAAATGGAAGTGTATATTTTCGATACACGAAAGTTCTGCACGAGTATCTTATATTGATATAGGAATACCTTACATAACGCTTTTTTGAAAGTGGATTTTGCTCTAAAATTTATACTACTATTATCATTATTACATATACAGTACAGCCTTGATTATCCGCAGAAATGGGTGACAAGGGCACCGCACATAACCCGAAAAAATACTAAAAATGAGGTGCAAACACACACACACACACACACACACACACACAAATACGGCATTTCAGAATAAAAAAAACTGTTTCATTGTTTGTATTGCTCGGCTCATTAAGGTCAGTGATTAGAGAATGTGAAAACCATGACCAAAACAAAAGAGTAAAAGCCTGCCACTCATCCACAAATTCCGAAAAGGCCTATAGGATTATAATGCACTCGACCTTTGCAACTTTTCCCGGTTGTTGGCTTGGATTAATTTTATTTCTGAGGTTCCTAATTAACCCTCCATTGGTCGCCTGCGGATTCTCATTCCGCACTGAACAATGAAGGTATGCAAATCACTTTTCCCGATTCCCGATTTTCATACCTTACAACAATACCTTACCTTACCAGAGTAGAGTTGCACTCCGAAACGAGTACTACTGTCGGAAATAACGATTTTTACAATGCAATTTATTTTTATGTTTTAAATAGAACAGTACTCATTTGCATGTAGAGTGTTAGTTCGCAGCGACTACTTATGAAAAATAACTAAGCGTGACTGCAGCAAGGTTATTTTTTTTTCCCGCAGCACTCGCGGATAATCGTGGCTTTACTGTATTTATAACTTGACAATACAACTGTCAATTCAAATATTCATGTATAGCTTTGTACGGTACAACTCGAGTCGAGTACTGCCTTTTGATATAATGTTCACTATTAAACAACTGGGACATAATGGTTCAGCTATTGTAATAGAGCATCTACTTCTCGTGCGAGGCGTTCCTGGTTCGATCCTAGGCTATGTGCGTTTGTGGCAGACAACATTGTGACCGTGGTCTCAAGGTCCCGTTTCATATCTTCCTAATTCTCACTCCACCAATTCCTTTCACTATCCATTCACCTTCATTAACTATTCTTCTTCCTTAACTTACAGGTAGTGACGTCACTTCTATATTCATAATTGCAATGGCGGCTCTACAGTTCTACAACAGGAAAGCCACATCGGCAATGACAGTGATATTGGCCTTGCACTCTCTTCCCCTGTGTCAAAATCAAACCCTGGCTTTGGAGCCTCCAGCTATGTTTTACTTTGAAGGCAAAGGCATTCTTTACATTATATTGGGTACAAATATTGCAGAAAAAAATTGCCATTGTGTAATCGTATATTCAATATACTCTTCAATATTATTTTTTCAATAGATTTTGTAAAAAAAAAAATGAAATCTTTCGGTTTAACATTCGTCAATTATACCCTTTTAGACTAACGGAGACGACAATTAAGGTTAGTGTAAAGGGACACGTTTTGCCGATAGATGTCACTACAGTCTTCGTATCTCTCTCATGTATTGTTTTACCTTTTACGAAAATTTACAATTTATTTTATAAATTTCAACCTAGAGCCTTCAAATTTTTAGAGAAGGAACTTCATAACCTATAAAAGGGAACAATCCGTGCCGATTTTTTATTTAGAATTTTCTTCGTTGTTGAAATAATTCCATTGTTAAAGGTTTGGATATCCATTTCAACAATGAAGAAAATTCTAAATAAAAAATCGGCACGGATTATTGCCTTTGATAGATTATGAAGTTCCTTTTCTAAAAATCTGAAGTCTGTAGGTTGAAATTTGTAAGAAAAATCGTGAATTTTCGTGAAAGATAAAAAATACATGGGAGAGATACGAAGACAGTAGTGCCATCTATCGGCAAAACTTGTCCCTTTAAACGAACCTTAAGGCACATTTTTGGAAGATGATGGAAGATGCTGGAAGAATTGAAGGAATAAGAAAGTGGGAAGAAACGGGAGTACCCAAAGAAAACCCACGGACACGATATCGTTTACCACAAACTTACATGGTTGGAGATCGAACCAGTGACCCCTAGCATAAGATGTGAGCACTCTATCGCTAAGCCACCATGCCCCTATCAGTGTAACTGAATATTTAATCTATGAAATGTGAAGGAAATTCATTACCGCTATTTAGAGATAGGCTAATCGCAATGTCTGACTTTCATTCATTAATAACTTTACCTTTCTACAAGACGATCGTCCAACATGGTCAACTGGTTACCGCTCTCTCCTTCTGTTGGGGAAACATCTTAGATTCCCGGTGGGAGCTCAAGTAGTTCAGATTCCATATTAAGTAATACGTCCATGTTTTGCATAGCCTCGATAATGAAAAAGGAGCGTTTAAACTAATCAAACTCATTTGAAAGGGTAGTGGGAAGCAACACATTCCTGAAGAATTCCGTAAGTTTGAAATTTGATACCGATCTGTTGAACATGCCAATCTTTTTAACATGCTTACCATCCATTTTTCAGGATATAACATTCATGAATCGCATAAATTCTGTGAAACATTTCTTATGAATGCTCTAAAGAAAATCTAACTACTTACTACTATTATTCGATCGACATCAAGTGAATACATTTTATTTCTGTAATTTTCGTACACCATATCTACTTCAATGTGTGTGTTCTTCACTGAATGAAATCGGAGACTTTCTGCACGCCAAATTTTCCATTTAAAAAAGAAAGGAAATAAAAGTCTTGCAAATCTCAGTACTTTTCTCTTTTTTTCTTTCTTTTGTTTATTACTCTCATCCATTTCCATTGTACTTTTCATTCCTTTTTGTTTTCACTTCCTGTAATATTTTCTGGTCCTATCCCCTTACGTATCAATGAATCACGGTAACCCCAACTTGTGAGTAATCGCAGAAGTTTCCCTTCTCCGACTTTTCCTCCATTTAAGGTGCTGCAAGTCAGCCTCCTTTAAAAATAGGCCAGGGCGGTTGGTTGGATGGATGCAAGGAGATTCTCTTTTCTCTCTCTCTCTCTCTCTTAGCGCAACTCCAGATGCAGGCATCGGGCGCCCCGCTGTTGCCACTTCTCTTTATAGAACACCCCCTACTCTCTCATTTCTCCACATCTGCTTCATTTCTTATTACCTATTAATACTACAATTATAGAAATATGTTTATTTAGTTACTGAGCCTCTTGATTGGTCTTCATTATACCAATTATTAAAATTACCGCTGATTCTAGACGTACTTACGTTTCGAAAGGAAAAAAAAAAAAAAAAAAAGAGCCAGTCAAATATCTGTGGGAAAACTTCAAGGAATGTACATTGTCACGTCCAATTTAATTAAATAGATGTAAATATATATTTAATTTGGTTAACACATTATGTTACTATAAAGATAAAAAATAGGCCCTATACTTTGTCATATGCCATCTACGGGCGTTACATAGGTGTGTTACTGGGTGTCAACTGCCCGCCCTGAGTTCGATATTTTACATATTATATGTTTATATACTATATTTTATATATTATATAAATAGCATAGCAAAATACTAATGAAAAACGTGAAACTTCTTACGTCAATGGATGGTCTTGTCCCTTACTCCAAGAAAAGAATGAAATGACGCCATTGCTGGCATAATTGACATAAGTTTATTGCCATGAAATTAACCATAAATCTCGATATTATAAAGAAGAGAACTACCCGATTAAACTTTTGAATTAAATTTTTAAAAGTAACAGAATTGGTCTATTGGAAGGGATTCATCGATGATCCAACATAGTTACAGCTAAGACTATATGGTAAAAATGCTTAGCTTATACATTTCTAACCTCTGAATTTAGTTTTGATTATTTTCTTCTTCCTTCTTGTCCATCGTCGTTGAGCAATGCACTCTCTTCTATTGAAGATGAATATTTTTAAGACGAATGAATGACAAATGATCTTATTTCTAATCTCTGTTTTGTGTTTAAAATTATATCATCAATTTGAGCTTTGGTATTATTATTTGGTGATTTTAATAGTATCTGCTCCGAGGAGTTCATTTTTAATATTAGTTTTTAATTTTATCTCTGACGGTTATCGATCCCGTTCTAATCGTTTTTAAAATTGAGATTTCCCTATATTTTCCCTCGGGAATGTTATCTGAATATGTAACTTCATTATTTATCATTATTTATCGCTATAGTGATATCACCTATAGTGATATCATTATTTATCACTATAGGTTGCTTCGCTATGGTCTTTTACCTATAGTGTTCATCACACAGAGAAAAAAATCACTGCTGTCAGTTCCAGATGAACCTGCAACACGTATGGCTATCGCAACATATTTAGTTAAATGTATGTTGTGAAATGTTCAGTATATAGTGTATCAGACGTTATACTGCCTGTGTTACTGTAATAACTTATTTATTTTGTAATAATTTCTGTAAGTTATTACAAAATAAATACAAACATTATTTAAAAAGAAGTAAACAAGGAACCAAGACAACATGATAAGTAATCAATTACCGCTGAGTTCATTTTTTTTAGTCGCTGCCTTAACTTAGATTTTTGGGTAATTCAAAATTTGGATACACTGTAATTTCTATGGATTGCAACACTGGTAATTCTTCCGATTCGTATTTGCGGATGTAGAATAACATTATCTATTATTGTAGTAAGTTACATTTCATTATCTCTTTTCACTTACGAAAAACGGGCAAAAGAAAATTTGTTAGCTTTTCAAAAATATTTAGTAGTCTGCCCTCTTAAAAATATCATTCCATTGTTCATCTTTGATTTCTCAAGATATTTTAACGATAATCTACAAGCTGAATTTGATTAATGTGAAAAAGTGAATTACAGATGATGGACTATCACAAACGAAGCAAAAATGTTAATATAGTGTAATACACTAAAACTTTAAAATCTCAATATTCTTCACAAAATAACAACACTAATTATTCTGTAATAAAATGTATACCTACTAGTCGCTGATTTTTATTGCAGTCTGCTCATGTAATAACAGTACAAGAGAGAAATCATAAATCCTTCGAAAGACAAATTAAAAGATTTCATCAACTTGTTACAAGTTTAAACAACGAACGGGAGGAATTACCAAGAAACAGAAAGTTGTTATATACCTAAGTATATTATGTCACTGTCAATGGCTGTAGTATTACTTTGTTACTGAGGGGGAAGGAGGAGTTTATACGATTTGCATAACTGAAAATAAATTACGTGTGTCTGTCAGGCAAAAGCCTGATACGATATTATTTAAAGAATTGACATCAATATTTTGAACTTGGTATTATTATTTTTTTTTTAATTTTTGGATTAAAAGATCCAATATATTTCAATCAAAAATGTTCTTGTAGGCCTTATATCTGGAGAACTACATATAATGTAGCCCAACCCAAACTATCGCTTATTCCGTAAAAAAATACAAAAACTCGATTTAGGGGCCCTTCAAACATTTTGTGGCCCCTGATCCAAAAATAAGTATTGGCCAAGATTGCAATCTTTCGATGCATTTATCATTCCTAAAATTCTTGGCCAAGATCGCAATTTTTAAAATCCATTTTTGGATTATTCCTAGAATTCTTGCTTTCGTGATTTTGTCTTCTATTCATATGAAGAATACAAATTATTTACTAAAGAATGAAAGCAAAATATTATTTTCTTGAACATGGCTTTGACAATTTCTTCTCAAATTGCATAAATCAATGTGCCAACAACTACTCTCCAATGAATTAATGCTTATTTGTTTTGGGAGGGAAAACAAGTTAAGCCAAAAATTGGATGTGGTAAATTCATTACATTTCTCCTTTTTTAAAAGTAAACGTACGAGCATTCTCGTTGTGTAGATCGAAAATTCACCAAGTGCTATTCTTCATTTCTTGGAATATTTGATTTCAGATGGCTGTAACATAAAGCAAACCATTCTTTCGCCCAAAATAGGTCGCTCTTGTGTCAGTCATAAATTTAATGTTTCTAAGTCATTAAACTATAGAGTTGATTTACGTAGTTTTCCTCTGTACCTTCCGTTTTCTTCAACTGTTCATACACACACACATCATTTAGTTTTCAAATGATTTCAAAGGATTACAGAGATGTAATAACTATGAATATTATCGTAAACTAGCAAAATGCTTGTTCTTCGCACGGGAAGAATAAAGTTTATGGAAAATATCTGAGAGGTATATATATAAAAACTCTTTGTGGTTTTGAAGATGCCCAATTGTGCAAGCAAGTTTGATTTCACTGGAGTTAAATTAACGTTCACGTAATCACTCCTCCCTCTCTTTTTCCGCCTTTACAAACGAAATTCTTAAAAACGCAGAAATACGTGCTTACTATCTTTTAAGAAGGAAATTACATCCGAGTTTCATCTCCCTAATTACAGAGGCTTGTGAGTTACTCTATTATTGCCAGAATGATTGAACTTTGTTCCTCCCCTGATAATTTTATGTATTTCAATCTAAGGGAAATGATAAGAACCCAGTTCTACCTAAGTGCTATCTTCAAAAATTTATTTTAAACGCCTCAGCTACTTCCTTACATTGAGCACTTTATGAATACAAAATCGGAAACTTAAATATTATAGGAATTGTTAACATTTTTTCCTTTCAGAAGTGGAGCACGTTTCACTTATTTTCAATGAGTTTATATGGACAGTTTCTTCTCCGTAACTTCAGAGCCTGTGACATGCTTTGCATAGAATTAGAAGCTTTTCTGAACCGCTCCCCTTAGGGTGCCATCTCACTCTGCATAAATTATAAAAATTCAGCCTGACTCAAGCTTTAACAAAGATTCATTTGAAACGGTTCAGAGCCATTTTATCGTGAAAAGGAGACATATAACAATTCTCACTATTCATCTGGTGGTATCGTAGTATATGCCAAACAATTTTTCTACGTCGACATTTGCATCGTACAAAATATCAGTATTTTGTTTTCCTTTTTTATCTATGAGTCTAAAACTTACACGTCCGTTTCAAGATTAATGGATCACCTTATGTGTATGTCCACCTGAATTACCGAGAAAAGAAAAGGATCTAGCTTTGCACTTAGTTTGAAAATATCTTAGTTCAGAACTTGAATATTCACTTTCCACACCCTAATATAATATTTTTCTGACACAATGTACAGTAGAATCTCGACAATTAGAGTCTCAGTAATCCAAGCCAATGAAATAAGACCCGAGCGTGCTAAGGAAGGGAATTTCGTTCGAACTCAGTTACGTTGCTATGTATGCTAACAACAATGTATAGTGATATTCAAGATAGTACAGTAATTTACACACATTTGATTATCCATGGCCGCTTCAGTCAATTAATGATTGTTTGTAACTTGACTAAAGCGGTCATGGATAACCATTTCCGTCTTATACTTCAGTAAGTTTTAGTTTCAGTGTTTGATTCAAAGTATAAATGAATCGAGGTGTTATAGACGATGGACCAGTGATCCCGAGGTCTTCAGTTCAAATCCACTAAAAACAAAAGAAAGTTTGTCCTTACACAAGTGAAATTATATGGGCACTATACCGAGGCTAGATGGAGGCAAAGCCATAGAAGAAAAATAGCGTAATTGAAGTAACCGTTAGAAAGTCACGTCCAAATAGGAACACAATACGAGAAGCTCTGATCTAAGCAGTTTCCACAAGACTCGGTACATATTTTGAAAACAGCACCAAGTTTAATTTAAAAAGAAAATTGTAGTACTATGAATTAATGTAGTCGTATCAGTAAGTCGGTTTTAATATAAACATTGTACAACTTATACTGTGCTTGTTTACCTCAGTTTCAGCATAATTCAAGGTAGCCTTGATCCCATGTAACACGAATTACCAAAACTGAACTTCACTCTTTATATCATACCCAGATAGTCATAAAGCCAGATTCTAAATAGAGGATCCAGAACTGGTGGCGCAGTCCCGAATCTATCTCTCTTGGCGGAGAGGTATAATGGGGAACGGTCTACACTGTAAGGGCTGATCTTATATGATCATTTGTGCACCCAACAACTGCACCGGATTCAAGCTCCGGAGCCCATATTAATACGTAGTAAATCAGTCCTTCATAACCTTGCCATAACATACGGATGCAACACATAGAAAGTCAATCCTAAACGCTAGTACACGGTAAGATTTTGCAGTATACTTACAACGGAATAGCTGGCAAATTTTCTATTATATTAACATTGCAAAAAAATACAACCCAATGCTATTAGAACAGAAAATTTGCCAGTGATTCACTGTAATGTCATAATCGAGTATGGCTAGGAATGCAGTTCATATGAAAATAACGATTAACTGTTCTTTTAATATGAATTCTATATTTCATGTTGAACTTAATGGAAACTTAATATGGATGTCGTAGCAACATAACTGACCAACAGCTGAACTTTTACTAACAAGTTTAACCAACAATTACCAGAAAGCAGGGGTGATCACAGGCTGCTTTTAGGTCATAGGTTGTGCACATGAAAATATTTGGGGGAAGACAGATATATCTGGGGAGAAGTTGGTAAATTTTCGGGAGGAAATATCACTGTGCGGGAAAATCATTTTTAAAAATGAAAATTTTAAGTTTTACGTTCCAAGCTTATGCCAGCTAGGTTAAAGGAGACGGTGATGATGAGAAATGAATGAAATAGTAGAATGAAGAAAGTGTAAGGAAACGGGAGAACCCAGAGAAAACCTCCACACACGGTGTTTGTCTACCGCAAAGCCCACTTTGAACGAGCTAGTATTGAACCAAGGACCCTATTCAAGAGAGGTGAACGCTCTACCATTGAACCACCGCGGTCCCCGGGAAAATAGTAAATTTGGGGGAGAATGGTAAACTTAGGGGAGTTGTGCCCAAGTTCTTCGAAAGGATGGGCAACCCCGCCAGAAAGCTAGCAAATACTATTGTTGAAGTACATAAATAACATTTTTACCGAAAAAAATCATGTTAGAAATACATTAACTAATAAGCAAAGTTTGACTGAGTTAGAATCTGCTGTTGAAATTATCGTGTACCCTTGAAATAATATACGAAACAGGATGTTGCACTTCAGTGCTAAAACAACATACACAGCGCACTTTAATATTTCTAAACGAGCAGGTATGGAAAGCGTACAACAACGCATTTTACTTAGTCGAATGAGAGAATATTATTTGTGGCACTCTGGAAGGGAGGCAACTTCTCTTATGTATTTGTCTAACACGAGAAAAAAACCCATCTCCAATCTGCTGCAAATTCGCTAGCAGCGGCAGTTGTGAGAAATCTCGGCTCATTCCCGTCACTCACCTATATATAGAGAGAGACCCTCCGAGACACTATATTTAGGAAAGGAGGAAGCACGAGCGATAGCAACTGTTTGCAGTTGGGAGGAATACGCAACCTTTTTAGCTGGAAAAAAATGGGAGATGTATGCTTCCTTCACCTCAGCTTCCATTTGGCATTTTATGTCAGAATATAGACTTTCACCTTCTGTAGTTTCATAAACATTAAAACTGTGCTATTTATACTATACTAAATATTATGCAGACAGAAAGCCTGCTTTTACCAAAAAAAAAAAAAAGTAATGTTATTCCATGTCATCACTTACACATAATATACTCCCTTAGAAAATGGCAACCCAGCTTTTGCATTCCAAAAGTTTCATGTTTTAATTTGTAATAAGAAAGGTATATCTATGAAATGTGTCATCTTCATTGACATTTCATGCATATAACAAGTAATAATTTGGTATTTTAAAAACACAATTGAATTCTTAGATCTGCCTTATCAAGTTATCATGTGTTCATACTCCTTGCTTAATATCGTAAGAGATATAAAATTCGGTTCGAGTTGCGCATGAGACTAGATATAGGCATCTTTCAAGTCGACATATCCCTTTTGATTTGCATCTGATTTGAGTTTAGTGTTCCTCTCAGCAGCGAGGCTATATGAGACGTGGACGCTACTGCTTAACGTGGTATCCGAACCACATAAGCTCCCGCCGGGAATCGAACCCAAGTCTCGCGTGCTAAACGTGCACGACATATTTCAGTGATGAAACAGCTTCACTTCTTGTTCCATGTGTATTCCTAATTTCAGTCCTGCAAAGAAGGGACATACTTAAGGTCGAAACTATAGTAGCATCACTCTACGAACCGTTTTCTAAATACGTTGGACTACCATCGAAAGCAGAAGACAGCGCGCTTGTCATTGGTCGCTGACGACTTCATGTTCTTAAAAGTTCTCGGCTGTTGCCACGTCACCCCACTAAACAAAAGCCCACAGCCGGGAAGGTTCAAGGATGTACGCTAAAATACAACACGGCATTAACTTCACGTGCTTTCAGGTCAGCGAGGGCAAACAAATGGTTTAAGATAGACCAGGAGTAACAACGGCGGAAGTATAGTAAGTTTTGCAATTACGAAGAAAATTTATCATTCATTCAATGTTTTATTCAATAAATATACAATGCATTTACAACACAGCTAACATGCTGCATCATCTTTTCCTTTCTTATGTCTCAACGTTTAATAACAGGTTTCTTTTTTGTATTTTTCGTTCTAATTAGAGCAAAAGCATTAAAAAAAAACGACTGTGGCCAATGACTCGTTAAACGAGGGGTCAAGTTTCGTCAAGATCGTATTCGATACATCACATACTGTTCTTGTGATTACTTCAAAAAACAAGGACGAACATATACGGATGAAACAGCTTGTTTTCCTCCTTACAGACATTAGGATGTAAATGTCACGGAGACAATAAGTAGCCTTTGCCCAACCGGACAACAATTTAACCATATTGTCCAGCTAATGAAAAACAACTTCAGTTTTGATTTTATAACTTACAAGGCACGTAAAAGAATGAAGTTGAAATAAATTAGTTCGTTTGAATTTACTACTAGGTTATATGTTATGCAATTCGCAATACATCTCTCATTAACATCTTTTTAATATCTATGGGATCTTTGTGCCATTTCACTTCTTGAACTCTGATTTCTGTGTCGCAAAAATTTTTCCTTATGTGGTAAATGGTTAAGAGTTAAAGATCTCGGCCACCAAGTGTCAGAAAAAATCTGTTTTACATTCTCTTCAAATTTCAATTTCCACATTACAATTCTTTTGTTCCTTTTAATGTAAGAGCATTCTCATGCTTCTATGCAACCTGCACAGTACCAAAGAAATGTTGGCTGCCTATAATAAAAGGATAAGTAGCTTATCTTACTGCAAGAAGCTCCTCCGAATGTTCCATTCATGAAATCACGTGATCCTCTTTACTGTATTTTATTTCTTGAATGATACGACGTACCTCTATATTCTTCCCTATGACATTCCATTTCCTTGTATTTTTTTTTAATTATGGCCCGTATACTTCCATTGACGCTTTCCTATTGGTAATATACATTCAAACATTCAAAAAAAATGTATTTCTTGTACACACTAATATTATAATTGGTTTACTGTCAGTACAAGTGAAATATGCCTAGCCATAAAAAATCGCCAGTTATTTGATTTTTTTCTGTCCAAGATCTCATCCAATTGTTATTTAAAGTCTTTGTTACATTTTTATTATATCCAATGTATTGATTTAGAGCCGTGCGTAACTCAGGAACCAAAAATCTGCACACCGTAATACTTCACACGGTTGTATAGCAGATCAAAGTCTACAAAGCACCTACCAACATGGAACATTTGATTATTCAGATTGCATGCGTTCGGTTAATGTTCTTTTTTTTCTTTGTCATTCTTCGGAAATCCAAAATTTGTCAGCCCATGACACGGGAACCAAAAGCCTGCACAACTTGATATTTCTCCACTCGGCATATAGTCCTGATCTTGCCTCTTCGGATTACTACCTGTTTCGGTCCATGGCGCACTTACTGAAATCATGATACTTCACCAACTAGTAGGGTGGAAACCAAAGTGACTACATTATTTGCCTTTAAGAGGCTCTATCACTGCGAAATTAAAATACCGTTAATTTTACAGTAATTACGTGATATCTTCAAATAGATAAAAGATAACTGAAAAGTGGAACAAGACCTCCCTAGACAATGTTATTTTGCATAAGTTACCGTTATCACGAGTCACTTAGTAGCTTTCCGTTCGCAGTTATTTAGAAACGCGAAAATAAATGCCGATTTTCTAAATGGTTGGAAATCGAAAGCAGATAAGTGAGTCGTGATAACGGTATCTCACGTAACATAATATTGTCTAGGGAAGTCTTGTTCCACTTTTCGATTATCTTTTATCTATTGGAAGATATCACACAATTACTGTAAAATTAGCGGTATTTTAATTTCGCAGTGATAGGACCTCTTAAGGGCAAGACGTGTTATCAACGTGGGATCGGTGTAACTGACAGAAAAATGGTTGCAGACAGTCCAACACAAGGGAGCTGTTCTTTGGATATTAATCTGCTTTCACTGTACTGTAATAGATACACGTATACTGTGTACTAGAATATTGCAAGACTTATGACTCAGCCCTATAGTAGGTCAAGGTCTACCAACATGTCAAGTTTGATCCCGAACGGATGAGTTCAGTTGAACTCGGACGATATATAGTGTCCGTTGGAGTTGGCTACTCGATACTAGTACCATGTTTTATAATAAAGAGGCAAATAACCAGTGTTTGGCACCAAGTACAACGGGACCTATACCAAAAAGGTAATACCAAAAAGATAAGTTCATTTAACTCTTTGCGGCACGATGTTTCTAAAACGTTATCTAAAAAGTGGTATAATCTAAAAAGTGTAAGTATTACCGTGCTTCAAAGAGTTAAGTAGCATATTAATGTTGTACTTCCTTGGAAATAATAAAGTTCTCGCTACTATAGCCTATACATGTAATTGAGTTTTTTTGTGTTTTGTGTCCTTAGGAAACGAGGTTAAGAAACACAGAACCTATTATTAACGTGCTCCAAATCACGACCGGAACTTGAACCCGGTCTATTTGGTGGTGTACAGACCATTATGTAAGATATTTCCTCTCAGTATAGGACGTTTCCCACCACAATATATCGCATCTAAGACAGCTGGATCATAGGTCCACACCACCGACTACAATAGCATGTAGTCTGGATAAGACGATCGTCATGTTCTTGACATACACAAATAGATTAGGACGACACTACAGCCATTTTTTAAAATCTAACAAATGACATCTATTGATGATTAATGAAGTAAATCGAATTTCTACTCAAATTATCGTTAATTGTTTCTAGGGCAAAATTGCTTTAGAGCAGAGTTTCTGAATCGGGGAGTCGTGAAAGTAAGCGGAAAAGATAAATATAATCACAATCTAATACCGGAAAATATTTTTAAATATTGTTTTGAATTTTATTTTGACAGGCATATACATACTGTTAAGAACTACAATAAAATAGATCTACTAAACATTTTCAACAGGTGCAGAATTGTATAAAAAATCAATTCAAATGAAAGCGGTATGATATGAAACTAACGAGAGCTGCATATTGAAATAAATACCAGAAAAATACAAATGCAATAAAACTTGCATATTGAAATACAATTAAAATTGAAAGCTAATGAGACACCTGAGCATGGTGATATTTCACTAATGCGGCAATGCCTGGTTAAATCTTCATGACGCACATTAAGTCACTTAGAATTCTCAATAACTTTTTAAACAACTGTCCAATTTTTTAAAAAACCAAAATTAGAAATCACTTTATTTTTTTTTTCATATGACCCAAAATTAAGGGAGTTATGCAGTTTTAAAATTTTAAAACGACCTCCATTTTGAAACAGTATGACGGATCGAATGAATGAACTGAGCCAAATTGGGTTTTAATCCATTCGGGTTTAGGGAAGTTACTGCATTCACTATATACAAGAAATGGATTCTACTATTATAGAAATAGATGGAAATCGTGAGATCTCCGCAATAGGTATATTAAAAATCACACACAAGCTTATTACAAACCAGAAAATACAAGTGGGTCACTGGCAAGCATGTGATAAAATGGAGGTCGTAATAGGAATTAGATTGAGAACCACTGCTTTAGAGCTACATTTGGATTTATTTGTTCATAAGTAAATAATAATAAAAATGTAATTTGAACTTCAGGTACTGTACCGCATTTCTATGTTAGGAGTTATTCCTTGTGCCTTTAAAATAACATTTAGTTGTGTTGTGTCACTTTAAATACGTAAATAATAACTCTTCTGTCAAGTTTTCCTAGAAACTTATTTTTCTCGTTTGTATCTTCGCCATTTTGCTATAAGTAAACTAATTCTTAATTAATTAAGTTTTTTGATACACCCATACAGCACAGTAAATCTGTAAAATAAACATGTCAGATATTGCACTAATGAGCATTTTCAAACTGAACGTTAGCCAACAGGTTACAAACATATTTTATATTTTATATATATATATATATATATATATATATATATATATCTATCTATATATATATATATATATATATATATATATATATATATATATATATATATATGTGTGTGTGTGTGTGTGTGTGTTTTGTAAACTTCATGTTATATTTAACTTCTTCCTTTTCTGTTGTTTGCCCTCTTACAATGAATCTATGCTTACGAAAATGAACACAGAACTACAACAGAACATACCTTTAACTTTAGTAACGAGCTTTATATGAATAAAATAGATATCACAACTGAGTTTTCGGTGCGCTGCACACACTAACTCATGGTTTCCCAAACTGTACGCCTTGGCTGGTTTACAAGCACTGCGAAAGACTGTATTTCGAAAGTTTCATTGAAATGACACAGCCTTAGAATTATAAATATGATGAGAATTGTTTGATTTTTTGAGATTTCATCAGCAATTGTCAAAGGAATTATATGTATATCATTTATTTATATAAGTTTATGTATATGTCTTACGTATGCCTACGTTCTGGCTTAGCGCCGTGCAATGTTTCTTTCAGGTAGTGTTGCCCACGACACTGGCGCAAATCCGGGGATGAAAGGGACATGTCCCTCCAATCTTGGAACGGGAGGACTGTCTCCCCAATAATCCGATTTGAAATGTGTCTTTTGAGGAGAAATGTGACGATTTGTGTCCGATTGCCACAAAGGAAAGTGAGATGAAATTGATGTCCTCCAGAATAAGCCTCAAATCTGCCGCCTCCCAATATTGAAGACAATTCTGCTCCCCTGATGCATTGTTTTTCAAGTTCATAAACATTTTGAACATCGCTTAAAAAAATATGGAAATGGTCTTGAAGACAGATTTGCACTGCTGGCCCACGAGACGACATATTTTCCATCTCGTCTCAATTATCATCTTGGAAACGAGACCAGACGAGACACATGACAAGTCTTGTCTCGTTTTCGATGCGAGAATCGCTACAAGACGAGAAATTTGGGCAACACTAGTTCACCCGTCTTAGATCTAACACACTGTTTTAGTGTTACATTATCCATAGTATAAAACCTCCAAATTGATAAAGTGGTTATACAAACACAATAAAGAACATTCATCAACGTTTAACGATATGCAAATCATTACGTAAGTTGTTGTGTCCAAGGGCGCCGATTTCTCTGTAAATTGGAGGGGGGGCCTTCAGATGCAAAAGGTATATATATATATATATGAGGGTTTTAAGACAAATTATGCCAAATATTGTATATTCATAAATACAATAGGGGGCCCACAAGAGCTTTGGGGAGACACCCCCCCTTCCAGGATCGGCACCCTTGGTTGTGTCGCACTATTCGTGAATCTCTCGTGACGCAGAAGGATTCTGATTACTAGACGAAGGCCTAAATCTATAAAAAGGGACGAGAGAGAAAAATTTCGAGATTCAAGACGAGACGGTACACCTTATTTCTCGTCTCGAGAGTGATAATACTTCCTGGTAAACTTCTGGAGAAGATTTCAACCCTCCACAGGGCACTTGTTCTTTGACAAATAGTATCCCAGTAAGCCCCTCACCTCGCGTAATTAATTCTCCCGGAACATCATCTTCGGTGCCGTGAATCGAAAATGTGTGGGAAGCATAGCACTAGATATTAAAATATACTTTTTTTTTAAAGAAAAAGAGAAACCCATCAATGCAATAAGAAATGCATTTTCTGCCAAGACTGACTCGTAATTTTGGATCTTGGATCCTACCGACTTTTTGTTGTTTCCCCGAGTACACGGTGGCTCAATGGTGGAGCGCTTATCTCTGGTGCATGGGGTCTGTGGTTAGATCCCCGCCCACGTAAGTTTGTGTGTCCGTGGGTTTTCTCGAAGTACTTCCGTTTCCACTCACATTCTCATTCCGCCAATTTTTCCACCATCCTTCACTTGCCTTAATCATTCGTCTCCCTTAGCCTATAAGGCATAATCGTGGCATGTTAAAACCGAAAGATTTCATTTCATGTTTGGTTGTTTTTCATTTAATAAGCCAACTTGGGAACTTCTTCATTAGGAAAAATGACCTATAAGTGATAGCAGAACTTTCGGCAATCGTGACATTCAAAGTAAGTGCCAGTACTACATTTGCCATTTGGTGTAATATGGTGGCGTGGTTCAGTAATCCAGTTTCTTGGAGGAGAGCTAGTATGGTAGGAAAGACCAGCTCTATGAAAGGTCATCTTGTAAGATTGTTTATGCGACCGCAAGGTTTGGAAATCATATACTGTGAATCGTAGGCCATTCTTTCATTGCCTTGATGTTGTGTAGAACGAAGAACAAGATTATTCATTCCTTATCTCCCATTTTTCATAAGAAAGTGCATAATACACGCATAACTATTGTAGCAGTAGCAAATCAGTTGCTGCAATCAAGACATTTCCCAGTATTAATACAGAAGACTACAAAAAGCCCAGATTAAAAGCAAAGAATCACTATTAGGGAGAATGTAGTTGATTTTTAGCACTTAAAGTATTTCGTGTTGATAACGAATGAAAGCTCAAATTTTCCAAAAGGATAATATTTTCAAAGGTGATATTCGCTTCTGTAAATATTAATCGATAGGAGTGTTCACTCCAACCAGGAATTTTCAAATTGAATTTCCACAAATATTTAATCTATACCGTTCCTAATTTAAGACAAATGAATTGAAAACTTCGGTGCAAGAAGGGGACAACTCCAATTTTATAGTTGGTTCAGAACTGAAGCAGCAAAACATTGTTAAAAATTAGTTTATTTTACTTTAGCCTCCAATTTTTTTGTACAAAAAGGTATTATTACAGGAGTAAAACCTTTCTTTACAAAAAGTTTGGAAGCGAAAGTAAAATAAATTGATTTTTAACAATGTTTTGCTTCAGTCCTGAACCAAATGTAAAACTGGAGTTGTCCCCTTCTTGCACCGAAGTTTTCAATTATTTTTTTATAATAATAATCTTAATGTTAATCAATAAGAAGAGCAAATGGATTCCTTAATTATTCAGCATACTATAAATATTTTTAAACATCATTCAATTTCGGACAACGATTGAAAGATCTTATTAGCTTTCAACAACATTTAATTATCCGAAAAAATATACTAAGTCATATCCTTAACCTAACTTTGTAACAGAAACATTTAAGAACTCAATTTCCAAACAGAAAGAATATCTTTGTTCTGGTTCGAGTTCTGATGTATAAGTACTATTGTTCCAAGGAAAGGAGTCTGGAAAATTGTAGTAATTAATAGTATCAATTTTCCTTTCAAACTGAAAATAAAATCTTCGTATTAGAACAAAGGAAGAAAGTGTGTCATTCCAGCACGCAATAATGCCGATTTTTCTTTTCCTTCCTAAAAATAAAATTTTCGTAGTGGAATTTTCAGGAGCAGATATTTCAAATTAAATGATCCAATAGCTTACTATGACACTATGAAAAGAGGGATAGCATCAGACTAAACCTCAACGTCTGTAAAATTCCATATCTATAGTAGCAAGATGCCGCTACTTCACACAAAAACTAAAAAAAATAAATTGAAACTTCTATAATAGAAGCATGTAGGAGGAAGTAAAAGACTGTTAAAAAATAAAAAAAAGTAAAAAACTCAATGTTATAAAATGTGTGTTGTGTTCGATTTGTACTTTGAGATGTAATACTAATATTATTGATAACAAAAGTCAAGTTTTTGTGTGTTATGGATCTTATATAAAGTTAGAAACAACTGACGATTTGCCCGACGATTTGCCCATAGTTGTAGATTCAAACTCATAGCCAGAAAAGCTAACAAGGCTCAGATCTTTGTCCCGATTTTTTTAAAGGTCAATTTGAAATGTTCCATACTAAAATATTGGTTCTCCTTTTTTACTAGATCTTTAAGCTGGCTGCCAAAGTTTTTTTCTTTTTTCGTGACAGCAATGTAAGGAATTTCAACCATTATCAACTGAACTTCAGCCAAATTAAATGTTAAGAAAACTTGATATTTATTTATTTTAACGGATTTTATTTTGCTTCACTAAAAAAGTTTGTTTGTAAAAGCAAATCATGATAGAATGCACTGACCTATTTCTTAAAGCACACGAATATAAGAATATTACAGAAATAAACGTTTTTACGGAACTGTTAGCTTATTTGTATATATTCTATACAACAAATCAATCTGCTATGGTTGATACGTATTTCTGGATCCGGCAATGAAAGCTACACATATTCACATTCAGTAGAATACAGTATTTTCTTCTTCTTCTTCTTCTTCTTCTTCTTATTATTATTATTATTATTATTATTATTATTATTATTATTTAAATATAGAAGAAAGTAAAATGATTAGAACATTCATATGCAAAGATGCATTAACAAGACCGACTCCGATCCACATACTTTCGAACACTAAAATTCAAGTCAGAATTAGGAGATGAAATTAATTAAATGAAATCACTTTGCAGAGTATTAAAATATAGAATAAGTATATACAGAGTAAGTTGAAGAAAAAGTATTTTCTATTGTATGTAGATATATAACAATAAGAAGGGTATGAATAAAGAGCACAACAGAATATAATGGTCCAAGTGCGTAAATCAACCAGAACAGACCATGTACGTTATAATTTACATTTAGGTTTAAATTTTTACGGAGTTTGATTTAAGAAAACTTCTTTATATACATACTGTGTCTGTCTTGTGTGTATCCGGGAGACACTAAATCTTAAGAACTATTATCATCAACTTTAGCAGGAACGTAGAGGATCAATCATTAGGAACAGAATTCGTTGGTGCAGGTGATCCGTCCACCTGATCACAAGATATTGACAATCAACAATCGGTTCACCATGCATTCCTATGGGAGTAATTATGGATATGCCTACTTGATATATAACGGGCTATTACAAATGATTGACCCGATTTCATAAATTCACTGTAGCTTCATTATTGGACATATCGTTACAAAACTTTGCACACGTATTGAAAACTTCAATGTGTGTGTGTTGCAGATTTGCTTCTGATTTCTGTCACGACAGTGCAGCAGAGAGCATTTATTCAAGATGGAGAAAGGCGCAGAGAGCGCTTACGTCGTGCTCGAGTTTCATTCACATCAACCTGTCCTAACAGTGCAACGACACCTTTGAACAAAATTCAATAAAGCTCCACCAATTGCAAAGTCCATTTGGGGATGGTATGCACAGTTTGCAGCTTCAGGATGCCTCTGTAAGAGGAAATCAAATGGTCGGCCTACCGCTCCCAATGAATCGGTTGTGGTGGGGATGATGATCAGCAATTTGTCATGGCCTCCATGCTCTTCGGACCTAACTCCCATGCATTGTTTGTGTAGGGTTATGTGAAAGATACAGTGTTTACGCCTCCTGTACCAACAAACCTAATGAAACTAAGAGCTTGTATCAACAGCGTTCTCCAACGGATTTATAAAGACTGGGAGAAACTTGATTATCTACTTGATATATGCAGAATTGCTAGGAGGCACATAAGGTAACCAAGAAAGTTCTGTCGCTTTTTGTGGAGGTCTGAGTTCAATTGGCTTCATAACGTGAGTTGAATGCGAATGGAGATAAGGCGAAGGTCAGTTGTTGGTATGGGTATATCCAACATGCTACCTGGTTGTGGCAGTTCAGTTGCACCGTGAACCTGTAAGGACAGACTGAACATGGGACATCCGCAGAGCGTCATAAGGACGTATATGCTGCATGAATTCAAACTGGGTCAGCAGGGCGGAAGATATGCCAGACCTTTAGTGAAGGCGTCGTGACTACGCGGACAGTGCAGCGGTGGTTTAACAAGTTTAAAGACGGTGACGAAACACTCAAAGACGGATCACGTGCCGGAAGACCAACACATGTACAAAATGAAGATCTTCAGGCAGCAATTAAGGCGAACAGTGGCCAGACATGTGAGGAACTGGGATTACAATTCAGTGAGAGTGGAGAGCAGATCCTCCATCAAGTTGGGAAGCACTACAAGTTGGATCGATGGGTTCCACATTATTTGACTCCAGGCCAGAAGGCAACGTGAGCAGACACCTGTATTTCTTTGTTGTCTCGTCTGAAGGAGGAGCCATTTCTGTGACAGGGTGTTGACATGTAATGAGAAGTGGGTCTCGTACGAAGTTCCACGGCGCCGTCATCATTGATTAGCATCCCATAAACAAACAGCCGAAAGCAGTACTGCACCAGAAGAAGGCCCTCCTGTATGTTTGGTGGACTGCTCGGAGCACCGTGCATCGGGAACTGCTACCAGCTGGTCAGAGCATCAATGCAACTGTACTATCAACAGTTGAGCCACGTTCAAGACAAACACAAAACTCTGGAGCCAGCACTTTTGAATCGCAAAGGGGTTCTCCTGTTATAGGACAACGCTAAGCCCCCATGTGGCTAGGATGACCCGGCACACCATTTTACGCCTTGGATGGAAACACTATTGCATCCGCCATTCTTCCCGGACATTGTACCGTCCGATTATCACCTGTTCTATTCCTTGGAAAATCACCTTAGAGGACGCCAGTTCAAATTCCTAGTAGAGGTGCAATGCACTTGATACGTTCTTGGCTTCACGGCCCACCAAGTTCTACCGCGATGGAATCCATCGCCTTCCAGAACATTGGCAGAAGTTCGTCGATGCTGATGGGAACTATTTTTTGATCTTCCAGGTACGTCTTAGGTAACATGGATGTTCGAAAGTGATGGGTGAAAAAGCGAAAGAAATTTCCTGGTTACTTTTATAATACGTCACTAAAAACCTTTTTTGAGTTTTTCAATACATCTGCAAAGTTCTGTGACACCAACAATAAAGCTTCAATGAATTTAAGAAATCGAGTCAATCATTTGTAATAACCCTGTGCTACTTGGAGTGCTGTTAAGATTAACGGGTTAGTATAATGTTCAGGATGCGAAATACTAGTCTGTCCATAGAATACAACGCTAAAATGAAATCAAGTGACTTTCTACTTGGCAGATCTGAAGACTTTCAAATATTCATTCATCTTAAAGTATACTTAATTCAATTTGAGGTACAAAATAATCTTAGGCGGACTATATCTATATCTATCTATCTATATATATATATATATATATATCTATCTATCTCTATATATATATATATATATATATCTATCTATCTATATATATATATATATATATATATATATATATATATATATATATATATATATATATAAACTCCTAAACGTGGAGTACACTGTGGCACTGCTACTCGGCTTTCTAGTTTGCAAAAGCATATTTTAGTATAATTATACCTATAATAAGTAGTTTAATTCTGCTTGGATAGATTTCTACAATATTTGTCTACTTCTATTTGTTAATTTATAAAATTTTAAACTAAAAACATAAAGTATGTATACTACAGGACTTTTTATGAAAACTAATATTTAAAAAAATAAATAAAATAATATTTCCAAAGAATCCATTATATGTATTGTAAAATTTTTGGATCAAAAGATCCAACATATTTTTTAAAAAAAAACTGTCTTGTACGTCTATATGTAGAGAACTACATACAGTGTAGCCAAACCCAAACTATATATTAACTCAGTATGATGTTCTTATTCCGTTTAAAAACAACAACAACAACAAGAACGAAAACTCGATTTAGGGGCCGTTCAAACATTTTGTGACACCTGATCCAAAAATTAATTAATGCCCAAGATCACAATCTTTTGATCCATTTTTTTGATCATTCCTAAAATTCTTGTTTTATGACGTATTTCAGTTACGCGTACAGTATATCTCCTACATAGCGATATAAAGCGGAAAATTTTCCACTCTCACCTGCTTAAGAATGACGGTACAAGTTAAGAACCCACTTCTATTTAACTCTTAACTCTAAAATAAGTTTTTTTTAAAAAAAAAAAATCAAATAGTGCATAATAAAGTGTAAAGTATACTTGAGGAGAAGATAATGCGTTTCTTATATTGGAAAAATCTGAATAAATTTTACTTACAAAAAAGCCACTACTATTCTAAAATAACAGAGATTAGAGCAGTCAATGCCAGATTTGTTATGAGACAACAAACAACGCTATATTTCAAATATTGGCATGTAAAACATGGTTATTAAAACTTTCGTACGGTTCCTTTTAGAAATAAAAATGTAATTTTTATCAACATTAATATTTTCAAAAAAAAAAAAAAAAAAAAAACTACTTCTGCTATAACTAAATTCAAAAATTAGGATATCATTTAACAATTTCTGGAATATGTTAGTATTATGCCGGCCCGCAACCGCCCACAGAGGTCTGGGGGGCCATTAATATGCTAGGGGGGCCAAGTCATCAAAAATTTTCTTGCAAATATCTAAATTGTGTTTCTTGAATTAATAATAGATTTTTTATTGAGATCTGGAGGGGCCACTAAAAGTTTAGGGGGCCAGGCCCTCCTAGCCCCCCCTCTGGTTGCGGGCCTGACCCCCACATTCAAGTATCTGTGCACACTAGAGCATGCTCTATACCTAACGAACTATTTTTTTGAACAATGAAAAGTGTGTTGATTATGAAAATATGCTCTGATTAACTAAAAAAAAAAAAAAAAAAATACAATTAACACAAAAAGCATGAAAAGAAAGTTAATAACTCATAGTACCTACATTTACGTGTAAGCAGAATAAATTTCTTCTTTCCGTTTCCTTGGTGTCAATGTGACGCGATTACTTGAAACTATATACCACTTAAAACATAATTTGCGTCAAAAGCACTCAAACAAACAAGAGATTGCATTAATACGAGATTTTGTTAGTACTCTACATACTAACAAACATGCAACAAAATGCATCATATTGTCTATTTCTAATTAACGTGAGTGCATCAACCCACCTTATGAGAAAGAGATGTTTTAGAGGTGCACTCAACTTATTCTTGGAACATTAAATTTATGTGATGATTTATTGTTTTTGCTATATTGCGATAAAACTGAAACCGGGAGTAGTAGTTTGTTTCTACTACTTGTGGTTACAATAGAAGAATTAAAACTGAGATTGCACCTACTCTTTGGACATTAAATTCCTTCTATGGAGGCCAATTCAGAAACCAAATTTCTAATACCTCTGGTTGCAATAGAGGAATAAGAATGATGAAGACTGAATCTATTCTGGACATGGTGAATTCACATGACATTAGAAATTCATTTTTTTATTTGTGGCTCAGTGGTAGAGCGTTCACCTCCGGTGCTTGGGGTCCCTGGCTCGATCCCAGTTCGCGCCGTATGGACTTTGTGGTGGACAAACACCGTGCTCGTGGGTTTTCTCGGGGTTCTCTCGTTTCCTCCCACTTTCTTCATTCCACCATTTCACTATCTTTCATCATCATCGTCTCCTTTAGCCTAACTGGCATAAGCATGGGACGTAAAACTTAAAAGATTTCATTTCATTTTTCATTTATTTGCTAATTTTATACAGTTTTTTCCCTGATGCCTTTCGACAGACACAAGAATGGGTGTTCTACAAGACTTTCCTTACTTATGCGAGCATGATTTGGAAATCTAAAATGTGCTAAGGATCTTTGACTTGAGCATATGGATCCAGCTTTGACAGCCATTATTATAAACCAAGAAGAATAATTCATACTACATATCAATTCGTGAACATATTACCTCCCTGGAACTGTGTTTTTCGCCTTGACATTTTGATTAAAATGCGTCTCTTAAGGGGAAAGCAAATTTATGCCAAAATTAGAATATTTCAGGAGTCCCCCTCAGGTGATTTTGAGTTTAACGTTCCTTTTAGCAGCGAGGCTATATAAGGCGAAACCAACTGATTAACGTGGCATCCGAACTACATGGAGTTCCCCTCGTTAGGGAGATGAAACTCGGTATATAAACTCCTCATTACAAACAATTCACCTGCTTCTAAGAAGGGAAGGAAGGAGATTTCTTATTATTTTAATTTTCTATTTTATATTTATAAAATGGCAAAAGAAAAAAAAAAACTGTTCAACCGTTTAAAATGAATTTTTGGAAGAGCTTGGGATGACCTGGGTTTTTACCGTTACATCTTGATTAAAATGCGTGTCCTAAGGGGCAGAGAGGATTTAAATTCTTCAAAAAGAATCGCGGTTACCCCGTTTGAAGCGAACTTTTGAACATATCCAGCACTTGTATGGAGCTGTTTATTATTATTATTATTATTATTTTATGGTTTAAATTTCAACAGGCATTCTAAGAGGAGGGAGGAGTTGAATATCTTTGAAATGCTTTCCATAAATTCATTCCCGTGCGAAGAATTGACATTGTTAGAACC
This sequence comes from Thermobia domestica, assembly GCF_964235325.1. Lineage (NCBI taxonomy): Eukaryota > Metazoa > Arthropoda > Insecta > Zygentoma > Lepismatidae > Thermobia > Thermobia domestica. The sequence goes on from NC_137455.1 coordinate 65,127,208, forward strand.
GAAGAATGGATATTTTAGTTCTTCTTGACGGACATTTTAGTCTTTGCAAGTGTCTAGGGATAGGCAAAACGGGTTTTCATAAAACTGAAAACCGGTATCTAGAAAATCGACATTTCGGTTTTCGTAGAAACAAGTTTTCTTTAAACACTAGTTCGCTTTTTCACCGAAACCGGTTTCTCGTACAGAGTTTTAGGTTTTACTGCAAGCAATGTTATTTTCGCCAAAGCTAGTCAACGAAACAAAAAGTTTATACTATAGCCTATCGAAAACGAACCACTTTCAAAACCGAAATTGTTTCTTGCTAGAAGACTGAATCATTTTCGGAAACCACTTTTGATAGGAAACCGATCCGGTTTTAAATTTTTCAAACTGTCGGGGCCGGTGGCAGGAGGCGATCAGAACTTTTGCGGCCACTGGTGAGGGAGTCCCACCACAGGTCACGAACATAAAAAGAGATTATTAGCGACAGTATCTCTACCAAAGGTAGCCGAAATCCAACTAACAGAATAATTAATAAAGGATCACGAAAGGTCTCAACAATATCACTGACTTAGAGAGTTGCCTGACATTAAAAATGTAGTGGAGTTGAGCAGTCTATGGGGCTCGGCAATTTATTAGTACGGTAAGGAGGAGGTCCGTCCTGTTCAAACAATGTCCGACTAACAAGGCTGTCGGCAAGGTGATTTGATAGGGAGAGAGAGAACAGGATGAGTGCCTATGTATGACAATAATTAATTCCAAAGTTCAAGCACGAGTTTACGAGATTATAAAGGAGCCTTGATCCGTGAATGTCCCGCAGGTAATTGCCAGCACTTTAGGGCAATGGCGGCTCCAAGGGGGTCACTAGTTAACGTGAAGCCCACACAACAACGAGATTAATTAGCACACCAAAATATTAGACAACTAGGACTCGTGCAAAGAAATAAATATTTGTAGCGGGACGACAACTTAATAATTAGGCACGTATTATACAACCATGGATTTAAAAATAAAGCTGATGCAATGGAGACAGGATTATTAACACACTTAATGGACCTCAAATACATAAAACTTCACAAGACAAGGTCAGGCTTGGCTATACTTAAATAATTCAGCCTAATAACAATTTAATCGATAAAACAATAAAATGGAAGAGATAGTTATCGCTAACAACCTTAGTTGTAGAATCACTTTACACAAACACTGAAATCGGATATTGGGTGCAAAGAAGTAGACGTGATTCTGAGTCGATGCGAGGAATCAAGATGCACAATTAAAATCACTAAAACAATTTAAATCACTCACCTCGCAATAGAACACCTACTGAGATGAAAGAGTTCCAAGTGGCCTCTGGGGATATCGTCGAGTCCTGTATAAGTCCAGTTGAGCTTAGCGTGGTAACAAGATGTTCACTGCGACCAAGAATTCCCAGAAGATGTCTGTATAGGTTCGAGCGGTAAAACCAACAAGATGCTTCCACTTCCTACGGAGAGTGAAGTTCTTTTCTCCAATCGGAATTCTCACGGCGAATGCAGGAATAGTACTGGAGTCGCAGAACACAAACAGAAGGGTAATGGTTCACTCAACTTCCCAATCCAAGGAAGATAAAGAGTTCGGTCCTCAACAGGCGAGACTGGTGTAGTGGTTCATGTAGGAACCAGAGAACGAAAGAGATGTGATAATAATGACTTCGACGAACGGCTTCTTCGGAGGTATTTTCTGAGAGAATATGAGTAGGTGAGGTCGTACTTTGAAAACTTTAGATAGGCGTTTTAAATGACTGGAACGCCGAGTTAGAAGTAGTATGAGTTTTATTGTAAGTTGCTTTTGTACAGCGCAGAAGAGTTGTTAAGCAATAAGTTGTTATACATCAGAGGTAATTTTAGATGACGCACAAGTCTAGTGGCGTATGCGTGAAACTTGAGAGGGGTCAGAAGATGACCAATGATAAAAGAGAAACAAGGGCAGTTCAATGAAGAGATTGAATTACGACTGCCTGCATGTAGTAGTAGTAAACTTACTAGAAACAACGTTCAGCACAGTAACAAAGTTCTTGCTGTATTGCACACACGAAACGAAAACAGAGATGGTCCTTGGTAGGAGAACGGAGATGACGGAGTTCTCCACTAACACAGTGTAATAACACACTCTGAGAATGCACTAGTAAACTTACTAGAAACAACGTTCAGCACAGTAACAAAGTTCTTGCTGTATTGCACACACGAAATGAAAACAGAGATGGTCCTTGGTAGGAGAACGGAGATGACGGAGTTCTCCACTAACACAGTGTAATAACACACTCTGAGAATGCACTAAGTTCTTCTCTCTATGACTCTAACAAAGTCAGAGAAGAAACGCAAGTCCGGCGGGCGAAGGACAGAAGCCTGAGCCCGAAGAGTGGGCCGGAGCCCCCGGCGACGAGCACGAAGCTCGTGCCTCGTAGACACACAATGATTTTCCCCCTGAGAACAGCTTGTACAGCTATTTTGTATTCAGGGAGTTTTTTCACACGTTACGTACGTGGGAGTATAGTAGGGTGGTATCTTCCCAAAAAGGGCGGATACTCGTGTGCAATGAAATTAGTCTTTACGTTTAGATTGGGTATTGATAATCTAAACGACTATTTAGGGTGTTAACTAGAATAGTCACGCATGCGCGTTATTACAAACAGTATAAGGCTTTAGCGTCATCTGGTACATAATATCCAAATTAAAAGTCAAAGGTTAATTTGATATTACAAAGAAAATCAAGCTTTATCCAGATTTTACAGGTTTCTTAATCGTTTCACAATGATACCAAAAATACAAGTGTTCCCAAGACACTTATTTTATACGGTGTCAAAATAGACATATTTAGTATTTTCGAAGTGTCAACTTCGGCGCCAAAATGTTAATTATACGTCTACCATGTTTTTGAGAACATCTGGGCTTAAACAGAGGACAATGAGAGTATTCAGAAAATAACATCAGACTCTCAGATAAGACACAAGGGTTAGATATTCCCTTGCACGTGCAGCGAATCGAAGGTTATAGGTTACCAATTCAGATCTGTTTCTCAAGATGCAAAGAGGGGAGAAAAAGATATGAGTTTCATCTTACGAGACAACAGCTAACTTTAAGTATTCGTCTGGCTTAGTTATTCCACAGAAAGAGCAAAATATAAAGAGAGAGAAATTTAACATTGACTAATACCTGCAATAATTACATGGCAATAAAGCAATTAAAAGGTTTTTAAATAGTAATTATGAATTTAATAACAGTAAGAAAAGCAAAAATTTAGGTCGGCCCGAAGGCGCCTCAGGTCGGCCGCTACAGTCCTCCCGCGTAAAATAAAAAAAAAATAGACGAGGGAACTGAGGAATATTTTTTTTTGACTATTTGGGCTTAAATTTTTTTTTAAAAAAAAAATTAAGTGGCAATATTGTTTTTAAACTTTAGAGTTGGCAACACTTTTTAATCTTTAGGATTGGCAACACTGCTTAATACTCATACATAGATATATTCAATTAAAATTTCTTAGTCCTAGTTGGCAACACTTACTAATTCTTTAAGTAAAGTTCATAAAGGCAAAACATACCAGCAAGTATTATTTTATACACAATTATAGCTAAATAATCGAAGTACTCAAACACATAAAGTAAAAACCTATTGAAATAATTATCTACTATTAGGTAACACCATAATTAAATAATGACACAAAAGTAGTTATATCAGTAGTACAGACGTACTCGTTAAAATCCCAAAACAGCTTAAATATATATTTTTGTGTATATAAGAAGATATACAATTATCTAAAGGTCTAATACCTATGTCATACTCAAACAATTAAAAAGTTAAAGAAATGTTTATATATATACATCTATAACTAGAATTAAATATGAGAACCCCAAAATTATTATTAAACTACGTTAATAAACAAAGTTATCATTAGACTACCAATTATTTAGATATAAAATCTCGATTGTGAGTGAATCACAAATTTAAGAAATTACTACATGGCTCTACCAATGGTTATATACGTATAATACAAAGAGTTCCCTAGTTGGTACGATTTGTTCCTACATATTTACAAAACTAAGCTTTGTCTATAAAAATATACAAAGACTAACAAGGCCAATACAACCTGATTTCGTATAAATACACTATACCTATTAAAACACTATAGCGAGGGATAACACAAATGACTTCAATTATGTACAGTACACATTTAAAATAATTTTTTTTTTTTACTCAGTTTTTATAGTTATTATTATTATAATACGAGTTCCTATATATACAAAGGATATACCTATATGTAAAGGAGATGGATGACCCATACTAAATTAATATAGTTAGATATTAAACCCAAGTAACATGCAATTATGCTTTACAAATCAATTATAACTACAAAGGAAATATATATAGATAATAAATATTTACACGCATTTTTTTTTTACTAGTCTACAATCATTAACGATAGTTGTATTCTTGACCTCTCTAGACATTCAAGGAACTGCACATGTCCTAAACGAAATTTCTACTAGGTATATATATATAGAATTACTAAATTTAACAAAAGATTTGAATGACTTCTATATTATTAAAGTACAAGAATCAACTACCTAAAAATCCTAGAGATTATAAACACTATACAGAATCGCAAGACTACCGTATACAGAATATAACTACATTAGTTAATGAAGTATTTAATTCATGATTTTTATTATTATTATTATTATTATTATTATTACTATATGTAAATTTTTCTTTTTCTCTACGTTTTGTTTTTGATACATTAATTAAAAATTTACACTTTATCACTTACTCCAAAATTGTCAAAACAAACCATTAGTTACACGATAAGAAAGGGAGCCAGTTTGTTTTTATGCTCTTCTAGTCTTTACCAAAATTGGGTTACTGGGACTCCCTGAGGTCGAAGGTTATCCACTACCGGAGGGTAGTTGGGAATTGACGCTCAGATGTTTTCTATTCTTTTTTTTTTGCTACTACACTCCACGCTGAGGTCAGGGTGGTGTGAAGAAAAAGAAATTATACTACAGCCCTGTCTGGTAAGGGTCTGGTTTTTCTTTTAAACAGAGAACGGCCAAAAGAAGAATTGCTATGTTTTCATACAAGCTTTCGAATGAAATGAAGGCGGATTTCTTTTAGCGCGAAAGGGATAAGCTAAAACATATATATACTTTATAACATTCATCCCTTAAACAATTAGGATTCAGTACGGGACAGCGTATGAATATTTCAAAATGAACCCTTTTTAAATAACATTTATATGGAACACGACTCAATACAGGGTGTTCATAAACTAGATGGCAATTTTACAGTTACGTCTAAAAATACTTAAATTACAATATGACGCAAACGACCAATATACAAGATCAATTATGGTCTAAACTTTCAACTTTTACATTTAACAATATGCCAATTAACGCGTGGTTCAATATTATTGTTTAGTGACAATTAATCAACGCAGTTGAACAGACGCTTAATAAACTTAATCAAATAAATCGTCTTAATTTATAAAAGGAACTGCTCCAAATAATTAATCGATAAGAGAGGTAGAGTTACAATATAAAATTTCAAATCAACATATATTTAATTGTACTATTCGCACAGAGGTACTTCACTTTTACGTCATTTTATTAACAAAGGAACCAATATAACTGAAGTACTGACGTTTAGAAGTTAACAATGAATTTAAATATAACTTCAGGCAATTATCTTGTTGCCTTACTATGATAACAACTACCTTTTACAGTAAAATATTGATATCATTCAATTGGTAGGTCTTAATTTCAACCTGGATATTCACCAAAATTCATATTAATTATCACATATAGTAGATATCAAAATACAATTATCATATGCATTATAACGCATAATATATCAAATGCCATTATCATATTTATTATAATGTATATTCACGTTAGAATATTATTAGAATTACAGCTTAAAATGTCTATTCCTAGTAAATACAATAATCAATATATCCAAATGATAAAAATAGAATGTGCCACAACTTTATAGAAATACAATCGAACGGGAATAGACTATAATTACTTAAATACATTTAAGAACAATTAATACAATTCAACGAGAATTCCTTACAGGAGACATGATGTCGACTCTTAGATACAAATTAAGTTGGCACTCGGACGGCAGGAGGCAAGAGAGGTATAATAAAGATTACTTTTAGCCTATCTTCTAATATTAACTCATATGACCCTGGGACTTACATTTACTTCACATTTATTCATAATTTTAACTTTGAGGAATTTAACCGCGTATTTACATTTTAGAGACCTTTTGGGATATCTATACGCACAAAAGAACGATTTATCATTTCAAATAGGAGACAAGAAAGAGTTTATATGCAATTACAAAATGATCAATAATGCACTTATTTACTAAACAGGGCGGCTGTATTTGACATTTAGGCCCGATAAGAATTTTATTCTAGAAAATAACTCGATTCCTGGACTTGCAGAAGCATTTCTTTTACTCATGATATTATAACATCACTAATTTACGCGGAAGCTAGAAAACATAACAATACTTGATACATTGGACAAGTGAATTTAATTATCTCTTCGGACAACCTTAGATTTTCTTAAGGACTCGTGCTTGGACTCATTAGGGAGCAAGAGTGCTCAAAAGGATTAGGTCTACACAAACGCACCTTTGATTAGATTAGGCACTCGCGAGCAAGAACATTTATGACCATTTAAATACAACATTAGCTTCCATACTTATCATTACCATCTCGAAAAGCACATAATTAAAACTTTGACACAATAGGGTGTCTTTCGAACGAAACACTGGGCTTCCTTCCGAAAGAACCAAACATTCTCTGGTCGTTCGTTAGTAAACTGAACGATAATAAACAGCTGCGGGACCTAGGGGGTCCATAGCGACCTGGGATGTAATAGGAGGGTCCCGTACCTTTAAGGGGGTAAGCCTTCTCAAAGATCCGGCTTATCATCCTTACAATTACGCGGACGCACCATTATACAATAAGGTCGATATAACAGAGGATCAACATTAGAGATTGCGCGATTCTCAGCTAATACAAGCGATAGAAACAAGCGGCAATTCTCTGAAGCGACCAATTTACGCTTTGGGGCTGATAATTGTAGTTAATTATCACGTTTGATGGAATTGGTACAATAAGATCGATTCAACGGAGTATAAACATCAGAGATTGCACGATTCTCAGCTAATACAAGCGATAGAAACAGGTGGCAATTCTCTGAACGACCAATGTACGCTTTGGGGCTGATAATTATAGTTAATTATCACGTTTGATGGAATTGGTACAATAAGATCGATTCAACGGAGTATAAACATCAGAGATTGCACTATTCTCAGCTAATACAAGCGATAGAAACAGGTGGCAATTCTCTGAACGACCAATGTACGCTTTGGGGCTGATAATTATAGTTAATTATCACGTTTGATGGAATTGGTACTCTTTTTAGGAAAGGGAATTGACACATCCTAACCTAATCTAGACTCCATGAATTACTGCTGGAACAAGGGAGAGGTATGTTCACTGTCTCAATATTTTCCGACAGGGTGTCTCCCAACGATACGTTCCAAAATTAGATAGCTCGCTAAAATTTACAAAATAATTACACAACTCGAGGCATTAGCGCTCGGCAAGGAATAGCAAAATTAATAACAATACTACAGAGCACGGTTTTACGTCCTGAACAAATGAAATTATTAACACAATGACTACGGTCGAATTTATCGTGACCGGAAAGTGATAAATTTATAGATAATTCAACTTCTAACATAATGAATAAGAAAAGATTCATTGATTAATAATGTCTACTAATAAATTATTTAAACGTCTCCTTAATTAATAACAATAGCTAAGCACAAACGGAATTATTAGGATTAATCTTTCTACTACATTAAGTTCACATATTTCTTCCTTAATAAAACAGCCTTACACTGGCAATTAAAATTTACAAGAGCTTTATTCAAATTACAAAACTTTGATGCCAGGGACTTCAAAAGCATTAACGCATATCCTAATACTTTACGCTCTTATCATTTAATCAAAATACAAGGGATCTCGCGGTTTTTGAATACAGGGTACTATACTTCAGGGGTGTCCCACATTAGTGTTGTCTTTATTCAAACACGACTTAAAATAATAAAATAACGAGTTAGGATTAATATTACAACAACTTATTAAGAATGGTCTCTACTTAAAACAAATTACTAACTGAATTTATTGCCCTTTTAAACTTTCAATCTTGGTATACTTAATCCTCTCATAATTAACAAAAAGCGCGTCCATTCATAAACAATAAAATTAAATTGGCCTCCAAGAGAATTTAAAATAATTTGAAAACTTCAAAATCACAATAATGAATCTCATTATGAACTTTTACTGAGAAACGAAACATATTAAGGCTTTAGTTCGTATAGTTCGTGTAAGGAATCTCTTTAGCACCTAACATAATATTTAATTTACCACTAACGCTGAGAAGCCAGTCGGGGAAAGATCAAGAATTTACCCACAATCAAAGAACTAACAACGCGTGAGTATAAGGACTCACAGAATGAAAATTTCAAAATAAATTTCAAAATTTCAATGATGTTTGTTTTGACTGACTTGTACATTAATTACACAAGCAGAATTTGAATACTTGGAGTTCCTACACCAGCCTTACGACTGATGATTCTTGAAATGAACCTCGCGAAAATCCATTGCAAGAATCGAACTCAGAATACGTTGAGAAGCTTTGATTACAGAACGGAATAGCTTTCATCTCGATAGGTGGAGAAGGAAGTATCTGTTCCGTATTTGGCGCCATAAACCTTCTCAAGGTATTGTGTTGATATTTTTCCCTACAGTTTTTAGAATACTAAGGCAGTACACAACCGAGGAATGCTAACCAACACATTTCCTTTTTCTCGCTTTTTCTTTTCACAAAATATATAGATATATATTTTTTTTTTTGTTTTGCCCAGCTGGGGAAACTAACAGAGAACAGATGTTTTCTCTCTGTGTTGAAGAAAAAGGAACGAACTATTCTTTTGATATATGGACTGTTTCTTTTTCCTTCCCTCATTGACTTCTCTAGAACAAGCAAAATGATAGCTAAACTTTCAGGGTAGAAGGGGGCATTTGCCCAACGCAACACATCAACACAAAATGTTTACATTTAGATTTAAATTTCAAGCAACTTAATAGGAAACCTGTCATTTCAATTAACACAATTTAAACATTAAATTATACGTTACTCATCTAGAATATAGATGTGACCCTAAGCAAACAATATAACACAATGAAAGTAATAATATAAATAACTCCTGCTTTGTCATTTACAAAAGCAACATAGGATTCTATAATCAATATCAATTAACACATTATTAGATGACGAGCTAATGATCGAATCCCACTGTTGAACACCAAATTTATGTCGGGGCCGGTGGCAGGAGGCGATCAGAACTTTTGCGGCCACTGGTGAGGGAGTCCCACCACAGGTCACGAACATAAAAAGAGATTATTAGCGACAGTATCTCTACCAAAGGTAGCCGAAATCCAACTAACAGAATAATTAATAAAGGATCACGAAAGGTCTCAACAATATCACTGACTTAGAGAGTTGCCTGACATTAAAAATGTAGTGGAGTTGAGCAGTCTATGGGGCTCGGCAATTTATTAGTACGGTAAGGAGGAGGTCCGTCCTGTTCAAACAATGTCCGACTAACAAGGCTGTCGGCAAGGTGATTTGATAGGGAGAGAGAGAACAGGATGAGTGCCTATGTATGACAATAATTAATTCCAAAGTTCAAGCACGAGTTTACGAGATTATAAAGGAGCCTTGATCCGTGAATGTCCCGCAGGTAATTGCCAGCACTTTAGGGCAATGGCGGCTCCAAGGGGGTCACTAGTTAACGTGAAGCCCACACAACAACGAGATTAATTAGCACACCAAAATATTAGACAACTAGGACTCGTGCAAAGAAATAAATATTTGTAGCGGGACGACAACTTAATAATTAGGCACGTATTATACAACCATGGATTTAAAAATAAAGCTGATGCAATGGAGACAGGATTATTAACACACTTAATGGACCTCAAATACATAAAACTTCACAAGACAAGGTCAGGCTTGGCTATACTTAAATAATTCAGCCTAATAACAATTTAATCGATAAAACAATAAAATGGAAGAGATAGTTATCGCTAACAACCTTAGTTGTAGAATCACTTTACACAAACACTGAAATCGGATATTGGGTGCAAAGAAGTAGACGTGATTCTGAGTCGATGCGAGGAATCAAGATGCACAATTAAAATCACTAAAACAATTTAAATCACTCACCTCGCAATAGAACACCTACTGAGATGAAAGAGTTCCAAGTGGCCTCTGGGGATATCGTCGAGTCCTGTATAAGTCCAGTTGAGCTTAGCGTGGTAACAAGATGTTCACTGCGACCAAGAATTCCCAGAAGATGTCTGTATAGGTTCGAGCGGTAAAACCAACAAGATGCTTCCACTTCCTACGGAGAGTGAAGTTCTTTTCTCCAATCGGAATTCTCACGGCGAATGCAGGAATAGTACTGGAGTCGCAGAACACAAACAGAAGGGTAATGGTTCACTCAACTTCCCAATCCAAGGAAGATAAAGAGTTCGGTCCTCAACAGGCGAGACTGGTGTAGTGGTTCATGTAGGAACCAGAGAACGAAAGAGATGTGATAATAATGACTTCGACGAACGGCTTCTTCGGAGGTATTTTCTGAGAGAATATGAGTAGGTGAGGTCGTACTTTGAAAACTTTAGATAGGCGTTTTAAATGACTGGAACGCCGAGTTAGAAGTAGTATGAGTTTTATTGTAAGTTGCTTTTGTACAGCGCAGAAGAGTTGTTAAGCAATAAGTTGTTATACATCAGAGGTAATTTTAGATGACGCACAAGTCTAGTGGCGTATGCGTGAAACTTGAGAGGGGTCAGAAGATGACCAATGATAAAAGAGAAACAAGGGCAGTTCAATGAAGAGATTGAATTACGACTGCCTGCATGTAGTAGTAGTAAACTTACTAGAAACAACGTTCAGCACAGTAACAAAGTTCTTGCTGTATTGCACACACGAAACGAAAACAGAGATGGTCCTTGGTAGGAGAACGGAGATGACGGAGTTCTCCACTAACACAGTGTAATAACACACTCTGAGAATGCACTAGTAAACTTACTAGAAACAACGTTCAGCACAGTAACAAAGTTCTTGCTGTATTGCACACACGAAATGAAAACAGAGATGGTCCTTGGTAGGAGAACGGAGATGACGGAGTTCTCCACTAACACAGTGTAATAACACACTCTGAGAATGCACTAAGTTCTTCTCTCTATGACTCTAACAAAGTCAGAGAAGAAACGCAAGTCCGGCGGGCGAAGGACAGAAGCCTGAGCCCGAAGAGTGGGCCGGAGCCCCCGGCGACGAGCACGAAGCTCGTGCCTCGTAGACACACAATGATTTTCCCCCTGAGAACAGCTTGTACAGCTATTTTGTATTCAGGGAGTTTTTTCACACGTTACGTACGTGGGAGTATAGTAGGGTGGTATCTTCCCAAAAAGGGCGGATACTCGTGTGCAATGAAATTAGTCTTTACGTTTAGATTGGGTATTGATAATCTAAACGACTATTTAGGGTGTTAACTAGAATAGTCACGCATGCGCGTTATTACAAACAGTATAAGGCTTTAGCGTCATCTGGTACATAATATCCAAATTAAAAGTCAAAGGTTAATTTGATATTACAAAGAAAATCAAGCTTTATCCAGATTTTACAGGTTTCTTAATCGTTTCACAATGATACCAAAAATACAAGTGTTCCCAAGACACTTATTTTATACGGTGTCAAAATAGACATATTTAGTATTTTCGAAGTGTCAACTTCGGCGCCAAAATGTTAATTATACGTCTACCATGTTTTTGAGAACATCTGGGCTTAAACAGAGGACAATGAGAGTATTCAGAAAATAACATCAGACTCTCAGATAAGACACAAGGGTTAGATATTCCCTTGCACGTGCAGCGAATCGAAGGTTATAGGTTACCAATTCAGATCTGTTTCTCAAGATGCAAAGAGGGGAGAAAAAGATATGAGTTTCATCTTACGAGACAACAGCTAACTTTAAGTATTCGTCTGGCTTAGTTATTCCACAGAAAGAGCAAAATATAAAGAGAGAGAAATTTAACATTGACTAATACCTGCAATAATTACATGGCAATAAAGCAATTAAAAGGTTTTTAAATAGTAATTATGAATTTAATAACAGTAAGAAAAGCAAAAATTTAGGTCGGCCCGAAGGCGCCTCAGGTCGGCCGCTACAAAACACTGGTTTCGGTTTTTCTATAAAAACAGAAAACTCGGTTGTGCCCAGTACTAATTTCAGCTAGTACTGTCTATAATGACTATCTAGGTAGAAATTCATGAAGCCAAACTGTTAACACTATATATATATATATATATATATATATATATATATATATATATATATATATATATATATATATATATATATATATATATATATATATATATATATATATATATATATATATATTCAATGTGAGGGATTTAAAAAAAAGCTGGTCAGTGAATAGTCTGAAGTAAGTGCTATGACCTTTTCGGTATGGAAGACATGGGGTTGCTCAGTGGTACAGTGATTTCATCTGATACAAATGGTACCCTCTCGATCACTGGCGTCTCTGGGATGTTAAATTTGAGAGGGACACCAAAGAAAGTGATTTAAATGGTGCTACCTAGCCCAACCTGTTTATTATCTTCGATTCCATTTGCTACTTTTCTGCTTACATTCACGGATCCCCTGAGGTATATCAAGAACTCTGTTATAATCGTTTCACAGTCTATCACTAGTAAAATTAAATTAGAATAAAATATTGAATATTTTGTACTTCAAAATATTGGGAGGGACGCGTCCCCCTCGTCCCCCCGCCAGAGACGCCCGTGCTCTCGATCCCTCGTGAGTTTCTGGTGTAAATCTTGGTCTCCGTGTGTTTCTCACTGTATCAAAATAATAATAATAATAATAATAATAATAATAATAATAATAATAATAATAATAATAATATAATAAATCATTTGAATTAATTACTCATCTCTTTTAGGCACAAAATGTGGAAAGAATGGGTAAAGCTTGGAGTAATCATAAAAACAGGAATTATAACAATAAGGAACAAAGATGATAGCGAACCTCTGGAGGTGTCTTTGGTATGATACCAGTTTGTTAATGACGTCAGCAATTCTCAGGAATTATACTTTATGTGCGTATCTTCCACGTCTTGACAATATGGCGAATAGACTTTCCTCATCTGTTTGAATAATGAGGCAGAAGACCAACAGTTGACTCCACGAGGGAGAGACTAATGCTGACTACGAAAGTGATTGTGCAAGACGCTTGTTATAAACTGTTGAATCTAAATTTAAGAGCAACCGCAAACGGGAGTGTTATGTAAGAGTACGTAATCGAGACTAGCTTTTTTGCCACTGGTAAAAAATTATTTTTTCTTTCTTTCTATCAGGCTACATAGCATAATAAAGTGACAAAAAAAAAAAAAAAAAAAAAAAAAAAAAGAAAGAAAAAGAAAAAAAGAAATGACATCAAGGAACGGTAATAATATTACTGGGTTTAGTCCAAGAAAATACGTTGTTCATCAATACGCTGTTAAGCCTTGTAAATATGTTTTGCATTGCAAAGTCACTCACTCCATGGCTAAAAAAATCATGGTTCCTAACATTAGTGGGCACAAAAACCGGTTTTCAGACGAATCGAAACTTGTTTTCGAAAACTTTCAAAAACCGGTTTGGTTTTCTACCAAAACCGTATCGTTTTTTTATTAAGTTGTTTGGAAATGAGTACTATAGGAACAGATACCGGCTTAGGCGAAACCCACGCCGGTTTCAGTAAAAACACAAAACTCTTTTGAAAAAAAAAAAAAAAACAGTCGGAAAATGGTTTCGGTAAAAACACAATTGTTTAAGAAAAATGAATCTCGTTTCGGTGAAAAATCGAACCGAATTTGGAGTAACCTGAAATGCAGAGTTTTGGGTTTAACACAAACCGGTCATGCTCATCGCCAGTTCCTAGCATCGAAGCAAAAAATCAGATCCTATATGTCAATTACGAAAATTATTATACAGCCTGTATTAAAGGGCCTGCCCCGGCATGGCAAACTGGGAAATATCTGAAATAGAGGTATACGTATAAAATTAGAATTAGGATTACTACTATACAAGAATTGTGTAACAGTGGTATCATCGCACAAGTTATTATGACTTGCACGCATCAATTCGTCAATTAACATTCATCCATATAAAGGACTCTGATCTTCTATAGTGCCAAGGGGCTAGGGCTCAGGTACTACAACATAAAATGGATATTTACTAATAATAACTATACAGAATTGACGGCTCAATTTGCAGCATATGAGCCTGAGAGAACAGAGAAGATCTATATCAGAGCTATACTGCTTTTCTGGTACCCTTTAGCATAACTGTTTTTTTTTCTTCTTCTTCTTCTTATTATTATTATTATTTATTATTATTATTATTCAGAAATTCTAAGTCACACCACGTAAATGAGGGAATAATAACCAGAAAAGTCCCCATTTCTTGACTCTTGAATACGGGACAACCTTATGACATGAAACCCTATATCCTTTTTTAAAAATATATATTTTTTAATTACTTCTTGAAATAGAATAAATTTAGCAATATGAATATTCTCGGATCAAATTAAAGAGATTGTTTATTAGTGATATTCAAGAAATTTATTTGTTCAGACTATGTGATAAAAATATTAGTGCTTTTAAGATTCGCTTGAATAACAATACGCATATCCCATTTTATTACTATTATTATTGAAATCTTATTAACTGCCTGAGCGTCTAGCACTTGAGAATCCATTTGCTGTTAGGATGTTTCAACACATTTGGAAGATAAATATTCGTCGGCAGAAGTCGTGCACGTGGTACGTATCTCATTAGAGGAAAGTGAAACAGAGGAACATATAGGATGCGATGGTATATCGTCGTCGGCAGCGAACGAAGCGGCAGCATGGCATATACCTGCCGCCAGAATAGACGGAAGAAGGAGAAGAGGGGGCCCCCGGTGTATTTTGGGAAATGACAAATTTGGGGAGTCTGGAGTCCGTGGTGGGGTTCTAAGCCAATGAGCGCTCGCCGGAACCTAAGTATAGTTGGAAAGAGATCTCCAGCCCATTTTTAGCTGGGGTGTTGGTGAAGTTACCACTGCAGTGCGATCTGCTTTGCTCTTGGTGGGGCCCCTCCTTGGAGAAACCCAGGACTTCTCTCAGAGCTGTTTGTGCCGTGCACGAGTGTGTGAAGAGACCGTTACGTCCGTCCATAAGACGAAGGAACAAGGAAAAAGCCTCTAAAGCAGCATCAAACCCTGGACTATGAATGATGGGCAGGATGCCAACGTCTGCGAGTGACCCATGCTTCCTTACTTCCCATATTATAATTGAGTTATGGAATGTAAAGAAGTATGGAGCATTTGTGGACATGGTTCGACAAGTGGAAAATCTGCGATGAAACAAGATAGAAGAACAACTGCATGAGTTAAGGGATCTGGACGCCATCTCTCGAGGGAAGAGCGAAGTTCTTTGGTTGGCTTTGCGGTGATTCACAGATGTCGGTTTGTGTTTCTGTAGGAAAAAAATCAGTGAGAACGGCTAGTGTGAAAAAACAGGAAGCTAATGTTGATTTTCACTTTTTTTGAGGTATGGTGAGGAACGATGTGTTTCTGTGCAGTTTCCCTCTTTGCAATGGCTGAAGAAATCATCGTTTAGCACCACTATCTCTGTAGCAGCAAAATCAACGTCGACAACCCAAGTTACGAAAAAATTATCGTATTAAAAAATCACCGACGATTTACATCATTTATAATTCTTTTAGCTTTAAGTATCTTCTAGTGATAATGTAGTGTGATTTATTGAATAGTGAATATTTTTTTGTGTATTAGGAAATTTGATTGTGTGTAAATGTGTGAAAAATCAAGTACTACATAGTATGATAACTGATATTCTAAGAATATGCATTCAAACAGAAATAATGCAGTGCAACACATATATTAACGTTAGCAAATCTGAGGATACTAACAAGCGCGTTGTTTTAGTTAACCTGATTAATCTCGCTATACACTTACTTTTAACTTTAAAGCTGGAAGAAAGAATTGTTCATTTGTTGTATAAAATGCAATAATATTGGATTGCGCTGATGGTGTGTTATATAATCGCTCTCATTTTAAAACCGTATAGTTCTATTTTATATTGGCTTCCAAAGATAAGGCGCTTGATTGTAGGGTCCGGATAAGTGCTCTATTTTACATTTAATACAACATATACAGAAATTGCTGTTCTGCAATCAAGCTCGTTAAGTACATTAACATATCATCCATTTCTTTCGTATTTAACTCGGCGACGAGTTGGTCGAATTGAATGCGGATTTCGGTAAATGACATCGTTTCACATTTACAAAAGTGTACTCTATTTCACTAATTCGTTCCGAAATCATAAATAAATGAAAGATATGAGATGTTTAATACGCCAATAAGGATGACTGTACAGTATATACAACACACTGGCTATTTTTGGGTATCCCCCACTCAGAAATGGATCTTAAGCAAGGCTGCTCGGCCTGTTTTTTTAATGACATGAGCTCATACACGCGTTCGATTCCAGGGAGCCAAAATGCTAGTTCATTATATGATGTTACAAGTGTACTTAGAAACATGCATACTGAATATTATCCATGTATTGAATGCATCATATTTGCAATTTATCAAAGTTATTTGTCATTTATTTTTGTCACAATTTTCTTCGTATTCGGAAAGGAATAACACATGCATTTTAATCTGCTTCACAAGAAATTCGATATTACTCATAATTCTATGACACTTGTGGTCTTTCGTGTCTAAAGGGCTCAGACACGCGGCTCCTGTGCAAGTTCTCGGATTTTCCCTGAGTGAGGTCATAGGACCTCACTTAAAAAACAGGTAGTGATATGGATCTTTCTTTAAAGCCATACGTGCTATCTCATATACCGGTGATGGAAAGGGGCGTTAACCATTCGCATTATATGTAGCACTGCAGTAATTGGCATCGAACAAACTGACTAATATAATTAGAAAAAAAATCTATTAGGAGAATTGTGATTATTTGGCTACCAAGTAAAGAATATTGACCGTATGTTGTTACAGTGCGAGGTATGGGTTCGATTCCCACTGACACTGTATGGGATTTCGATATCTCATATAGCCCTCGCTGGACAGAAAGACAAAACCCCAACTAAAGCTATATCTAACTTTACGAAGTTGCGCGCGGAGTAGAGGCAAGACAGTGAAAACAATTCTAAAATTAGGTAACAGTTAATATTTCATGAATATCGTATTTATAGCTCACGTCGGTTATTTTCCTACTTTCGGATATTACTTTTTCAATGTTAAAATATTTAAGGAATAAAAAGCAAGCGAGAATCCATGAACTACACTCCGTTGAAAACTGACAATTGTTGTTGAAAGTCTGACTTAATGCAAAATTATTATTCCAAGTGCATCTTGTGCTATGTATGCACCTTCGTGAATACTTTTGTAGTTAGTATTTTTCAATGCAAGCAAAATCAGTTTCTACCTGTTAATGGAATTAATGCTTTGATTATTTTGTTTCAAGTTGCAACATTTCTTCCTAAAATCCAAATTTATTGTTCAATGTAAGCAAAACAATTTAGAACTACTTTTTTTTCTAATCCCTTGCTCATTCATTGTGAAGGTGAATTAAAACTTCAGGGAAAGTTATTTCCACACTTGTGACCAACCGAAATCGTATTTTACAACTGAAAATAAAAGCGCGAGTTGCTAGTCTCAAGAGAAAATCCTGCACAGGGAGCCAATGCGAGATAACAAGCCTTAAATCAGCTTCTATTGCTGCGTGTATACCCAGTACGCCCTTTTTAGAAAAACGAATGGGAATTCTGCATTGGTCGCTCGCTGTACATGCCGATTTCACGTCAAACCGTTTGCTTTACTTAGTATACTTAACATATCACCAGTTATATATCAAATGTAACTTACAATTATTCTACCTTACGAAAAACGTGAATTTTATAATAGTAAGATTGGCGTCTTTTAGCATTTCAACTTCGATTTCTGATTAAATAAATAAATAAAAATATCTTGAACAAAGAATCACACACGGTTACACTATAGGCACATTTTAACATCGAGACAAGTAGGCTAAATTTTCGTTGTTCGTGATGTAAACCGCAAAGTGCTTTGAAATATTTGAGCATAATTATTGTATATTTCCTCATCTCAGTCAAATCTTACACTTGGTATAGCTAATAAGTTATAATAATAATAATAATAATAATAATAATGATAATAATAATAATAATAATAATAATAATTTTCACCGCTACATGGAATACTTTTAATCTACCGCATATTCTTCACCAAGTTACAGATCGATATTTTTAGAGATTTTACATTCTACTTGATATATAATAGTTTTCATTTACATATGATTATCTTATTTTGTTTCTTAAGAATTAACGTCTTTTTTCATAATTAAGGTTATATGAATCCGACGTAACAATATCAAATAGAGAGTGCTAATCATTCACCATTCAAGATGTTCTATTGAAGAATGACTTTACTCAATACTACGTAAACTCCAATTTAATTTATTTTACATGTTATTCGAGATAATTTCGGAATTCTGGTTAGAGAAAGAAACGAAAAAAAAAATGTAAGGTATATGTGTTTTTACTTCAATAAAGCGTCACACACTGTAAAGTTTGACGGATGTAATTCAAATTAGTGATGAATACTCTTTATTGCGAAACAGATAGCCCTCTCCGCTGGTCTAGTGGTCAGCATGTGTACTTCTTGTGCACATGGTCCCGGGTTCGATTCCCAGAGGGAGAGCATAAAAACTTAATTTTACTATCATTCACTTTCATTAATTATCTATCTTTTATGAATAAGATAACTGTGGGACGTTAGAGAAATAATCAGTTCATTTTCACAAAACAGATGTGAGATTTTCCGAATGTAACCTTAAGGTGATTTACTGTCCTATTTGCTCTTCAATTTCATTAATCGAAAGTCAAGATATGCGTGGTCTCAAATTCGCTTATAAGCTGAAATTTATTTGCAACTCTATCCATCACGACTCTGGAACTCACTAAAGAAATAATAAACACTTCTGACCAGAGTATATACACTTGTTTATTAAAAACTAAATTCCAGTGTAACAGTTTCAACAACGTAACGTTGTCTTCATCAGACACTAACTGCTAGTGTCTGATGAAGACAACGTTACGTTGTTGAAACTGTTACACTGGAATTTAGTTTTTAATAAACAAGTGTATATACTCTGGTCAGAAGTGTTTATTATTTCTGAAATTTATTCTAGAGACTTTAGATTTAGATCTATTAGCTACTTTACTAATGCAATCTTTGTGAAGTAATCTAGTAATAATTACATAGAACGTATAATCCATTACTTTGGATATAAGAGTTTGTGCTTTAGAAGTTATATTTTGGTACGAAAATGTCTTATTTAAAATGAAAGACAAGTTATTAGAATATGAAAGTATATCAAATCGAAAACAAAACGTATAAGTTTTAAATTGGATTCGCTGCACATAGACAAACTCAAAATATTCCAATCATGTTGTTCTCCCTTCAAATTAACTTTAAGAAAAAGCGAAGAACTGATAGTATACACGAAGAATGCATGTGTGAGTGTACTAGATGATTTAAAGTGTGCTAGTTTTTTTTTTTTTTTTTTTTTTCAGCAAAATGGAATCGTACTTTCGCAATCCTAAAACGTTTAAATTTTCAGAAAAAATAGCTACACTTATGATTCAATATCTTACGCAGAAATTTGTTTATAGAATATGTTACCAACACAAAATAACTTCTAACAAAAATTTAAAATGATTAAAGCAATTCTATGATTTTTGCTTTTGTTAGTCTGCGTAAGTCAAGGATTTAATTATTGAGTACAGACGACAGCAATGACTTATAATACTTACAATAACTGGAAATATGTTAGTGTCGCTTTGTGCTGCAAATGGGGGAATGTTATGAATGACAAAAATTCCATTTGAATAATTATATTGAAGCGTTTACCGTTAACACCATATTAGGCATATTTTCGTTTTCCCATTGATTTGAATCACTTTCACTTAATCAATGTCATCAGTTGAGTCAAAACTCACAAACTCGTTCTGCAATACAAAGGGTATCAAAGGGTGTGAAACATACCTATGAAAACCAGTGTACTTCGTATTTTCATGAGTATGCTGAATAATTTACATTTTCACAAAAACTATTCAGTTATTTTCCGAATTTATTTCCAAAACAATATAACTTATGAATACTAAGTATTTTTTCTTTATATTAGTTAAATAAGTCATATAATATCTAATTTCGTGAAGGGGATACATATAAATACAACAAATTTTCAATTATGAACCTGTCCTCGTCGCAGATTGTCTGTCATTAATCATGGCGTTTTCGTGTATGTACCGTACAAGCAACGAAACAATACATCAGCAGGCCAATGGCTCAGCAGGCGATTGATTTCTTTTAGAAACATATGATCGCGAATTCGATCCCGTATTACGCCATAATACGGGAGACATGCGGTAATAACGCAGGTTTGACAATTTTCACCGGTATTCAGTTTTTCTTAAAATATATTTTTTGTTACATACGGAATATGCATTGTTTATTTTCATAATACGATAATCTGTGCAAAATTACGAAATTAGAAACTTCTAAAATTTCATAAAGGACATCACAATGTATTAAAGAACTTGGTTGGTTTATTTAGTTCAGCGTCCCTTGCAGCACCAAGGCTATATGAGACGTGAACCTACAGCTTAATTTGGAATTCGAACTACATGAACTCCCACTGGGAAGTATTAATATATTTGTAATTACAGGAAATTCGTCAAATTACGCTTTTATCTGTACTTGTCTTAGTGTTAAATATTTTATGCAACAGAAACAGTTAATCTGATTAACTTACAAATTTAAGATTTACTTTCACACATTTTAGTCCCGTATTTCTTGCAATCAGCCACACCAATCATGTTACTGGAGTCATAACTTATCTGTCATACAGAGCTGAATTTATTATCTGGTGCATATTGGTGATTTGACGAATTTCGTGTTTTGTATACATCGGAAATCTATGATACACATAATTACTCACTAAATTTCGCAGTAGAAATTAGTTTTTGATTTGAAATAAAATAATAATACTCAATTTAGTAAACATGTTTCTGTTGCAACTTTATGTTAAATAATTTAAGATAAGAAAAATACATCAGTAACTTGGACCTCTAACTGGATACAATTACTTAATTTATGTTCATTCAACACCCAGTGGCCATTCACGAATGATGTGAGTATAACACAATTCAAATATGATAAATAAAAGTTACAAAAAGAAAGAAACCAAACAGAAAGAAAGCGAAAATATTCAAAAGAATTTGGTAATCTATACTTCCTATACTTTATATATGATAATTATTTACAGTGAAATCCGCAGTAATTTTAGATTCAAACACTTTATTTACTTAGCATTTTAAATTTTGTCAACGAAAATGTGTCCGAAGATCTTATGATTTAACCTGTAATGAAAGTTAAAAACCTTAAGAATAAGAATTAGATTGTCCTAACGAGCACAAGCTCAAATTAAGGGACTGAGTATTTGTACTGTGTAATAGTTTTCATATTTTTTGTATGTCGATATCTTTTTCTTTACGCATGTCATAATTTTATATTACTTATGTTATGGTTTATTTAGTGTATTTATTCCGCAAGTATGATTTTAAAAATTTATTTCTTTAAGTAATGGGATTAATTGTATATCTTTTATATATTTAGGCAATCTATTGGAGGTTTGAATAGTATTGTACGTAACACTATTTAGACTGTAAGTTGTTGTACTGTGTATTCATTCATTCATTCGTTTTTCTTTTGTCTCATAACCATAAACATCTTTTCTCTTCATTAAAATCAAATTACATGTATATTACATGGTAAACAAATGTGAACAAACAAAAATTAATTTTAAGTGGTAGATCCAATGGCAAGATATTTAATTCTGTAAATAAGCTTTTATGTGAGTAGTATACAGTGGCGAAACCTCAGCTCTGGTGGGATGGGGTTCTAGTCATACGATTTTGTGCTGGACAAATCATGTTCGTGGGTAATCTGGAGGTTCTCCCCTTTTCTCCTACATTTTTATTCCACAATTTTTTTCATAATCATTCATTCACTTTTGTTAATCACCATATTCTTTAGCCTAAAGGGCATTGTTATTTTTTCATAGGATAATCTACAAAAGTTTTATAGCTTCCTTTCGTAATATTCAATTACATTTTAGAGTCGTTAGTGAGTTCCCAAATAAAACACAAGTATCAAATGATTCAGTATATGTTCATTGTAAACCTGATATATATAAAATCAGGACTTCTACATTTATAATTTTCTTAACTAGAAGTGTATTTCAAACAGAGCATATGAACGAAAGCAAATTATAAGAGTATTTAACGGAACTAGTCGGTCATGTTGACAAAAATGCACATCCTGTTTTTCCCTGAAAAATATCATCTCTACATGGGAAAGAAGATTTTTGAAAGAGTAAAGAGTACAAATAGTCTGTACGTTTCATACAAGTCTAGCAGATAAAAGTATTGGAAATTATTGACGAATTTTTTTTGTACTTATATAATATTGAAGTAGAATAATTCGAAAACAAATTTAGAACACAACTTACAAAAAGTCCATTATCAGAAAAAGGAGTAGGATTATCAAAGCAAAGATGTGAACATGTATGTCTGACACCCAACGATCATGTTTCGTAACTTAATGCAGACTGGTCGCCCACCTGAGCCGAAGCCGGGAACAAACACATCAACGGTACGCATATTAACCATTCAGTCATAAGTGACCAAAAGATGTGAAAGAAGGAAAAATATCCGGAAATCTAAAGTACTTTTTACAATCAGTAAAGGCAATATCTAAAACTCTACCCACATTGCGCTATCAAAAACACTGTATCCACCTAAGCATTTGTTCATGTTGAAAAAACCAAATAGGAATAACAACATATTACATTATAATTATTTTAAACGTTATAAACCTTATTTTTTTTTAACGTTTACACTTGAAAATTTAAAGCATCTACATCTTTAAAAATGTGTTCTCTTTACAAGTACTCTTCTATCCATGAATCACCTTTATAAAAAGGAAGACATTCTTAAAACGTATTCATTAAACGACAGTGAAATTAAAACATGGTAGCTACTTATTGATATTTTTGTAGTGCCAGTAAAACACTCTCTCCTTATAAATATTTCAGTGCCGAGAGATATTCAGTATGTATGTACTTCAACTTTTACATTTGTTTTGAACCATTCTTGCGTTGGCAATTTTTAGGATTCATCCATAAAGGTTTGCAGACGTAACGGACAAAAAATGATTCCATTTAACATGATTTCCAAACACCTCATCATTAGAATAGAAAAGAATCGTCCTAATTAGAAAGTTTCACACGAATACAACAGTAACACGACAGTGTGTTTGCACTAGCCGTTTTACAAATTGTAAATTTATCATTTATTGAGAGTATTGATCGGAGAACCACAATTCCATATTAAAATGCTTTCACGAAAATCTCTTTGTAGTAATTCATATTGTGAAATGCTCTACTGTATACTAAAATTATATTAATTAGTTAATACTTTATGTTTGTTATAATTACGTTTCTAATAATTATAACCTAAGGTTATTAGTAGTTTATCATTAATGAATAAATATATAATTTATTTTATATTCATGAAAACTGATGGAATAAACTATTTATTAATGATCCTCTTTTGGAAAACCTACCTTATATATATTTATTATTTTCACATTATGTGAGTTTTAAGCACATTGCTTCTAAATATATTCATAAAAGAGTCTCTTTTCCCTAGCAAATAGTAGCGCTTCGACTCGTACAAAATTACTTGTTTACTCTTCTTGACCAGGAACTTTTCACTTGAAACTAACACTGACTAATAAGATTGAACGTGTTGGAAAGATGAAAATTGATATAACAGTTAGTATTATGGCGATATTAGATTCGAGAATTACCAGAGGAAGCAAGGCAATTTGTTAACTGAAATTGTTGGTTATTTATATGGATAATATTTCAAGTTTTTTTGCCCATGTCTGATATTCTGTTTTGATGGTAATTATAGATGGTTATTTCTTGTATTACTCAGTATGTGTGTAATGATTTGCAGAGAAATTGCCAATTATAGGCATATTGTTAGAATAAAGTGTGATGATTACTTGAAATATACGTTGTGTGTGTACGTGTATTATTACGTATTTGCGACAGTTGCAGCCATTACTGAACGTCATTATGCTAGGTTGACTGATCTTGCAAAGAACCCACGTTCAAGTTAAAGTGTTATGAAACTAAGATTATACGAATTCAGTATAATTTCATTTCTTATAAGCTTATTTTCGAGAATTTCTCTTCAGCACTGAAGCCTTGTAACAGAGAAAATGTTAGTTTAATTTAATACATTAAAATGAGGGATTAGATTGAACTTGATGGACCAGAAGTAATCTTGAGTTTGAAGTTGATGCAAGCTGGAGAAGATATCCATTTATTGATGGATGTCCTTTATTTTTTGTTGTTTGTTCGTTGACATTTAGCGTTCCTTTCCAGCATCGATGCTACGTGGATCTACTATTTAAAGTGGAACCACGTTCACTGTTCAATGTTCTTCATTAGGTATCGAACCCGGGATCCCGTGAACCAAAAGCACGCGCGTTAGCCACTGAACCAGAGAGGAAGGCATGAATGTTCTTATTTGAGGAGTCAACATTTCTGCTTATACCTGATCAAGTTAGACCTGATTGTTCGATAATTTTTAAAATCTTCTTTGAACTTCGCTTTGGCATACTAAGAACCCTTTGTCAAGAAATGAAATGGAAGGAAATCTTTTAAGTTTACGTCCTATGGTTATGGTGCCTAGGCTAAAAGAGACTGTGATGATAGAAATGAAGGAAATGGTGGAATCAAGAAAGCAGGAGAGCCCCGAGAAAAGCCATGCACATGATGTTTGTCCTTCACAAAGTTAACTTGGCGCGTGTTGGGATCGAACTAAGGACCCCATGCACCAGAACCCTTTGTCAAGAATGTGGCTTCCTGACTTTATATCAAGTGACATACTTTCTATCCGAAGAATATTGAAATTGGAGCAAGCAAGGAATTATCTACATAATGAAGCCACGATTACTGATTTATTGAATACGTGTATCCTTAACCCGAACTCTCATCCTATTTATTACTTCACTTCCAATTTCTTTGTAACTTGAACGGGACCAGTCATCCTAGTCTAGTTACGTAATAACCCTATTTAGCTATTAGAGGAAGTGGGGGTAGAATCTGTCTTTGAACATACTAAAATTTTATCTGAATTATTAAAGTAGAAAGAATCAATTACAAATATAGAACTCAATTTAGATGCTACTCTTACATGTATCATCGAAATCATTTAAAAGATGATATTGGCATCATTAGGTAGGTACACAAGAAATCGGTCCCGGCAGCCTGCACCAAAATCCTGAATTTTCTCTAAATTTATTCTAACCTAAGGGGTGATTTTACAAATTTTAATATATCCTCAAATTGAATTTGACCCCCCCCCAGAAAAAATCCCTTCCGAAATAAATTCCGGCGTACGTGCCTGGGTCCATTAAATATTACGGCAACACATACCAAATATAGGTAAAAATAAATAATCTTGAGTAAATTTGAAACCAAAATATACATTATACAAGTTGAACTGTGAACTACTGTTTGGTTCTCATAATACTTCTGTAAACGTGCGTCTGTACCTGGCATTCTAATTATTGCAGCAAAATTTGTCCTCATATAAACATATGTGAAAACAATCAATGATACCACTTTCGCTTTTACAGACCTCAAATTGATTCTTCGCAGGAGAGACACAAATGCAGATGCTTTAAAGTTATAAATAAATACAATTTCGAAAAAAAATAATCTTGTAAATAAAAAGAAAAAATGCGAAAATCAAGTATTGTGTTATGATCAATTATAGAAATATAATTCACACAGCTAAGTGCACCATCCAAAGAACAAGTCTGAGGCCGATGTAGAGGATACTTGCCCGCCAGGGTAATTTCATAACGAAAATAAAATTAATAAATTTCCCTGAAATATTTTCATTATTTTTATTGAATACTAAGTCGCATATATTACGAATCGTTATTGGTAATAGTTTTTCAAGAAGTGTGTAAGATAGGCTCACCTAAAGCTACAACTATATTGCCAGGGGTGTCTTCTGTAACTAAATATCAAATTAAAACTGCACTTTGACATCCTTCGAAGTTAGTCCCGCGGGTTTGACAACATGAAATATCTTAATATCTATAAATGGCACAAAACGCAACCTCCCAAAATTTGTACCATCGGTCTTTTTCATGGAGCCAGTCTACTCCCTAGCTCGATGGGCTTAGTGACCAGCCGAGGATCCAAATTCCACCTATTTTGTCTAGTAATATTCCCTAATACGTTTCCAGTAAGAGTAAGCCATACAAAGACATATATATAACTCAATAGCAATTCAGGCCGAATTGACACAATGGGCTGGGAAAAATGGAATGAAATCTTTGAGTTTTACGTCCCACGGTTATGCCGGTTAGGCTAAAGGAGACGGTGATGATGAGTAATGAATGAAATGGTGGAATGAAGAAAGTGGGAGGACACGGGAGAACCCAGAGAAAACCCAGGCACACGGTGTTTGTCCACCACAAAGTTCACTTGGCGGGAGCTGGGATCGAACCCGGGGCCCCAAGCACCAGAGGTGAACGCTCTACCAGTGAGCCACCGCACAATGGACTGGGATGTAACGTTATTAGTTCATTATTAAGGATCATCACTTTGGGTACTTATGCCTATAGACTCCTCTTCATGACCGAGTAGTTAACGCGTGTACTTTCTGTGTGCGTGGCCGGAGTTCGATTCCCTGTGGAAACATTTATTTAGGATACAAATCTGGGTAGTAGTTTGGATCCCACCTTAAACAGTAGTACTGTGTCATATACGTAACAAATATTCGAGAACGGAAGCTAAACTCAACTGTATCCTATAGATTTTAAGGTTATAATTTCATGATTAAGAATCATTGTAAAATTATCCCGTTTTACTCTTCACTTGGAGATAGAAGTCAACGCTAGAGCTGAAAATTCATATCGTGCGAACCTAAACACTAGCTCGTAATTTTTACGGGAGCATAACTGGGGCTCAGTGGGTAGAACGCTCACCTCTGATGTAAATGGGTCTCTAGTTCGATCCCAGGCCATGTAAGTCTGTGGTGGACAACAACGTGTCTGTGAATTTTCTCGCAGTTATCCCATTCCTCACCGTATTATCAATCTACCAATTCACTTCGTAATCATTCACTCTCATTAATCAGCCCTCTTTTAGCTTAAAGAGTATAAGCGTGGGACGTAAAACCAGAAATTTCATTTTCAAGGACAAAACTATATACATGGTTGGCCGGTATATCAACTAGAGACCCTACTTAACGATAAAATTACAACTGACAAAACAGTTCTTCGGATGAAATTACATTATTTAAATCCAGCGGACACACATGATAAGCTGAAGTGGAAATGTAGAAAATGCAAGCCCATGATAATGAAGGAATCGATTATATAAAACCACGAGTGTGAAAAGGCAAGAGAACACTGAGAGTATTCACAGACACAATATTATTTTAAATTGTAAGTATTGTAAGTATACACGACCTGCAGTTGAACCGAGCGAGCGTTGGTTAGTGGGTAGCGTTTTTGTTTCGCTTGGTAATCGGGAGGTCCCGTGTTCGAATTCGAAGGCTGGCCATCCTGACAAGGTTTCTCTAGGGTTTTCCTTCAGAGAATACTTGGATGGTACATTTTAAATATAAGCCCTGGTTGATTTAATTTTCCGTTATTGTTGTTGTAGATTGTTAACAATTCTCAGTTAGTCATAAAAGCTAAATCTGGAAATTAGTAAAAGAAATAAACTATGGTGAAGAAAGTAAACAGGATCATGGGAAACATATATAAATAAATTCATACTACCAAAAAAGATTAAATGATGCCAAATAACAACAATATTGTACCCTTTATATAACCTCTCATACCCAAAGTAGGCTATATGAAGTTTTAACCTTATCAATATTATTTTTTAGGTTTAACCAAAAAATGTTAACCTAAAATATATTTTACCTTTTAACACTTACAACGCTAGTCACGTATATATATGAAGTGCTTGATCTTTTCTAAAATGCAGCTCACGTAAATATACGGAGTCTATTTCAAAATTTATTTGAACATTTATTTTGCCATACAGTTGCGGAGTTAGCAGTTCTGAATAATGTTTGGACATCATAGTTTCTCATTCCGTCACTAGATGGTGGGCAAATGCTCACAATAGTACTGTGAGCATATCTTTATGCATGTGTTTTCATTTTGAATGCCATTTATCTTGTCAACTTTTTATTTTTAGTACATTTCATCTCATTTATGATGAAACTTCCAAGGAAGACATATCTTTATAATGTAATGTATGATATATTAGAATAAAGAGGGAGATTCAAACTTTTCAACAATGCTACAAGTATTTCGCATTTTAGATTTTGAGATATGACTTTTTTATATATATAAATAAAGCATAAATGGCCAGCATCCTTGAGATGGCTTGCGACCTAGAGGTCAGCAATATAACACCAAAGAAATTAACCTCAGAACATATTCTCACACATAGGATATCAACCGTTAGGACACCGTTACTCGTTAACGGGTTGACTTAATTAACGATTTTGCTCGAGACTATCGCTCTATTGCAAAAGAAAAAAACATTCAAAAATTCGCTTTCGTTCAAGAGTTATCATATGGAGTAACGGACGGACGGATGGTTGTACGTAGGTATGAACATTACATCTTACAAGGCCCACTGGAGTGATCTTAATAAATCACCTATCACTTTTAATATTAGATTTCTGGACTTTCGTCATCTATGACCATGTTGCCCATCACATATGACGTCCCTAGCGATCACACTATCCGAGGAAAGGGAAGGAAGGAAGTGGCATGGGACCTGTAGTTAGGTACCATTACGGCATTTGCCTGGTGTGATGAAAACATTGATCAGGATGGTAGGTCTGAAAAAAGCTGTTACACTTTTTCGACCAAGTGTCCCCTCCACGAATCGAACCGGGGATCGCTCGCACCTAAGACGAGAACGTTAGCGACTACGCTACGCGGGACTACCACCTATCACTTTTAGTGCGCCATCGTATCCCCTGCACAGACAACAGTCCACCGTATCCCCTGCAAAGTGAATGATAATAGCAATTGAAATAACAGAATTAAAGTGAAGGAAGTGTCAACTCGTTTATAAACGACACAGTACAGGTGACTTGTGATCGAATATGCTATCACTGTACAATTAATAAGGCTTTACCAACGATCTCCCATCCTCAGATGTGGGTCTAGTTTCTTACTGGTAATGCTAAGTTCAACAAATAACTGGCAACTGTATCATTCAGAAGCCTTTAGATTACTGAAATGGGATCAAAGTGCTGAGTATACTTCTAACCAGCTTTCAACTGAGATATAGATTAGATTTCTTTTGATGTAAACTTGATATCATTCCATTATGTTATTCCTGCATATAAAGCATACGCCTTAATTCCAGCAGACCCATCGTAATAAAATCCTACATCACTACTTAATAAATGTGCTGACGAATTTCCATTTTCCTTCGTAGTTCTGATCCTTCGTTTAACATCCCAGAAAAACCACATGAAGTGCTGACGCCAACAAAATGAACTTTTTATGCTTCAAAACGTTACTCCTTTTCTCTTCGAAAACATTTGACAAGTAAAAGTTCTTCTGCTCTCTATGTTCTATTTTTTTATTCTTCAGAATTGTGAAAAATTACGTACTTTAAAAGAAGAACTGTTAGTATGTCGAAAGAAATTTAATTTCAGAAGAGAAATATATATATCAAAGGATATGTTCTCGAATGTACAAGAATTTGGATAGCTATTTCTGTCCGAACGCTGAAATAATATAGACTATACAAATTGCTAGAAACATACACGTATTAGCGTTGTAAACCGAACTGGGTGTAAAATTATGGCGAAAAGTATTAAAATGAAATCAATTTTTTTGTTTACGCTAAATGAGACGGAAATCTTTCAGTTTAACATCCCACAATTACCGGTATGTCCTTTAGGCTAAGAAAGACGATGATTAAGACAATTGAATGATGATGGAAGAATCCGTGGAATGAGAATGTGGGAGAAAACAGGTGTACCTAAGAAAAAACTTACGGGACATGATGTAGTCCGCCACCGCTAAATGAAATATTATATAAAATCTATCAGTTTTACGTCCCATGATTATGCCAGATAGGCTAACGGAAACGGTGATGATGAGAAATGAGTGAAAGGGTGGAATGAAGGAATTGGAACGAAACGGGAGAGCCCCGAGAAAAAAAAAAAACACACACACGTATGGTGTTTGTTCACCACAAAGCTCACCTGGCAAGAACTCGGATGGAACCACGGACCCCATGTACCAGAGGTGAACGCTTTACCACTAAGCCACTGCCGCCCCCGACGAAAGTGAGCTATCATGAAAGAATTGGTGGAATGAGCATGTAAGAAGACATGACAGAACCCCGAGAAAACCCACAGGTACGATGTTTTCTACTACAAACTACACGGTCAGGGATCGAACCAGAGACCCTCGCATCAGAGGTGAGCGTTCCACCACTGATATCTCGTTCCCCATGTAAACTACGTTTTGTCTCGGTAAAGTAAAAAATTACTTATAAATATGGAAATAATTTTGCATATGATATCAATAAAATGTTATAATTTTGAGGAAAGAAACACACTTCATAAGCGTTTAACTCAATGATTCCCGAACTTTTTTTTTTTTTTTTTTTTGTTACCGACGATGCACTTCATTGAACCCTCACAACATCGCGACGTATTTATTAGAATTTTTATTAATGATAATATAAATTGTACCTCAGTATCTGCAAGTAGAATTGAACAATGCAACTGTCATTGCAAGCCTTGACTGGTGCAGTCTGTTTCAAAATTGATTTTAACAGATTATTAACGACTACATGCGTTCATGGTAAAAATAAAATGTTATTCTCGATTACATAATATTAATTTTTGAACGCTAAAAGATTCGCGATATACCTCATGGGGCTGCACAACACATCACTGTGTCACGACACATCGGTTGGAAATAACTGATTTATCCTATAATAATATCCTCTATGATCAAGGACAAGGGATGAAGAATACTATAACAACTTCTTATATTATGTATGACATTATTGTAATACTAGCATCAATTAGAGTAAGAGAAAATAAGGAAAACATTATTAGGTTATAACTAGTACTTTGTACATCTGCCAATAAAACTAAATATTCTTTATTACAATCTACTCCATAAACTTCTCGAAAAAAAAAAAATGTAGTTATTGTGGAATTTCGAGAAAAATATGTAGTCTTGATGGCACCAAAACCAGTGTTGGGCAAATTTCAATTGAATTAACAATTAACAATTAATTTGTAAATTTAATTGTTAATTGCAATTAACAATTGAAGTAAGTAATGGTTAATTGTTAATTGCAGTTGGCCATTAATAATGGAGAATCAATTGCAATTAATCAATTGATTGAAAGTAATTGCAGCGGAAAGTAATTGCAATTGAATTCAGAAATTCAATTGCAATTGAAATTAATTGGCAATTAATTCAATTGCAATTGATTTCCACAGCAATTACTTTCAATTGATTGATCAATTGCAATTGATTTTCACTGATTAATTTTCAACACTGAAGTTCAGAGAAGGTGTGGGGCAATGAAAACTTTATCCACGACCAACTGACTCACCACCCATCGTGACCCACAACCCACCGTGACCCACTCTGACCCACCACCCACCATGAACCACTTTCACCCGCTGTGACCCACAGACCTACCAAAACCCATTGTCATCAACTCTGACCCATGATTCAAGCCCTCTTCTCTATTGACTAAAGAGTTTAAACTTGTAATAAAACAAGCCTATGAAATTATCACTCATCGGAGTTTGAATTTCTACGATCAATCGCTCAAGCATCACTCTATTACAATAAGGGCGGATCTGGCCTTTCTAATATAAATAAAATAAAGAGTTTGTTCGTGTCTGTCTGTCTATCTTTGTGCGGCCTGTGAACCAGACGAGTGGACCGAAACTTTTCAAAATTTGGTCATGGGTAGCTTGGTCTAAGCCCCAGATCAAGACGAAGAGTTTTTTTTTTTTTTTTTTTTTTCAAATTTCGAACTAGGAAGGTCTCAGGGGGACGTTTACCGAGACCGGCCTGGAGACCAGACAAGTTGACCGAGAGCTACCAAATTGTGATCAAAGATACCTTGATCCAGGTCCCACACCAAGGCGAAGCGTTTTTGACAAAATAGGGGGTCTCAAGGGGGCGTTAACAGGGACATGTAAAAGTAGTAAAAATGACCGATATCAGTGTCGATTTCATAGTTTTCGCGGTCGCTTTGATCAATGGTAAAACTCTGATCGCATTATCTTCCAAATTCACCCTATTCGGCTGCGGGTCGTGGGTTAACGGGGAGAGAACCGAAACGTAAAAGTAATCCAAAATGACTGATATTAGTGTCAAATCCATAGTTTTCGCGGTTGCTGAGATCAATGGTGACACTACCATTAGCGATGACTTTCAAATTCACCCACCGATGTATGCGGGCCTTGGGTCACCAGAGGGGGGAGTTCCGAGACATGTAAAAAATAATCAAAAACGACCGATATTAATGTCAAATTCATAGTTTTCGGGGTCGCTGAGCTCAGTGGTGAATCTCAAGACCGCGTTTACTTTACATTTAGCCCCCATTAGCTAAGGAAGGGAGGCATTATAAAGGGGATCACGAGACATGTAAAAATAATCCACAATGACCGATATTAGCGTCAAATCCGTAGTTTTCGCGGTCGCTGAGATCAATGATGATACTTTCATTAGCGATGATTGTCAAATTTAGCCACCATTGTTTGCGGACCGGGAGTGGGGAATTGCGAGACATGTAAAAATAATGGAAAATGACCGATATTAGTGTCAAATTCATAGTTTTCGCTATCGCTGAGATCAATGGTGTTACTTTCATTAGCGATGATTGTTAAATTTAGCCACCATCGATTGCGGGCCGGGAGTCACAGGGAGTGGGGAATTGCGAGACATGTAAAAATAATAGAAAATGACCGATATTAGTGTCAAATCCATAGTTTTCGCTATCGCTGAGATCAATGGTGTTACTTTCATTAGCGATGATTGTCAAATTTAGTCACCATTGTTTGCGGGCCGGGAATCACCGGAGTGGGAAATTGCGAGACATGTAAAAATAATGGAAAATGACCGATATTAGTGTCAAATCCATAGTTTTCGCTATCGCTGAGATGAATGGTGATACTTTCACAAGCGTTGACTTCCAAATACAGCCTCATCGGCTGCGGGCCAGAGGCGTTTTTTTTTTTTTAATTGGAACCAGAGGATCATAGGGGCTTTTACCGGGATATATAAAAGATAGTAGAAAATGGCATATGTTAGTGCCACATTCATAGTTTTCGCGGTATCGGCTGGGGCTTAGAGGAGATTTTCTTCACAATTCGAACCAAGGGGGTTTGAGGGGGCGTTCACCGGGACATGTAAAAGTAGTAGAAAATGAACAATATTTGTGTCGAATCCATATTTATCGTGGTTGCTCAGATGTATACTGACACTCCAGATAGTGTTTACGTTCAAATTCAGCCCCCATTGGCCTTCCCAATGAAAACGCATGTACGTTGTTGGATATATATTCACAGAAAACATATCCAATTTTAGAAATGTTTCTTAATTGTTCTTCCGCTGTTTAGTTTGTTTACATTGATATTTTATCTGATCATTTTGACACACTTCTGGTAACGCACAAAACGTGGAAATAGGGGAACGAAACGACACGCAAAATCACTAGTCGATGCGAAAGGAAGGACCTCGAAATTCGATAGTGGCGGAGCAATGGGTCATTTTCGTCCCACCTTTGACGCCCATTTTGACCGTCTTCCAGTGACGCACAAAACGTCGAAATAGGCGCACAAAAGGGTAGAGGAGAGTTACCAAAGAGTATGCACGCCCTAAGAGCGCGCAGCGCCAATTGCGCTGAAATGGTAACACATAGAATTATTATTGCTACGCTGTTTGATGTGTCTTTGTGTGAGTGTTGATACGAAGAAAACAGAGGTTAACGTACAGCTCCAAACAGAAAATACAGATAAAATAACTTTTTTTGAATTCTTGATGTAATATTTTAGTACCCTTAGTTAAGAAATTTTTCTGATATAATAGCTAACTACAGTATCTTTATTGCATGGTAGAAAACATGAATGTAGATAGAATTGTTTACCATGGCTTAGTTTCGGGGGTCTTGCATCTGCAGCCACCTGGATAAATTTCACTCGAATTGACTGCTGCTTCCCAAAGAGTGCGCGTTAGTGAGTTACCAAAGAGCGCGCGCGTACTCCTTGAGATAATTTCATTAAGAGTGTGTGTAGGTAACGGCATACATCATAGAGATTATATGGTTATTCTCTGTAGTTAGTTAGTTTAAGAAAGCGGAGTGTAACAGAATATTTGAATGGATTGTAGAATTATTTGCAATTGTTTGTCTTCGATTCAAGCAACAACTGTAAATCTTCTATAAGAAGTATTTTCAATTTACAGAATTTCTTAAATTACAATGATAATGATGATCATCTTCTGTTCTGCCCGAAGATCCCCAGGCATGGTGAATCCATGGTAGTTTGCTATTGCCTTTCATGGTATGGCAATACTATAGAAAAAGGGAAACGTCATACACTTACAGAAGCCGTAACTTCAAACACGTCTGTTCATCCGACATACATCATTCCAATTCCGAAATAAAAGAAATACGACAAACTGCACGTACCAAACTTCGATCTGAAATTTTTACTAGTGCTCCATTTCACAAGGTCCTTCAGAGCAAACGAATTAAAGGAAATATTAAGTCAAAAAGAAAACTTTTTCATCATCTCAATGAACCATCCACTTCAACAGAGAAAACTGCAGTTTAGATCAACCAAATTTCAAGCCCAATGTGTCACGAATTGTATGAAGAACCAATTGACGAGGACTGGATTCAGTGCATTAATTGTGAACGATGGTGACGTGTTCAGTGTTCGTCTTACGAAGGGGATTTTGGTTTCAAGTATGATAGGTGTTGAGTGCGCCCTCTTAGGGACCACGAAACGCACTCTTTGGGATAGTGGTCCTTAAGAGTGCGCATTTGGATTTTTTCACTTTTTAACGTATATCTCCATATCTACATTTAGTATTAAATAGTAAAGTTTTCCATTTCTTACAATGTAGCTTAACCTTCAATTAAAATTATATTCAATTTATATAATTTTTACTTCATTATTTTTGGAGCTTTTTCAAGATGAATATTAACTGCGTGCTCTTTGGTAACCTTCTTCTACGCGATGTGAAAGTAATGACCTCGAAATTCGATAGTGGCGGAACTCTTGGTCATTTTCGTCCCATTTGGAAGCCCATTTTGACCCACTTCCGATGAAGCACTAAACGTGGAAATAGGGGAACGAAACGGCACGAATATTCACTAGTCGATGCGAAAGGAAGAACCTTGCAATTCGGTGGTGGCGGAGCAATGGGTTATTTTCGTCCCACCTTTGAGGCCCATTTTGACCGTCTGCCAGTGACGCACAAAACGTCGAAATAGGCGCACAAAAGGGTACACGATGTGAAATTAACGACTTCGAAATTCGATAGTGGCGGAACTCTTGGTCATTTTCGTCCCATCTTGGAAGCCCATTTTGACCGACTTCCGGTGACGCACAAAACGTGGAAATAGGGGCACGAAACGGCACGAAAATTCACTAGTCGATACGAAAGGAAGGACCACGAAATTCGTTAGTGGCGGAGCAGTGGGTCATTTTCGTCCCACATTTGAGACCCATTTTGACCGTCTTCCAGTGACGCACAAAACGTCGAAATAGATGTACAAAAGGGTACGTGATGTGAAATTAACGACCTCGGAATTCGATAGTGGCGAAACTCTTGGTCATTTTCGTCACATCTTGGAAGCCCATTTTGACCCATTTCCGATGACAAACAAAAAAAAAAGTGAAAATACGAGCTCAAAACGGCAAGATACTGGCACTAAACAATGCGAAAGAAGCGACCTCGAAATTCATTGGTGACGGAACAGTGATTCATTTTCGTCCCATCTTGGGGACCCATTTTAACCCACTTCCCATGACGGACAAAACGTGGAAGTAGACGCACAAAACGGCACAACACGATGTGAAGGAAACGACCTCGAAATTCATTGGTGACGAATATAGCTTGTTCCGCCATATTTGTAGGTCCATTTTGACCCACTTCCGGTGACGCACAAAATGTGGGAATAGGCGCATAAAGCCACACAAAAGACGCAATAAAGATGCAAAACAAAGTACCTCGAAATTCGTTGGTCGGGAAACAAGTTAATGATGCCATGAGCACCAATATAAGCATATACTATAGTTCTTACCATCAAGGCTGAGAACTGTACAGTCCAATTTTTTAGCCAAAGTAGCTCAACCGGAATAGTGGTGTCAACCGGCTCGGCTCGGTTCAACTGAGCGTACAGCTTGAGCTGGCTTAGTTGGGATGACCCATCGACTGGGCTCAATTGAACCGATGGCTTGAGCCGGCTCGGTAGAGGCGAGTCATCGACTTGGCTCGATTGGAGCCAATGGCTCGAACCAGTTCCGTTGAAACGAGTCCATAGGCTGGGTTCGAGTCAGCTTAACTGAGCCGACGGCTCGAACCGGCTCAGTTGGGGTAAGCAATCAGCTCAGATCGGTTCGGCTCGTGTGAGCCATAGGCTCGAGCTGGCTCGGTTGGATGAGCTGTTGGCTCGGCTCACTACTCGATTCAGCTCGATAAGGGAATGAGCTGTGAGCGAGCCGCTTGAGTCGTTGACAACCCTAAACCCCGGTCGAGCAGTTTTGAATATGTTTGGCTGGAGTCCCATAACTTTTAACAATTTTTGGCTCGAGCCCGAATACTTGCTCCTCCTGAACTCAAACCTAGAACCTCGTGACCGATGTCCTTGCCTCCTGAAGATTTCTTGATGACCGAGATCGACAGTCAACTAATTTTTAGTATTCAAATACAAACCGCCTATATTTCATGTTTATACAGATACACGGTGGTATAATAATAATTAGTTATAGTAATAGTAGTAGTATCATTGATAATTATATTGTCTATCTAGGATACTTGAAGAGAGTAGTACTTGGAACTACACAAAGGATTTAGTTCGGATTGGCTCGTTTTGCCTCGACTCG
This sequence comes from Thermobia domestica, assembly GCF_964235325.1. Taxonomy (NCBI): domain Eukaryota; kingdom Metazoa; phylum Arthropoda; class Insecta; order Zygentoma; family Lepismatidae; genus Thermobia; species Thermobia domestica. The sequence continues at coordinate 65,164,786 of NC_137455.1, forward strand.
ATGGAAACTCGATCCGAATTCGAGTCGAGTTGGGGGAAATTTTTCGAACCGAATTCTCGAGTCGAGCTCAAAGATGTCTGCTTCGAGTCGAGTCGAGTTTTAAAGAAAACTCGCTCGAACTCGCTCCTGCCCATTCCTATTGTGTGCATGACGAGCATATAGAATTCTTTCGAGGGAGATAGAACAATAAACATAATATATTTAAAAAATACTTAGTTTCACGGCTTTCTTCCCAGGTTGGCGAAGGGATGGTAGTTATCCAGCATTTCTTATAATGCCTTATTTGAAATGTGTAAAACAGTAACAAGTGGACAACACAATATACTCACATCTTCTTGTCTTCATTTTTAATTGCTGATTTCAATTGCAATTAACAATTACAATTAACAGTTAAAAGTTTCAATTGTCAATTGCAATTAACAATTAAATTTTTCAATTGCACCCTTTGCGATTGACAATTAACAATTAAAAATTTCAATTGCCTGGTGACCAATTAACAATTAATAATTGACGAAAATTTAATTGCAAATTTTATGATTGAATTCAATTGCAATTGAAATTAATTGCCAATTACAAATTGAAATCAATTGCAATTGAAATCAATTGCAATTAATTTTCAGAGCAATTACTTTCAATTGATTGATAAATTGCAATTGATTTCAATTGATTTTGCCCAACACTGACCAAAACCTGTACTCATTGTTTCTTCCATTTTAACATTAAGAAAATACGTTATGAAGGAAGGTACTCACTTGTGGCAGTCACTGTACCTTTACAACTTATCCAATATGTGAAACGCAACATGTATTGGGAACATTGAGACGCAACATGCCATTCACCACATGGTCCCTCCCTTTTCACTTTTACCTTTCTCTCTCTCTCTCTCTCTCTCTCTATTTCTTTATTGGAGACCACTGTTGTGAGAAGCTGACAGTGATAAGCGACGCACTGGGAGTTTCCATTGTTGCAAAGACAGTGGTGACGAATTCTTCGCTATTCCAGGGTGTCTTATGTGGTAATGGAACAGGGCTAAATAAATGACAACGTTCCATCAGGAAAGGAAGAAGTTGTTGTTCGATTCAAATCTTCTCGCACAATGCCTGTGAGACGAACACTTTATTTACTTGGGACAAGCCACTGAGCGACACAGGGAAAGATGGTTTCTATGCAGAGGAAACGAATGGCTCAAGGAGATTTAATGTTCGTCACGTGAACACATATGAGCAAGAAGATAAATAAATTACATTTTGCACGAAAGTTTAATTTGGAGGTAACAGTCATAAGAGCAATTATCAAAGAAAATCCAGGTAATAAGGAGATAGAGCAAGATTACCATTACGTTTCAAGATATTCTACATTTTCAAGTGAGCTTAGAGAAGCGATAACTACTAAAGTGCTATATATAGAATGTCCCAAAAATCAGAGCTCATGTTTTTATCTTAGAAACAAGTGGGGCGAGATTTCCATTCAACTTCTATCCAAAATGTCGCATAATGGAATTTCAGAAACTAACCTACAGTACATGTCTACTAATTTACGTAGAAACTACATAGGGGCGTCATAGACCTATGAAACTGATAGTGCGGCAAATATTCTCTAAATAATGTAACAGAAATCGGAAAATAAGCGTCCTCTGCTTTCTTTCGAATAAAAAATCGTAAAGCAATGGGACAAAGAAGATACTGTATTGGTTTAATGTAAGAGACGTTCGTACATCATTTGGTTAAGTACGATCAAGAGTCTGCAGATAGCGCTATCGCAGTGCTAGCAGAAAGTTCAGTTAAGTGGCCCATTTTGTAATAAACAGATATGGAGGTTGGACCAATAAATGCTCAGCGGTATCAGACGCTGACAATACTGAAGTGTGTTAATCGCAGGTAGCGGTTTGGCTTTCAACTCTTGGCGTTAGACGACAATACGAGACCACACTCAGTGACGATAACACAAAAACATTGTACAGCGGGGGACACTTCTAAATGGTACACCTTAGCCGTAAATCTCCATATGGCTGTACCACTTAGAAGTGTCCCCCGCTGTACCATCTTCGGTAGTGCCATAGTGCCTTGCCTATCCTTCGTACAGTCCTGAAGTGCCCAACGACTTTCATTCCTTTCCGATACTGAAGAGAGTTCTCAGCAGAAGACACTTGCGACTAATGACGAAATAAAGACGGTCGTGAAGGAGCTTTTCCGTATGCAAGACGCGCATTTTTTTTTTTACATGGGTTTCTAAATCGGTAAAGCGGTATGACAAATAAATCAACATCATTGTTCTTATGTGTAAAGAATAGAGTTAGCCTTGTTCTTTATTTTCGCAGCATAAAATTTGTCTTGCGTAAACACATCTGTTGATATTTGGCAACGGAAACATAGTTTTTGATATATCCTCGTACATTATTCCTTCACATTTTAATACTTGATTTTCCCGCCGACACTTTCTCTGGTGACAACTCAGTCCAAATTTTATTGGTTTAAAATATATTCCCTCTAAAATGATAGAAGGCCCGAAATTTAATCTGGGATGGATTTAAGAGTTCATTATAGGTTAAATTTTGGTGCTTGCTTATATGTCATTTTGGGTAAATGGAGGTATTACGTAGAAAAACTTGATCTGAACGAAATGTTTGTCGTTCAAAAATGATATATTACTTCATCCCTCTTGCTGTTTAAAATTATTGACTTGTCCCCTACTCTGTCCTGTAGTGACACCGCTTATGGAATTTCAGTAGTTTAAAATGTTGCCACTGAAATTAATGAAATACAATTTCACCATTTTTCAAATATATCAACTGTTTCTGAGATAAAACATGGCTTTCCAGATATCAGGTGTACGTTGATGCTGTGTACAAACAATATCAGTGTGCTTTCAAACCTGAAACGTAATCTACATTATGTTTTACACGTTACACAAATGAATTAGTTGCATGTGTCTTGCTGCCTGACAGTATATCTCTTCGTTCTTATTCTTGAATAAAAGCTTAGTACGGGAATATTGGAGCTATCTCGCAAATCAACATGAAACACGGACTGGGCGTGCCGCTGAATCTCACCAACTCACGGACGTCATCTTCCATTGTACTTCATTCTCAACTCCTATTGTACTTTACTTTCAAATACTCTGAAGAATATGTCATGTCTAGTAATATATTTCAAACGTTAATTTCTAAGGGAAAGATAATGAGACTTGAATTTCAATAAGTCAGAAATATCTGGCTACTCTGAGAGAGAGAAAAAAGACATGTACTCGGAGACATACATCTGTGTTCTTAAATAAAGAGCAAACTGACTTAAATAATGGAAAAAAAGAGAACACATGGTTAGATAGTTGTAGCTACTTGTTTTACCTCATATTTTTGTAATAAAATTTCAGGCACTATATTCCTCTTCGCCGCATTATTGCTATTCACCAACTATTCTAACTACTGGAATACACTAGTTAAAATTCGTTGCATGGTAATCATGTTTCCAATGATACGCAACGTCCAACCGTATGTAACTTCCAGTGTAATAAACAACGTTAGTTTAATGTATAAAGGTTTCCCATTGTCGTGAGGATGGTTCACACGTTTTTATGTATGCAACCTATGTTGGATCATTAGAATTACAACATATATTTTACATTATCGTTCATTTAAGTGCTATTTTATGTGAAAACTAATATATATATATATATATATATATATATTAAATATGGAACCCGGAGGTTTAATGGCGCGTTCACAAAAGGTTTCAATTGTCTTCTGTCCTTAGTCAACTGTTTCCAGTTAAAATTTCGAAAGCGTTTTTATTTCATTGCATTCTGGCTACATGGCCTGACCACACTTAGTGGCCCTAACAATACCCTTAGTTACGTAAACGGTATAAATTATGTAGTTCCTCGTTATGAAGTTTCCGCCATTCTATATTCCCGTCCGGCTTGGGTCCAATATTTTGCTTATTTATTTATTTATTTTATTTTCAAACACTCAGTCTGCGTTCTTCCCTTAAAATAAACGACCATGTTTCGTAACCGCACAGTACAACCTGCATAATTATCGTTTTTAAATTTAAACTTCAAGTTCTTTGACAGGATTCGAGAAGACAAATGATTTTGGAATGAATAATAACTTGAATTCCATCCTTTCATTAGACAACTAATATCTTCGTGGATATGTTTTTGGTGTGTTAATGTTGATCCTAGATATTTGAAAGTATCTCTGTTGAAAGTACTATTTGATATTTTAACGTATACATAATTTGCAATATTACGGTTACAGCGAACTTCCATGTATTTAGTTTCCTCTGCATTTACTTCTAAACCCATGTTTCTACATGCGTTTAATAAAGCTTCTGCATTTCTTTCTGTTGTTTCCATATCATCTCATATCAGATTTGCATGATCAGTATAAGCAATATCCTGGCGAGTGCCATTCAGCTCTAGTCTCTGGTTGCTAACTTTGATTTTTCTTATAGTGTATTCTAGAATAAGACAATACTAATGGAGATAATGAATCTCTTTATTTCAAAGCCATTTTCGACGTAAAAGCTTGTGAGCAGATATTTTCCTACTCGGTTTAGAATTCATTTAAACAATCTTAATTAATCTAAGTAGCTTTTTCAGTATTCTAAATTCCGTAAGAATGTTATATAATGTTTACCTCCTAACAGAGTAGCAGGCTTGTTTAAAATCAACAAATAACTGATATACTAAAGTATTGGATTTCCACTTCTTTTCGAGTATTTGACAAATGGCAAATATTTGGTCGATAGTTGATCGAGTTTTACTAAATTCGCACTGATAATCTCCAATATTTTATCTGTATATGGTGTAAATTTTGCTACCAATGTGGTTGAGAGAATTTTATATCATGTCGACAAAAGAGGGACGCCTCAATAATTATTACAATCAGATCTGTTGCCTTTCTTGTGAATTGAGACAATGAATGATTCTTTCCACTCTTGTGGTAATTCTTCCTTGTTCCAGATGAGGAGAATGGATTTGTGTATGTATTAAACAGCATTCCACCACCAGCTAAAATTAACTTAGCAGGAATTTCGTCTACATTCGGAGATCTGTATTTCTTTATTTTCTTGAAAGCAATTTCTATTTCTGTTTGGTTACAAAAATGAATATACGGTTCTGCGGTATGCATTTTATTTTCTCCATGTACATTATTTTTTGGCCGATTGTTGAGCAAACTATCAAAGAAATCTTTCCACCTGTTCAAAATACTATCCATATCCGTGAGAATGGTGCCGTCCGTTTTCTTTATATTATATATCAGGTAAACCTACCAAACTTCGTGATAGCATATCTTATTCCGTGAGGGCGTGTACTTAATTTCGTGATACGAAGTCTACTCACGCTACATTAATTGTCACCGTCTGTATCACTGTCATTTGTCACTGCGCATATGCTGCACATGAAAATGGTTATGTCAGCTGAATGAAGATTCTGGCTGCTTTCATGAAACCAATGTAAACAGAGGCAGCACTGTATCCAGGGGCTACTATTCTTTCCCGATCCGTAGCGCTCGTTACAACTAGCACTCAAGTCATCAACTTGCTTACGCTGATACTTGTTGCTCTTTTTAGCTGGAGAATCACGTTGCACTATAGTGACATTTGCCGTCGACGTTGTGATCTGATCAGGAAGACGAACTGTTGCCTTAGTATCTCGTCTAGTTTTTCTGCTAGAAACAATATTGTTTTTGTCAGGCAGGAGTAATTTCGGTACACGGAGAAGACTATCCATCCGTGATGTAGAACTACTGGTCTAAGCGAGTGATTCATTCTCAGCGCATACAGACCTAGTTGCGTCCAGGGAGGAATCGAGACATCTTGGGGCTGTTGTAAGTGTTCCACTGGATACTACGTGAGGATTCGGAGAAAATATTCCCGTTTTAGTGAAACCAGATATATTATTTAGGGAAAATGCTCTACTGAAAGAAAAGTTAAAGAGAGAGTGAAACTCATAATGACCATGAGCTTCTTGGCACAAAATTTTATAAGAATATGATGCAATTTGATAAGCGTCTATTGTTTCACAGTTGCACTACTTTTTCAAGGTTATACACAAAATGGTAACCAGAGTACTTTTTAGAGCAAACGACTGTAAAAACAGCTGCACAATTGACACCATACACAGACACAAAATATTTGGTCTTCGAAGGTCACTTGATTGAGAACCATTTTCTACCTTGTACACCAATTAACATCGTGAGTGAGGTCCGCACGGTAACAGTTGTCACTGCAAAACTTATTCACCCCTTGTTGGTATTCCTGCCCTCTCTTAAGCACCGCTGTAACTATCTATAATGTATACCTTCCTCTGTGAAGAATAATTTGTCTCGTATCACGAAATAAGGTATATCACGAAGTTAGGTAGGTTTACCCTATATAGTGCGAAGTTGATAGGATTTCTTAAATTCATTGATGCCTTTATATACATGACCAGTTTATTAATTGGTATAACTGTAATATTCCTGTAATAAAGTATTTAACAACCAAGTTACTGTGAGCCAGACTACTACAATGTAGACGGGAAGTAATTATCTCAACTCTCTGCTTTCAGACGTTTATACTATTTTGTAAAACTTAGAGAACAATGAAATAGATTTCAACGAAATATATAGAATGAAATAGTTTATACAATTAAACAGATAATTTAGATATTACAATGAAACTTCCATGTTTTTCTATATCACGTATACTATTGTTTACGCTATTCTGTTTCATCTTTTGTATACAGTATTTATTTTTTATCTTTCAGATGGTTGTTTGTTATCCAGGTGTTTTTTTTTTTTTTTTATGGTCGTTTGTTATCCAGGTGCAAGGTTAGAAGTCAATATTGCACACATGCTCTGAATGCAAAACAATCAAGAACTACCACAGTGCTAATTACAGAAGTAGTGCAGCAAATAACAAAGTCGGTCTAAGGAAACAGAAAACAAAAATATGTTCGCTCTACGTTCTTTCAAATTCATAAGTAATGATGTGAGGTGGAAAATTTTCCGTTCTAAACAAATCAAGTAACAATTCCTCATTAATCATAAAACTGATTGAATTCATGTATAGAAATGTTAAAAAGTGAAAGACCGTTTAAAGAATCAGAAAATTTTCATGGCACAAAAACTTTCCAGCATTATCTAGGAACAAGTGAAACAATTTATCATGAATCGAAAAATTTTCTGTTGTGTATAGAAAAATTGAAACAAGTCGGAAAATTTTCATCATTTAGAAGCAAAAAGTAAAACAGTTTTTTCTGAATCTGAAAGTTTTATTGCTCTAAGATCTTTCAAATTCAGAAACAATGAAAATAATTTTCATGGATCGGAAAATGTTCATTACGATATAGAAACAAGTGGGAAAACTTTTCAATTTTGAATATTAACTTATGTATAGTGATGTTAAGTGGAAAATTTCCCACTATATTTAACTGCACATTGAGCTATAAAATTGAATTCCTGTAGAGGAAACTTAGACAGCAACAAGTTATCAAATTATAATTTTCCTCTTATCTTTCGGGAACCGTTAAATTTTGTAGTATTTTGAGTTGGCAAGTAAAAATTTACACAGTGTTCCTCTCTCTCTCTCTCTGTATATACAGGGTGGGTCAAAATAAGTGTTGCAAGCCAATATCTCGCGAACTATACATCAAATAAGAAAAATGTTAAGGGTCAATATACAATACAGAGAGGCCTAGAAAGTAAGTCAAACACGAGGTTTCCCCCGCCCCCATTTTGATAAGAGGGAATGTACGTGAAATTTTCAAATGGGAACATAGGTCGAGTGATATCTCGTTCGAAAGAGCTTGGAAAATTGAACAATTTTAGTAGGAAACAATTTTTGATGTGGGGCACCGTTTTCAAGATGGCCCCCCAAAATGTCGTGTGGAGATAAAATTTTCAGTACTTATAAATCAGAAACGGTTGAGTAAAAAACGATGAAACAAAAATTAAAAAGGAAAAAGTCATATGCAACGTGGAATGGTACTGTTGCGGTGTCCCCAGGGCCCCAACGACCAACTTAAAAATTTCGAATGGGAATATAGATTGAGTGATACCTTGTTTGATAGATCACGGAAAGCCAAACAGCTTAGTACAAGATTTGTTTTGATTTCGGGCAAGCCTGTTTCAAAATGGCCGCCAAAAATGGTTCCACATTCAGATACGAAGCGCAGTGTTCAAACTGAGTGTTACACGAAAATATCCTGCGAACTATGCATCAAATAAGAAAAGTGTTAAGAGTCAATGTACAATACATACGGCCTAAAATCTGGGTTAAACACGAGGTTCCCCTGCCCACCATTTTGGAGGGAGGCGTGTACGTGGAATTTTCAAATGACAACATAAGGTTAGTGATACCTTCTTTGATAGATCGTGAAATACCAAACAGCTTAGTACAAAATTAGGACCTCGTACAGAACAAACAGAACAAACCATAACTGACCATCTAGTGCGGTATGACTTTCCGTATTATTGGAGCCTATATGCTGTAAGATAACATGAGCACTGACCATTATTTGAAAATGTTACGAATAATTTCTGTAATATATAATTCCTACACGAAGGAGATGTGAGAGCTCATATTATGCAAGGGTCGTCAGGCGCATTCTACCTGGCCTGTTACGGATTGACTTAATGAGCACTTTCCAGGACTATGGACAGATCGTCGAGTGTTCACAGAAACACGGCAAGAAGTCCAGATCTCATTCTCTGTAGTTTATTTCTATGTGGGTGGGCAAAGGAATAAATATATCGGAGTAAAGCACGAAAACAATATGTAAAGTCAAATTCTGTATCAAAGCCTAATTTGCAAGGTCGTAATAAATGTTTTTGTGAAAAATGCCTGAGGTCATATTGACATGGAGTCTTGGAAGTAATGGAATATAATAAACATGTGGAGAAAATGTGGTTCTAACTCGTATATTTCTATAGTTTAAGGAATTAAATAATAATAATAAGCTAGTTTCCGCTCACCCTATATACAGTATGTGAGTATTGTACAGAATGGATTATTGGGTTCAAAGTAATCACGAAATCGCAAACTGATAATAATTTACATCGTACATTATTAAATTAACACCATAATAATAATAATAACGAAAAGAACTTACTACTACTATGGACGAATGTAAAATTACGAAATGATATGTTATCTACACCAGAGTTTCGGTATCACTTAGCTGAATTGGCATATTCGAACTTGAGATTTTAAAGGACAGAATAGGTAGTTGAAAAGATCCTGGGCTACAGAATTATTTATAAAAGTCTCTAAATACATTATCACTATATAACTCCACATGTAACTGACAATTAAAGTTTGTTGCAGAGATTAAAATATTTTAATACATATTTTGAAGAAGTGAAATCACAGGAGTATGAACTCAACAGCATTCATTTCATAACAAATAGTCATACAGTCGTTCTACATTTTGCATTTAACTGAAGCTTTGTAGCATGACGATACGACATGGAAAATGTTGTCACTTTGCAGAGCTTATCGCAAAAGAACTTGGAAACCCACGAAAGGTACTTAACAGTGTTACCAGCTCCAGAAAAAGGTCGCTCACAGGTCTGAATTAGAATACACGATCGTTTGTTTCAGGTCAGAATGGGCTGTGTATTTTCGAATTCAATTTTGAAGGAAATTTACTGATTTCTAGCTGCATTTCGTTGAATGTGATTATAGAATAAGTTCAAGTCATCGATACAAATCACATTTGAATCCATGCATATGTAATACTATTTGGTAAAGAGTGTTTCTTATACATAAGTATATCCCACTTTCTTTCTTTAATTCCAGTGACACGTTAGTCACAATAAAAATACGAAAGAAAAAAATACATAAATTTATCTATGTGAAAGAAGTTCAATTATTAGACGCCCAAATTATGTTATGTATAATTATCAGAAATCTTATAGAATGGCTTTGGCCGCCTATCAATCAGAGTAAAACGGTAAGAGATACTGAGATGCAATTTTTTTTTTTTAATCGACTCAGTCTACAATCGAATCTAATTAACACTTTACCAAAACTGAAAGTGGTTGAAACTTGCTACTACTTCCAGTTTCAATACTGAGCAAAAACGATGAGAAATATCGAAATGTGATTTATTTCAATTGATTTAGCGTCCCAAGAATATATTTCATCTCTCTCCTTAACCCTCTATTCAAACAAAATTGTATTAGATGCGATAAGCAGTTTTCTGCAAACGATTCAGGTTGTCAAGAGAACATATTGTCACTACCCGCAACACACTATCAACATCGGAAATGGTTAAAATTACCACTACTACCGGTTTCAATATTGATTTTCATATATATATGAAAAAAAACGGTAAGAAATATCGAGATGCGTTTTTTTTGCAAGTGATTCAATTTTCCAAGAATAGGTTCTCCTTTACCATTAACCATTTAATCCTTATTCAACCTAGATATGGTTCAAATTAACCATTTTCGATTTAAGTTCTTATTGCCATAGAATAAAAATGGTAATATACAGCGACAAGTTATTTTCTGCAATCGACTCAGGATGTCAGAAAAACATACTGTCACAATCTGCAATACTCTACTAAAACCTGGAAGTGGTTGTAATTTACTACAACTTCCGGTTTCAATACTGATTTCCGTAGAGTAAAAACAGTTAGAGATGTCGGTAAGCAGTTTTTTTGCAATCGATTTAGCTTCCTAAGAGTACGTTTTATATATATCTCGATTAATTCTCTATATAATACACAAATGGTTAAAATTAATCATTTCCAGCTTCAACATTTATCATTACAGAACCAAAACAGTAAGGCATACGAAGTAATGGCTTGGCTTCTTTTTATATATAGATTCAGCGTCCGAGGAACAAGTTCTATCTTTGGTCTTATTAACTTATTGCAAACAGTAATTAATGAATGTATTACTTCAAGTTTCGGTATCGAATCGCCATAGTTTGGAAGTTTACCGTACCTTTACACTGTGAAACGAAACTTACTTGTTAAACAATGCATTTATTACCTTTTCATGTAATATTTCAAAAATCACATGTATGCCTTACTAAATTAATTTTGAACTGTTATTAATACTCAAAATTGAGAAGTTATTAAATAACTTTCCCCTCTTATGAATCCATGTTATGTCAGTGCTAGCTTCACACTGTTTTGCAATGGAATGAAATGTCTAGTTTTACGTCCTTTAGCATAAAGGAGAGTGAGAATGATTACGAAAGAATTGGTAGAAGAAAATGGGACAACCTTGAGAAAACACATAGGCACAGCGTTGTCCACCACAAACTCACGTGGTCTAGGATCGAACTAGCAAGCTCTCGCTTCAGAGGTACGCGCTTTATCTCGGATGCAAACCGAGTAGTGGTTCGGATTCCACTTTGAACAGTAGATCCCGACTTGCATAGGCCTGTCCTACAGATGCTGAAAAAGGGCGTGAAAATCTAATTGTCCAACCAACCAATGTGACGACCACAAAGATTGTTTAGAATTTCCTCATTGCTATATGATTAGGAACGCACCTTGGGCGTGATAAACCCGGGTTCCATTTCCGGTGGGAGTTCATGTGGTTCGGATCTTACGTTAAGCTGTACGTCCACGCCTCATATATATCCTTGCTGCTGAACAGGCCACTAAACCCCCAAATCAACTTAACCAACCAATAAGGTTTTCCACGTAGCAGCAGTATGCGTTTAACGTAATCATTTTTACTTTCGAGCGACAGTAGGGGAGCAGAAAATATGGTGATAGTAAAGGAAAAAATCCAATTAGAGATCTCAACCGATTTCCACTTTGCATGGCCCCTGGCCTCTACGTGCCGAAAAAGAGATTTTTCGATGTATGTTCGTCTTTCTACCCTGATGTGTAGCTACACACCTAGAGGCCACACTGTTCAACGTATCTGGATCAAATTTTAAACTTAAGTTTTACGAAATTCTCCATGGGGAGGGGTCGAATTTTCATCCTATCCCAAACAAACAAGGGTAGTTTACAAACTGGTAAAATTTTTAAAAATGCGATTTTCTTGAAAACGAGTGTATTAATTTTGTTTATTTTTCAATTAATGACCATACAATATAGTACGTAGGTGTAAAGTAGTTTCTCTGGAAAAATCCAGAAAGGATACTTTCGAGTTTACATATGGACAATTTTCAAAAAGCTACTCAAACAATTTTGTTAATATTTCATAAGACCATATTTCATTCACAAACGTACAATATGGCATAAATCATTTTTCATTAACAACTTCACTAAGAATAGTTTACTCTTGGGGCTGAATTTTTATTTGGATGATTTTTTTTTAACTACTAAGGTTATTTAGTTCATATTTAATAAAATTAAATATTCCATTAACAACCTTACCACATGGTATAAATCAATTTTCGTTTCAAAAATATCACAAGACGTAGTTTACTCTTGGGTTCAGTTGTTTTGGACGATTTCCTCAAAAACGATTCAAGTAATTTTATTCATATTTCATAAATAAATAATTAAGAAACCTACAATATGGTATGAACTAATTTTCATTTAAAACTTCACAATGGGTAGGTTGCTCTTGGGGCAAGTTTTCTATGATACAGTTATCCGAGAACGCCTACTAACATATAATTTTATTTATAGTTCATAAATGAATATTCTCGTAATAACTACAGCATGATATAATTCGTTTAAGAAGTGGGAGCGAGGATGCTCAGTGCGGTAGCCTGTACCTTTTATTTTGTTAGCAATTATACAGGGTGGCCCAAAAGTAGGTATACAGTCCCATACTGAAAGGCTCATGACATTTTACATAATTTGCTTATTGTTATCCAATTAGGTAGTGACTTAATTTCTTTATTATTTGTTTTTAATCTCTCTTTACTCATACTTTAAGCTTGGAGCAGACAGAATCAAATAAAGTACCTTAATAAACTAAAATGTCGTATTTTGTAGGACTGTATACCTCCTTTTGGGCCGCCCTGTATATTAATATGCTTACGTTATATATTTAATACGCTTAAATATGTCTCTCTTTTACATTGCTTTACCGATTACTACCAGTTTTTCGTAAATAATGTCTCGACTTGCAGGTACGGATTAGTGCCTCGTGTAGAGCGTCGGACGGAATATTTGGCTCCTTGTCCCCCTCTTTATTAACTACACACTAAATTTATTTATTTCATGTAGAGAGATTTTCCATGTGGACGTTTCTTCGGTGCAGGTTATATAATATGATTGCCCCTTTTCGAGGAGACCTGCCGTATAAACGTGTGTTGAACAATGAGACACTGTCTAGCCGTAGTTTGATCAAAATATACAATTTCCTTCACGTATTAAAACAGAATGTGTAACAGCAGCACCTTCAAATTCGGTTAAGTGAAATAACGTTTTTTTCTTTCTTTTTAAAGGGGAGAAGTTGTTTTCGGAAGTGTAGCTTAGGGCGCAAAACTCTGGTAATCCGGTTGGGGGCGCGGTTGCTCAGTAGTAGAGCATTCGCCTGTGTGATCGCTGGTTCGATTCCAGTTCGCGCAAAGTGGGCTTTGTACTAAAAAGCACGGTCTGTGTGGGTGGGTTTTCTCGTCATTCTCCCACTTCCTTCATTCTCATCGTCACTGTCTCCTTTAAGCTACAGAGCATAATCGTGAGACGTAAAACTGAAAGATCTTTTCATGGTAATCCAGCTCCATCGACTTAAAGCTCTCCACTGACTCCTGTCCTTAGTCAAGTGGATCCAGTTTCTACTTTGTATATTTCTGCGAGATCTATCTTAATATTGTCCTCCGATCTGCGCCTAAGTCTTCCTAATGGTCTTTTCTTGGTTGGGTTTCCAGTTACGATTTCGAAAGCGTTCCTACTTGCATTCTTCTCATCCGAAACAAAGCAACTTATTAACTGACAGATTTGGATACAGTGTAAGTTAAGCGACTACAGGTGGCAGCACTGTTGGAACTAGTTGGTTGTCCAAGAGAACGACTATAATTGAGCTGCGAAGTGGCTCTTGCAGTGTTCCATAAAGTATGTATAATAATACCATGGGAAAGAAAATGAGAGCAGTGTTGAACAGGAGGTTGTTACGCACAGTTTGCACATGGTCGACTAATCCCTTGCCAAATAGCCACCCAACTTGGGTGTATAGCGACCACCAACCAAACCGACCCATGCATCTAGAATTGTAATTCCACTCGCCTCCTCTCCTTTTCCCTGCTTTCACATTCCAACCATTTCGTTTGGCAGTAATAATACCAGCCGGCGCGCCGCTACCACAATACACAAGGATTAAAGCAAACGAAACCCCCTGAAACGCGCATCAACCCACACGAATACAGCTGAAAAATCTAATGTGTACATTTATCATACTGAGGGCGCCACTACATTTACCCACTGTGTCAAATCTTCAACGTTATGTCCACAAACCAACCATTTAAACAAAAAAAGAAAAAATGACAATGATAGCAAACGCGAAAAACACAAGACTATACGTTATTACTGAATTCCTATTTTAAGTTGTTACGGTTAATGGTCAAGCTATTTTATGGTGAATAATCACAGGCATACACCGGTGAACATATATATGGATATACTCAATATTCAAATCATTAGGATATTTAGGATTGGTTTACATAATCCTGCCTTCCATTTCCTGTGAAAGTTCCGTCTCTCCGTAAGTAAAGGGCATAAAGGTGACATAAAAATAAGTGCTGCACATGTCTTTCAATTATATTAAACCTACTTGGTGGAGTATTTAATATATATGAATGTCCATTCAATTTGCTAACTAAAACATCTTCATGGGCGTCTGCAAATGGGGGCCATTGTCCTTTCCTGGAATTCAACCAAATCAATAATCTGAATTAAGTTTCCCGGCACGAATAATACGTTCTAAATTTCATTTGCTAATATTTTGTTTATTTCTTTAAGTTTCCAACTCCTGCTGTAACAATACCTGTTATATGACGCTACGTGGTCAACAAAATACAAACGCATTTGAAGGATACACGGAAAAAAGGAGCGCATTGCAATTTTAGCCAAAAAGCCGATATGAACATTACCTGTTGGCAGGGCCGTGCTGGGATACTAATGAGGGCGGTGGACAAGTCTACTAAAAGGGCGCCCACACAAACGGGAATATTATATATATATATATATACTTTGAAAGAAAGTATGGATGCCTTTCGATATCAAAATCATCATCAAATTTGTTTTAGTATTAACGAAAATAGCTAATTTGTGCCTCCTAAACTTGATGACCCTAACAATGTTTTTGTAAACGGTATAAAATTATGCAGTTCATCGTTATGGAATTTCCGCCATTCTCGTTCCTCTTGGAGTTCGAATATTGGTTTAAGAATCTTGTTTTCAAATACTTTCAGTCTGCGATTTTCCCTCCGAGTCAGTGACCATGTTTCGTAACCATACAGCACAACAGGCATGATTATTGTTTTATATTTTAAGCTACAAATTACTCAACAGAATTCGCGAGAACAAAAGATTTTTAACTGAATAATAACACGAAATCCCTGCTTTCAGTTGCCATCAAATTTTTTGTGATTATGGTTTTGGTCTGTTAACAATGATTCTAGATATTTGAAAGTATCCACTTTGTCGAAAGAAAATATTATTTGGTATTTTAACGCATCCATAAAATGCAGTATTACGATCCCGACAAACTTCCACTTATTTAGTTTTCTCTGCATTTACTTTTAAGCCCATATCTCTGCAAGCGTTAAGTAAGATTTCTGCATTCCTTTCTATTGTTCTACCATCCCCTATTAAATTTAC
This sequence comes from Thermobia domestica, assembly GCF_964235325.1. Lineage (NCBI taxonomy): Eukaryota > Metazoa > Arthropoda > Insecta > Zygentoma > Lepismatidae > Thermobia > Thermobia domestica. The sequence continues at coordinate 65,180,518 of NC_137455.1, forward strand.
ATCATAAGCATACACCATAACCTGGTAAATACAATTCGGCTCTAGGATCTGATTCCTGTCTTTGATTTTCCTTATAGTGTTCTCCAGAACAAAGTTAAATAATAATGGCGACAACGCATCTCCTTGTTTCAGGTCATTCTCAACATGAAAGCTCGTGAACAAGAATTTCTCTACTCGAACCTTAACTTTGGGATTCATTTAAACATATCTTAATTAATCTACCTTTTTCGGTATTGCAAATTCTGTAAGCATGTTGTACAATGTTTCCCTCCTACCCTAGTCTAAAGTCAATAATTGATATACCAGAATATTGTATTCCCATTTCTTTTCAAGTATTAGTTGAATAGGAAATATCTGGTCGATAGTTGATCGATTTTACCTACATCCGCTCTGATAATCTCCAATAATTTCATTTGTGTATGGAGTCAATCTTGCTAATATAATGTGTAAGAAAATTTATTGGATGTTGACAGAAGAGAAATGCCTCAATAATTATTAAATCAGTTTTGTTGCTTTTCTTCTGAACTGGAACAATGATTAATTCTTTTCACCTTTGTGGTAATTCTTCCTTGTTACAGATAAGGAGAATGAGTTTGTATATCTTGCTCTACAATTTCCCCCCTCCCCAGATAAAATTAAGACAACCAGAATTTCGTCTACACCCGGAGATGTGTGTTTCTTTAATTTTTTAATAGCGATTTCTATTTATGTCTGGTTAGGTTCTGGAATATACGGTTATGCTGTATGCATTTCACTTTCTCCACGCACATTAATTTTTGGTTATGTGCTAAGCAAATCGTCAAAGAAATCTTTCCATCTATTTAAGATGCTATTCTGATCAGCGAAAACTGTTCCTTTAGCTTTCTTTAATATATAAGCACGAAATTGATAGCCTTTCTTAAGTCCGTTGATGCATTTATACATGTCCGGAATGTTTTTATTTTTTACTATTATCTTCAAGTTAATTAATTTTAGCTTTCAAAAATCGCGTTTCTTTGTTCTAAAAGTTTTGGAAGTTTTCCGCCAGATGACAGTGAAATTTTATGTAGTTATTTCGTTCGGATTTTGTAGCCAACGCTGTTTCTTCTGTTTTCTCTTCTCTGCTACTTTAATGCATTCCTGGTTGAACCATGCTTTGTTCCTACGTATTTCTGCGTGTCCCAATATTTCTTTTGCTGAAATCTTAATGTTTTCTCTAATTTCAACGAAGTATCCTGAACACTAGTGAACGCCGAGCCTTCTAAAACCGAGAATCTATTCGACGCTTCAATCTGGCTCCCCTCTCACGTGACTCTCCTCTAATTTCTTTAAATTAAATCGCTCCGTTTTCAGATATTGAATATTTCCTTTATCCAGCGATAGTCTCTCTCTTATCATCATAATCAACTCTTCTGAACGACCGAACATCAGTTGTGCTAGACTGTTTTCTTCTATCTACTAAAACGTGGTCGATCTGCGTATGTGTTTTTCCGTCTAGTGAGGTCCAAGTATATTTATGAACGTCGCGATGTGGGAATTTTGTAATCATCACGATAAAGTTTCTGGATGTTGCAAAGTTCAAGAGTCTAACGCCGTTGTCCTGACCTTTCTTATGCAGACATTTATTCCCTATAATCGGTTTGAAAATACCGTTCCCACTGAAACCGCCTAACAGAATTTTCATATGGTATTGCAGGAGATGATCAAATACTCGTTCTACTCTTTCGTAAAAACTTTTTTTTTTTTTTATTGTCATCCTTATTTTATGTTGGGCATGTACGGTACATTTAAAACAATAACATTAACATTACACCACCGACCTTTAAGAGAAGTAAAAGAAAATCTATCATTAACAAATTCAACCCATGTAATTGCTGATATTACGTATTCGTTTGTGAACGAAAAGCCGTGATCCTAGTTGGTAATTTTTAATTTGTTCCCCGTAAAAGAACATAAAATTTCCCGAATTGACTCCTCCATTTGCTTCTCATCTAACTTCCTGATACCCCACTAGATCCATCTTGTATTTCTAAACTCATTCGTTACACATTTTAACGCGCCTGTCCTATAGGGACTTCTTATCTTCCATGTTCCAATTCTCATGTCAATTTTACTTTGCTGAGTTCTGATCCGAGGATTCTGCGAATATATCTGAACAAGCCTTTTTTTTTTTTTTTTTAACAGGATGAGTTGTTAGCCCCACATCAAATCCCCAAGCTGGAGGATCACCCCTTGTCTGTCCGCGACTGCTTATTCAGTATATTCTCAGCTAACCTCTATATCCCAAAGGCCTTCTCCTCGATCCACAACCTGAAGACGCGCCGTGCCGTGGTGACAGGAAGACCATATTTTACGGAAATTAATATATAAGTAGCTGTATTTCAGAATTACAATAGGTTCTGATTATCCGAACACTGCTTTAAAACACACAGGAACAATCAATATGCTCGTATATATGGATGCATATTAAGACTGTGAAACCTTCGATGCCGTAAAAATCGTAAATTAGAGATTAGTGTCAGTGTAGTATTTCATGAATGCATCGTACGTTTGACTGTCCGAACTATTCTTGATGTATCGCGATGTTTCGTTTTATAGCTACATAGCTTTAAAACATTTTTGTAATCTTTACCTGTTCTCTGCCAATAGCAACTGTATGACTTTATAATACAAAACTGAAATACAGAAGAATAAAATTTAAAAAAATGTGATATTTCACAGGACATCTCATGTAAAGGGTGCCTTGTATTCTTCAGAGCTTCTTTATTAATAATCACTATTTGAATTTATTATATAAAGCTGGTACACAGGATAACAAACCACTTATCTATAATGTGATGTTTCGTAGGGCGCCTTATGTAAAAGGTGCACTGTACCTTTCACGGGTTCTTTACCAATAGTAATAACTGTATGTATTTATTGTACGGAACTCTGGTATACAGAAGAGTAAATAAAATCGTTCTTCTTTGATGTGGACTCGCAAGGGCGCCTAATGTAAAGGGCGCACTGCACCTTTCACGGGTTCTTTACCAATAAAACTGTAAGAATTTATTACTAAAAACTTGTACCTTTATTTATACTGTGATGTTTCGGAGGGCGTACCGGGACGTGTCCCGGTGGGCCAGCACGGGCCTGCCTGTTGGTGCTAGTTTGTGCTTCTAAATGCACTGCGAATATTGTGAAAAAAAGTGACTCGTTGCAGATAAACTTACACAAGAAAAACAGCTATACAAAGAAAGAAGGCGCTCATCAACATTTTTAATTGCTTCTCCTGACAAAAATGTAATATGTCGATTACCATTTTATTTCCGTGTACCCTTCATTGTCTTTTTGTTTGCTGAAAACTATACTATGAATAGCGGGATGGTATCAACAAGGAAGCCGATGGGTGATCCCTTCCCACGTTCTTCTCCCTGCTCTATCCGGAGCTGAGCCTTATATGCCAAAGAAAAGAACTGCAAACTTTGGCCCCTCCTGCGAAAAATATTGCGGACGACAATACGTCACCCTCTCATTAGCATTAGGATGGGCCTTCACTAAGCTACTATAGTATATAACACACGCTAGTACATAGAACAATCGTGCGTATGATTAAAACACGAAAAAATTAAGGAAGTGGGACTTATACGCTAAGATGTAATGTCTCTTTCATATGTTGGAAATTTTCGCATAATTTTCCTATTTGCTTTCCCACATCGTGGTGCGTTTTGTCAAAACGCTTTACAGAAAAATCACATTACACTATTTCTACCTACCGCAGAAATCTACTCATTTCTTTGATCAGTCAAAACGCTATACGAGGCAGAACCTTGTTTCAATTGGGTCCGGAATCCTGCTTTTCATTGAAAGTGAGCATCCTACCGGGTTTGAACTCGGAACCACGCGCGTGAAATGTAATGTATGTGCCTTCGTCACTTAGCCAATATTTTCATACCGCTTCGACTTACTTATTAGTGAACATTTTATTTTCATCTTAAATTCGGTTTTATTATTTCCTACCCGAATTCAGTGTTACTTTTCGTTTTATTTTCCGTGGCTCTTAGAGAAAATACTTCTACATTTACCTTAACTAAGCATCAAGAGATGTATCCGAGCAATGGGTACGAACTTAATCATAATCCTCTCATGAACTCTGAGGAAAATGTGGATAACGTTTCATACGAAATCACTTTAAGGGCGTTGGCACTCTACTCAGAATTACTAAAAAACGCAATTTACCGAAATGATCTGAGTATATAACATTATAGCAATATATTTAAAAGTAGTAATGATTAATTTTATGTTGATATAATCAATATGCGCTTACATAATTAATTAATAATTAATTAAAATTTGTTCCAATTTAGAGCAATAATTAATAAAAATTTCGTTCCAAAACTTGAATATGTTATTCCCTGATTAGTATTGATTAGAATGAAATGGTATTAAATTTTTCTTGAAGCTTGATTTGTTTTCAATTATCTTAAGAACTAGATATTGGAATGAAAAAATGCAACTAAACTGCACACCACAGCGCAAATCCGTTTTTTGATCACTTATATTTGTCGAAAGAGGCCAGCGATCTTCAACATTTATATATCGTTCTAAACACTGAAATGTCTTCTTCCTCTCGATATTATACTTCATCATGTACTACCAACGTACTTTATGTATTTCGAGAATAAATGCACAAAGTGTTAACATTTTAAAAGGAACATCTGTACGCTAGCGCCACTCGCATTTTCGACGGGATGCTCTACAACTACAAGGTCCTACTATCACCTATTTCGCAGTGTAGCTAACGAGTTGAAGGTGTTACCAATCAGGCGTGAGCTGATATACTGCAAATACATAATGGCTCGTAAACGACCTTTATCAAAAACCAGAAAACGAAATAAGCGCTTAAAATCTGCTCGAGCCGCAGCTAAACGTCGCAAAACTGAAATTGTTGTTTCTGTTGATGATTCTTTTCCATGTTATCAAGAACAAGGAACCGCTGAAGATTCAAGACAGCATGATGAAAGGTAAGATTGTATATATATATATATATATATATATATATATATATATATATATATATATATATATATATATATATATATATATATATATAAGCTTTGTGTTACTGGAGTATGTTAGTAGATAACTCTTTATATTCGTTTTACTTATTATTTAATGTATATTTACATTATTTTTGTCTCTGGTTTTTAATTATGTTTTGTTTTCGTTGTTTAGCATCTGTTCTCAGTACCTACCAGTTTCTATATACAATCTAATCTACTGAGTCACTATTTAGACTGGGACGGAATATTGTATTACATTTAATACTCTCTCACTGTGAACCAAATAAGGGTACCATTGTACTGTGAGTTATTTCAATAAATTAGAGTGCTAAGAACAGTGGCTCGCAAGGATACCCGTGAACCGTACGCCATACCAGGGGGGGTCTATCTTCGAAATCTTGGTTTACGTAGGTATAATATTTGTCAATTAGGATCGGACAGTAAGCAAGATATAAATAATGTTGACGATTAAATAATATAATAATATTCACATGTGAGAATCATTTTCGTTCTGAAATATTCCATGGTACGTATAAAATTTGTGCATGTCATTTTGTTCGATCTTTAGCACAATATAATAATAATTTATTGTTAATGGACTAGAGATTATGTGGAATTAATTATGATGATACATATCATGACAATGAGCGATGTATACGAATATGATGTTGATTAAAGAGAAGAAGTACGATTATAATTACATGCCACTTGGTCCTTAAACATATTTGTCAAATAAAATATTTACTTTTGCAAAACTGAGATAGGCAGCTTCAGAACTGCGTAAACTGATGAGCAACTAGTTATATAATGCAGTATAACTATATGGATATTGTTCATGGGTGGACAACTTCACACTATCCCTCCTCTCTCTAAATTATTTCTAGTATAAAAGAACTCTTTCGAAAATAATAATTTTAGCAACTAACCTAAACTAACGATTTGAGGTGAAAAATCTGAAAATCGGACGGGTAAGTGTGAAGTTCCTTATTTCATTAGTTTGAATAATAATAATAATAATAATAATAATAATAAGTGTCATCTATCAGTTATGAGTACATCCTATCTCGTAAACGGTACGGTGGGGAAGAGATGAACGAAGAATTTCTCTGCTTTGCACATCACGTGACTGACTAGCTTCGGGTTAGAATTCCAAGAATTGAGAAGCAAGCAAGCAAACGAGAGGATCTGATAAGACTTTTTTTTTCATTTGTGCTGCACAGAGGGTTTTCACATTGGAATTGGCATGTCATTTCTACTCCCCCTCCTGCCGGATTGGTTTTCCTGTCTTGTTCCGCCAAAATGTTTCTAACTTGTAAGTGTTGACTCAGCCGCGGGCATTTCAGGTGCCATAGTAGGGTATCTGTTTCGCTTTCTTTCTTTCAAGGCATGGTAAAAACGCCAGTCGGAAAATCATATTCGCAAGCTCCCGCATCGTAGGCTATGACTTGAATGATTTTTTTCTCTAGAATTTATTTACATGTTGTACTATAGCAAGCAATTTATGCAGCTATTTAATTCACTTGGGTACTGGCTACTATTTAATTCTACAGCGGAAAAAAGTTGTGTAGAAACCAAGGATGTAGCTAGGGGGAGCACGGGGTCCAAATCTTGACTTGCCTTCCAAATATTTAAACTAGTATATAAATACTAGTTTGCTATTTATACTACTAGTTTAGTATATATGCCCCCCACCCAAATCAGAGTTCTGGCTACGTTCCTGGTAGAAACTAAAAAAAAAAAAAAATGTAATTGCTGAGAATTTTGAACGTCCGAAAACGTGATTCGCAAAAAAAAAAAAAAAAAAAAAAAAAGACGCGCAATTACCAGCTTTGATGATTATTGCATCACAAAAGTGGTATGATAGAAGAAAAAATTCATTCCTCAGTGAGATCCGACTTTTCCAACTTCTAAAATGTGGAATTTGCTATTTATTTTTCTATAGGAGTATTTTTTTTCATTTGCTCAGAATTTTCTAGGCTATCATTGTATCACAATGATGCCTCTGAAACTTCTGGATTAATTTTAGATTTCCAAACTATGCTATGCATAAGAAATTGAAGTCCTTTAGAACGGCTGTGTCCGTCCGTCTGTCTATCTGTCAACAGGTATCACAGCAAAAACGGTAAGAGCTATTTTCATACAATTTAAGCGGTAAAAACTATCGACAAGTGGTTTTCGGGAATCGATTCAGCATCCCAGGAACAGATTCCATCTCCTTCAAAAACCTCCTACTTAAACCGAAAGTGGTCGATTTTTACCACTTCCTGTTTCAACAGTAATAGTCATAACCCAGAAACGATAATATCTAGCGTCAAACGGTTCTCAGAAATCGATTCAAGGTGTGAAGGAAACAAAACACTTCGACTTCTGTATTTCCACTAAAACCGGAAGTGGTAGAAATTCACTACTACTTCCGGTTTCAATATTGATTTTCATTGACATAAAACTGTAAGAGTTATCGACAAGCAGTTTTCAGAAATCGATTCAGCATCCTAAGAATATGTCCTATCTCCTTCACCAATCTTCAAGTTAAAACGGAAGCTATACAAATCGGCCAATTCCGGTTTCAACAGTATTTGTCATAACTCAAAAACGGTAAGAGGTATCGACAAGAGGTTTCTGAGAATCGATTCATCGTTCCAAGAATAGGTACAATCTCCTTCGACAATCTTCTATTTAAACCAAAAGTGGTAGAAATCAACTACTTCCGGTCTCTACTATTTTCAGTTTTACTATGTAATTTGTATAGTTTGGAAGTCTACCGTAGTTTCACACTGTGGAACGATACTCACTTGTTTCTTCTTTCAGAGACAATCGTCAATCGCAGAATTGATATGTCATGCTCCACTAATTGAAATCAAGCGAAATTCTTTTAAAATTCTTATAATTTATGTGTGGATGGATACACATTGAGTAAGTAGAGAAAATTACGAGAACTTCTGGGAGCCTATCAGTTTTGTGGATTCATGTAATTATAAAATATGTTTCAACTCTACGATTCCAGGTTGTCTCGAAACTTCGTTTTTACATACTTCGCAAACATATACCTCGACAAAGATAATTTTGAAGGATATGTTTAATAAAAATTCCTTTTAATATTTGTAGGAAAAGTAGCTATTTGTGCTTACAATATCGCTTACAAATTTCAGTTCACCCTGTCCTGTTTCAAGAATACTTTACATTATTTTTCATATTAGCTCAGTTCAGATGAAAGTACTTTATTGAAGTATCCTCGCGCGGACAGCATGGGAATTCGATTTATGAAGAACATCGCCGCAACCGTCTAACGTCATCCACGTTCGGTAAAGTTGTGAAACGTAAAGATCACACTTCGTGCCATGTGTTGGTGAAAGACATTTTACACAAGAGAAATCTATCGACACCATCAATAGAATACGGAAGAAATCATGAAGATGTTGCTCTACGAAAGTTTGCGGAGGAGAAGAATGTGACAGTAGAGAAACGAGGATTATATATTGATTCTAAGTATAGTTTCTTAGCTATTAGTCCAGATGGTAAGAAATATTTTTCAACTTCTTTGTTGATATAATATAATAATTGTTTAACTCTAATAAGTACTGTTTGTTCAGTGTGCTATAATTAGAGGTATTAACTGAATCTGAACGAAACCACACCACTTCCTTTTTGTTTATGGAAAAGGGACAGACAGATTATTATATTACTTTAAAAAAAATCTTTTCATTCTAGTCTATCAATTAATTCCCTCCTAATCATATTTCAGGATATGTAGTAGAAGATGATGCGTTAGTGGAAGTAAAGTGTGTTCCTTCACTCAGAAATAAGGATGTCACTGAAGAGATAAAGAAAAAGAAAGGGGCATTTTTTCTTAGAGCCCTTCCAGACGGAACTATAGGACTAAATACTAACAGCGACTACTACTACCAAATTCAAGGCCAGTTGAATATTACAAAATTAGACAAATGCTTTTTAGTTGTATACATTGATGATAAGTCACCTTTACACATTGTGGAGGTAAGAAGAGATGAAGAATTATGGGAAAATGTTATGCTACCGAAACTTATACGGTTTTTTAAAGAGTGTATTCTTCCTGAGATAGTAGATTCTATGGTACAACGTGGGATGCCCTGCAGAGACCCGGAATATATCCTAAGTGCTCAAAGCAAGATCGCCAAGAAAAAAGACAATGATCGAGCAAAGATGAAATAGGTGTAATAATGTACATACTTACTGCAACGAATTTGTGTTCTAAATAATCGTGTTTAGCATGTGTATATAATTATTGTTACTATTATTGTATATTTGCAGTTCGTTAATTACTCTTGTAATGTTTTATAATACTGCTTGTATCGTGTTATTCGAAATGCTGGAAAATGCCATGATTTACTGGATCATGGTTAGGAAATATAACCATGTGTGTTTATTTGTTGTTTTTGTATTATAGTTAAGCTGTGTATGTATTTGAATTTGTTCATGTTGATGTACTTGTTAATATTGTATAAAGTAACTTAGGGTATTATTATATGATATAAAGACTCAAAATAGAGAACTAAGAATGATCTAAATAGTGTAAATAATTTATAAAATGAAAATTATCATTGCAACACTATTTTTACTCAAATATTATGTTACATATTTTTTATTCACATAGACTCTTATGTACTTATGTTACTCTCAAATAACCACTTAACATTATTTCCAAGTTCCAAGTTTTTAAATGTAGTTTATAATGTAGTAACTGTATTCTTGAGCTGAATAACCAAACAATCATACCATTATTTGTATTTTAGTATAAATAAAGAAATCGCTAGTCTGACTAGCCCCAGGTAACTGGGAAAGCAGCCAAGAAGACATTGTACCAGTGTTTCTCAAACTGTTTGGTAACAACTCCCAAAATCGGTAAAATACCAAGGAGTTTGTAAGTTTAAAAATATTCATTCGTAAATGACTTTGTGACATTAGTATTATACAAAGAGGAGACGTCGTAACTTTTACTGACTTCTAAAGCGGGTCTAGAGGTAAATTGTTTGAGAATCACTGTACACATTCTTGACAGTCACAAGCCCGGTGAACGCTGAGTGACAGTTGCCGATTGCTTTTCCTGTCATTTGTATTTTGTGTATATCTTTATGTAGAGAGGATAGAAGTGTGAAGGGGAGATCGACCAGTAGGGTCAGTGAGCGCGAAGTACGTCAGGGAAGAATGAACATCTCCGCTCTATAGGACGAGTTTTTTGGAGTGAGTGACAGCTTCTACACGGGGAGGGTTACTGATCGCGCGTTGAACAGAAGAAAGATGGGTATACCACCATTGAAAGAACTCCCCCGCCACGGTTAGTGCTATAGATATAGACTGCTGCTACCAAACATGTTCTTCTAATTACTTGGTTCTCAAGACAAGTGTTTGGGCCATTCTTTTTCCTTGAAATCCCATCCTTTCAATTCGTATTTGATGCTTTTGTATTTCAAGGCGACAGAAGAGGTTTCTATGGCTTTTTTTTTTTTTTTTTTTTTTTTTGTTATATTGTCGTTTCAAAATTTTATTAAATTTGATAAATAATAACAAATGATATATATAAAACCAGAGTAACCAGACGACGGTGTATGGCCCTGCACCGGCCCCAACCAGGGGTTTTCCCAGAATTTTGTCTCGGATTCTGTATTTTTGCTGGGGGAGTTTGGATATTGATGCATGGAGGAACAACATAACGTAAACGAAATTACATGTGTGATAAAATAAGGCAGAAAAAACATTTTCTAACAAGTACACCTTCTCCAAAAAATACTTTTCATGGCTTGATCGAGGGCTATTTCAGAATTGACTATCTCTACAGGGTACCCCTGGAATTTTCAATTAAAGTTTCTAACATTTCTTCATACATTTATCCAGGGACGTACGAAGAGGTTGGGTACTGGGGGCCCGGAACCCCCCTCCCCCGAAATTCCGACTTTTTTCTAAATTTAGTCTAACTTTAGGGGTAATTTTACACATTTTAATATAATTTAACCTTAAATTGTTTTCGGACCTTCCGAAATGATTTGGACCCCTTCCACAATAAATTCCTGCGTACGTCTCTGAGGCAAATGCAGATACTTTATCTTTAGGGGTGATATGAAAGGCTATGTATTTTTCTCTGTATCGATCGATGAATTATGGCAACAACCATTCAAACTATTGAAACAGATCAACGTGAAGCTTCCACCACAGCAAGTATATATAACAGGCACGTATCCAGGTGGGACCTGGGGGCTCATGTCCCCTCCGAAACTGAAGCACGTTTTTAATAAACATACTTTTACGTTTTTGAGATTCTTTTGTTTCAAATTACTTCGAGTCTGTCAAAATTTTGGTCAATGTGTTGTCGTCTTCTTTTAAGTCCAAGAACATACCGTGATACCATTGCCCCTTGGTGGAATAAAAAAGAACACTTTTAAATAGGATTAAAATTTCGTTTCTGTTCTGTTTACAACTTTAAATGTAGTAGAAGTATAGACTCAGTGTTTTCTTGTTATTCTTGTTATATGCTATCGCAGACATTTTCCTTAGTTACATATCTCTCGGAAATATTTGTTTGACTTTCTTTGTGCCACAATACAGTTCGTTCAAACTAAACTGGTTCTTATAATGAAAAGTAAGGAAAAGTTTAAGCAAAAATAGAACTGTTGCATTATATTATTATTATTATTATTATTTTGAAAACAAATTGATATTTTAAAACATTAGAATTACTTGCTTACGAGACTTCCCCTTGTCACCCCTCCGCGAAAAGAAAACCTGGATAAGTGCTTAATATATAGTGATTAAATTCCCATCAAATCAAATAAGTTCTCATGTATCCGAACTTGATACATGTATTCAAACTACAGACCAGGAGAGCATAACGTGTTCTACAAAATAAAATTTTGAGATGACCAATTTCACATCACATCACATCAGGATTGTGAAGACAAGGGACGTACTCAGGGAGTGGGTCCGGACCCCCCAATATCCCGACATTTTTGTAAATTTAGTCTAATTTTAGGGGCAATACAAAGTTTAATATAATTTAGCCTCAAATTGTATTTGAACCCGCCCAAAAACTTTCGACCCCTCCCGACATAAATTCCTGCGTACGTCTCTGGTGAAGACTATATCTGAATTCGGTTTCTCGTAATAAATAATATAAACAAAATTTTATATAGGTATATTTAACATTACTGTACTCTTTTGAATAACAGTTTCATGATTTGTTAAGATTGTTTTCTGATTTATAAGATATTATATTAGATTCAGCTAAAAACATACCACCATATTTTAAACGTTATAACATATGTGGCAACAGTAGCGTAACTTGAAGCCTCAGAGTCCCCATAGCCCTTGGTTATGTGCTCCCTGGGCCGCAAGGCTTGTGGGGGCGCAATTTACGCCTATGTGTGGCATATACTATTGGGAAATAAACTATTCAATAAAATGATTCTGACAAGTATTCAGTGACATAAATAGAAAATATTTTGTCCAGCAGGATAAGTGGCGTAACAAGATGAAGGACCAAGAGAGGTGCCCCTCCCTCAATTCTGATAGAGTTTGAGGGGCGTCAAAGGTACATAAGATTCATTTTGCAGCCCTCAATAAAACAAAAAGGAGGCAATATTACAAACAAAAAAGTAAGTATATTAGTTATTTCTTTTGTCGGCGCTGACTGACTACGGTCCGCCTTCGGTAGAATCTTTTTGTACATAAAGTAGTTACTACATAAATTTTCTTTGTACTGTATATGTGAAATGAACCCTCCAAACATAATGTATAAATAAACATGAATAAAAGAATAAATAATTCTATGTAATATTGCAGTCACGGGAGATGTAAACATATGCCTTACTCCCTTTATCTATCTGTTAGGGAAGCGTAATAAAATAGGTTTCCCCCGACATTTTAAACTTCCTTACTCGGCTGAGTAGTGTTTTCTTTTTTTCCTCAAAATCAGCTAAACGGAACGTTTTCCTTCTTTAAAAAGTAGTATTACTGTTTTATTACAAACAGTAATAGTTTTTAGGACTATATTGAGGAATAAGAGCTCAAGATTTAAAATTATCGCACTTTTTCGTACGGTAATCGGGTTTTAATGTACATCTGCGGACAGCCAAATTACTGTACAATTTCCATCTCTAAATCGAACAAAATCTGTTTTTAAATACATTAGTATTTTATTTCGTAACAGAAGAAAAGACTTGATGGGTTGAAAATATATAAATATTGGGAACAGAAGGAAGAAGTTAAAGGGTTACTTACAAAAATAAAAATAACGTAAGTGTATTAGCGCGATATTGCACTCATTGGTACGCGTTTTCGTGCACAGAGAAATAATAATAATAATAATAATAATAATAATAATAATAATAATAATAATAATAATAATAATAAAAACGTATCAGACACTCCATAGAAACACATTATATACCAAGCAATACAGAACAAGTAATCATTTCATTTCTTCCTTTTCTCTACTTAAATGTATTTAATTTACTGGTATTTCGTATTCTGAAAATGTACAAGAATGAAGATAAAACAAGAAATTCCCATTTATCAAAAACTTTCAGTACTTTATTTCCCCTTTTTCTGAGACTTCAAGGGGGTCCGAATAATGATGAGAATCTTGAAATTATTTTCATTATTTCAATCACTGGTTCTTAACAATGGCTTAACGCCCCCACAGGCGTTTTCCTTTCTAAACGAGGCTTGGAACAAAAAGGGGCGATTGGAGGGTGTTTGAGATTTCATGACATGTTATAGACTGTTTTCTTATTATTAGACGAAAACTATGACTTATTTTACCAATACACACAAACATACACGTATAAATATACAGAAGAATTGTGTATATATAAAACAATTGTGTTCTTTATGTTCATTATTTGTCAACTGATTTGACTGTATTTAACACTTTTTCATTATTGAGATGGCAACATCGAATTAAACAACAAACATTTTCACACACGTTTTTGCGAGCGGAGGCAAGACCGACTGCGATGCTAACTCCATCTCTGGACGGAGAAATAAAACTCGTGAAAGTCCTTGGCTGTTAAACTTTTCACTTACATAGAAACTAATACAATATTTTGTGCAGTACACTTACAGATAATATTGTAATCCCTCCTGCATGCATAACTGCATAAAGAAACATTCACAACCAGAAATTGCGCTTTAATAATAATAATAATAATAATAATAATAATAATAATAATAATAATAATAACTTCCTTCAGATGGGCACATGGGAACATTCTGTATGTTTCACTTCGTACTAAGTTTGAAGTTTCCTTCCTGTCCTCAATTCTCAAAGGACAAAATTGTTATTGCTTCCACATGTTGTTCTGAGATATTTTGCCTTCTCATTGTCATCACACTAGTCTGCTCCGTGAAAAAGCTTTCAAAATCTACATTCGAGACATGTAATAATATTGCTTGAATAGCGTAAGCAGCAAACTCTTTGTGTAGTTTAGGGGCCGCGGTGGCTCAGTGGTAGAGCGTTCACCTCTGGTGCTTGAGGTCCTGGGTTCGATCCCAGCTCCCGCCAAGTGAACTTTGTAGTGGACAAACACCGTGTACGTGGGTTTTCTCGGGGTTCTCCCGTTTCCTCCCACTTTCTTCATTCCACCATTTCATTCATTACTCATCATCACCGTCTCCTTTAGTCTAACCGGCATAATCGTGGGACGTAAAACAAAGATTTCATTTCATTTTTTCTTTGTGTAGTTTCAAGTGCATATACATTTTCCAAAAGGTTTACATGTTTTTGTTCCCAAATGGTCCCTTTACAATATCTATTCACGAAAAATATGCTTTCATTAGTTCTTGAAGTGGGATTCTCGCCGTCCCTCTTATATTTTTCAGGCGATCTAATGTTTCTAGTGTTGTTTCGTAGAATGGACTAAAAATTGAATATACCATAAAATAGTTGAAATATTTCTTTACATGGGTCTGGTTCACATAAAAATATATATCCAATTTCTGCAGTAAACATAGATGTATCTTCGATATATTATATTGTTTTTTTTTTTTTTTTAACAATATTTATTGCGTAGGTATATTTTGTTCGTGTATTATGCAAAATTCGGTGTTATTTTGACAAATTCTCAGTATTCAAGTTATTTCCCGGTTCAAATACAGCAGGAAATGACCCCTTCAGTGTTTCTCTGGAGGTGTTTGTTACATTTCTTTTGCTTTTCGCAACTTTCCATTGTTATTGTTACAACGAAAAGTTTAAGTTCTACTTATTATACAGTACGTAAACATCATCTTTGCTTATCTAAAATTTCACTTCTAATGATGTGAAACAGGAAATAACAGAACTCAAAACTAAAATGTACTGTCTGTTCAAGAAAGCATCCCTATTTATTAATATCGTTAGTATTTAACCATGTAGAATATAACACTGGTTATATTATAGGTAAGTAAACATAGCAGCAAAAAAATATTACAAGTACGATCCGGCAACTTTCTATCACAATATAAGAACAATTAGTACTAACTCTTCATGTTGGGGTAATTGTATTGAGTAAATCGGAATACCTACAAAATCTCTTTCCTTTCGTGTCAGCGATTATCTATCAACGTGGTTGGCCTTAAGTTGTTCAAGGATTTCTATAAAATGTATGACTACACCTTCAACATGACGGGAAGAAAGGCATCCTTTACCATTGTTATGAAATGTTACATTGATTTCTTCGCATGGGGAGGAATAGATCTGTGGAAATTATTTTAACTCTTCTCTCTTAGGATACGCATTTCAATGAAAGAGTGACCATAAAAGTCCGTAACGTTATCCTTTCTCACTCCCATGCCGATGGGGCCTGAATTTAGACATCGAGAGTGCCAGCATTAATCTCAGCAACCCCGAAAATTACGGACTGAACACCAACATCAGTCGTTTGCAATTATTTTTAGGTGTCGCCCACTTCTCAATTCTATCCTTATCCCATACCAATGGAGGATGAATTTAGATATTTTATCTCAGCGACCCGAAAAACTATGGATTAGACACTAATATCAGTTGATCATTTTTACATATCACTCTTTCACGCCTCCCATGCCGATGGAAGATGAATTTAGACTTGGCATGGAGAGAATCACTATTCATCTCTGATATCCCGAAAACTAGTGACTAAACAGTAATATCCATCGTTTTCAATTAAATTTTATATTCTACCTCTTTCAAGCAAAAGAAAGAACGACAGGTCATGAAGATAATAGGCAAAAGAAGGAACAGCATGCTTGGCCATCTTAATCGACACTCAGATTGAATCACTGTGCTGATAAAGGGAAAGGCATAAGGAAAACCAGGAAGAGGAAGACTAAGGATGGAATATCTAGATGCAGTTACGAAGAAGGGGTTCTATCAAGGTATAAAACAGCTCTCCCA
Organism: Thermobia domestica; assembly: GCF_964235325.1. NCBI lineage: Eukaryota > Metazoa > Arthropoda > Insecta > Zygentoma > Lepismatidae > Thermobia > Thermobia domestica. The sequence continues at coordinate 65,196,916 of NC_137455.1, forward strand.
AGCGAGAGAAAAGTTTTAAAATTTTCATGTTGACGAAATTTATATATTACCATTTTTTTTAGAGAATTCATGTAGTTAGTAAGTGTAAACCTGCAGTTATTCTCTCTGAATCATTTAAGCTTTTAAAATGCATAATTAAACCTCTAATTAAATAAAAAAATACAATTTTGCATTAATTTTTCGGGTTTATTTCGGGCTTATTTGATTATACATGAACTCGGGCCGGGCCCGGACTAAAAATTTCGGCCCGTGCAGACCTTACACAGAGAAGTTAAAAAATATTGTGTTAAAATGTGAATATATGTGTACGTATACAAATGTGTAAGGCGATTTTTTTGCCTCTTAATATTTTCTTCACTTGTAATAAGTTAACATTTAACGATTATATACTCTTATAATAGTCATTATTGTCGTTGTCAGATAACAATTTTGTAAGTATGTTTATATTCTCTATCATGTATCATAATGTATATACTATCTATAGCTTATTATGTACCTTCTGTAATTGGAGATTCTATTCTCTGTTGAAGGACAATAAATAAATAAAATAAAATAAATGTGGCCGGCTGGTGGCATCGCATTGTTCTGTGATCCAGTTTTCCTGAAGGCGAAACAATGTGGTGGAGAAGACTTTTGCTGTGAGAGTTGATCTTGGAAGATGGTCGATGCAGACATACCGGCACAGGCGCCAGATTCAATTTTCGGTTGTGATTCGGGGCCCACGTTAATATCTTTCTCTCAATTTTATGTCCAATAGTTTTGTCTTCTAGGCTAAATGAGACGGACGATTAACGAAAGCAAATGATTAAGAAAGAAACTATGGAATGAAAAAGTAGGGAAAATAGGGGAAAATGCGAAACGTTATGGGTATGATTTTGTCTATCACAAACTCATATGGGCTGGAATCGAACCAGGGACCCCTTGCACCAGAGGAATCGCTCTACTACTGAGTCACCGTGCACCACTCGCCTCCCGTTAATAATCGCCCCTATTCATTGTAAGTCGGTATTGAATAAGACGTAAAACTCTAATCAAAACTATATAAGCGATAAATCTGCAGGTCTGTGCTTTGTTTATGTAGCAGCATATAGTCTGGAACCAAAAATACAACCTTTGGAACCTGCACTTTTACCAGCATCAGAACTGATACAATTACTTAACTGGCAATTACAGTAGTTTTATTTTCCTGGTTTTTACTTTTTCAAATACTTGAAAAAAATGGACGCAGTTAACCTCCCGTACTGAAAAAATATTCAAGACTACTTGTTAAAATATTAGTTAAATATTATTAATGATTTATAGTGTCATTTTTGTAATTACTCATATGTGAGCCATTACGCATATGTAAAAATATGTTGTCAGATTATGATACTGAACTTTCCATATGACAAAATACGATAGCCATGTGAATATATGATTCAACTGTTGAAGTGTAAATCATAATACCACAAATCGATTATTTAAAATAGTTAATAAGCGAATTGAAAACATTATTTGGATGAATGGTTGGCAGGAGACGATATTTTTGAGTACGAGGTAGGGAAGGTTACCAACAAACTGTGGTTTTCCTCTGTGGTGACACGATGGATACCGGAACCAATGTCATCTCCCATGATAGTCCCCTTGTGATGATATACGTATATACACACACGACCCAACATATTCAGAAACATTGAACGCGCTGTTATACTATTCATTTGATGCAGAACAATCGGAACACGGTTGTCCCAAGCATTGTTTTCGTGTCATGCGGGGTGCACGGGAAGGGGGGACAGATCACACGTTGGAAATAACGACCATGTTTTGTCTCGTGATTATGTTGATTCAATTGTTTTATGTGTGTGTAACTTGCAAATCACAGCAGCGGTGGGCGGGCGATGTTGCTTCAATCCACTGCGACCGAGTTGGAAATAACAGAAGTTAAATAATAATCTTGGTAATAAAAATATAATTCCCCATTCGCACATGATACAGCGCTGTTTCCGCAATTTACTCATTTTGTAACTTACAACGAAGCCTATATGCTATTAATAAATCGTGAATACTTTACAATCTTATTCACAATTTAGGAAGCTGTACGTTCAAAAAAATACATTAACGATGTTTACACGCTTGGACAGGAATTTACACACAAAAAAAGAAAAAAAGGTGATGATAAATAAATATTTACATTATAAACGGTCACTGAAAACAACTACCGGTATGAAAAAATTGGTCGTCTGACAAGTAAGATGAAATACTGCATATTTAATACACGCCGTATTCAAACAACAGGATACTCTATAATGCACTCTGAAACCATCTATAATATTGCGAGGTGACAAAATGGAAAAGGGATTGGCTACTTATTGAGACTGGATGTGAGTTTTCAAACGGTCATCCAAACAAGCGGATCTAGAAGATAAAAACGTGGGGGGGGGTATATGATAGGTATATCGTAAGTTTACTATAAACTTTAAAAAAAATATATAAATAATAGCTTGCTTCCATTATTTTTTTCACTCAAAAACGGGGGGAGGGGGAGCTAAGCCCTCTGGCCCCGGGCCAGCTAGATCTGCCACTGATCCAAACATTCATTTCGTCTTTACTAATATTGTACGAATTCGAATTATTCCGCATTCAAACAAGTTTAAGTCAAATTCTGCAATATTACAAACGTTTAACGAAAAACAATATCCAAAAATGAGATAGTATATTCCAATCGATATATTTTACTAAGCTGATCAAAATGATATGCGTGTGTTAATCCTAATGCATAGTTTTGCATAAAATTAAAAAAAAAAAAAAAAAAAAAAAAGAATTTCCTTGAATTTAAAAGCTGATGCTGTATAGTTTGTTTCTTGAATCGAAGTGCAGTTCATGTATAAAGGCTCGTGCCATTAAGTTAATCATCGTCCGAGGGATCTTGCGGAAAAACATCCTCGACAACTAAATGGCCAACCAGAACTCTCGTTTCAAACAACTGACAGCCGCTTGTGAACTCCACGTGGAGGTCTCAGTTGCCACAGTTCCAATCGCTGTTCTTCAAGTTAGTGCCAGTGTGACCACCGCTGGTACTTTCGTACTAGATCTAGTACCTTTTATAATATTTTAGTATTCCAGTACGTTCATCAACAAACCTAGTACTTTTCTCCTCTTCTTTTCTCATAAATACATTTGGGAGAGAAAAAGGAATCTAATGAAAATCTGGCAATGTACGATAAAAAACAAGTACTGTTAATTGTAACTTTTTCTGCCTGTTTTCTTCTCAACAGTAGTATTTTAAGAGCGGAAGTGGGACATAAGTGCCGTCCGGTCGCCTCCTCTAATTAATAAATGACCACAGTAAATAATATAACATATTTGGTGATCCGTTTAAATAGTAGGCTATTAAGGAATTAAAAATGATTTTTTTCAATAAGCCCATTTTATGATATTTCTTGGTTTTTTCCGACATCCTCTATATTTGTCATACTTGTGTTGCTTTAGTGGTTTTACAGTGAGTTGTAATACGACAGATATGGAGAGAGGGGACCAAGGGAAAAGCAAGGTTACTTTCGCAAATTATTTTCAAAGTACCACAAAAATTGAACTGCATTGTAGGATTTATGATCTTATAGAGTGGAACGAACATTAGCCAGCAAGTGCAAATGTCCACTAAAATGAATGGAATCATAGTTCGCACTGGATAATTTGGTTATTATAGGGAATGTAAAAACATGTGTTTCGGGCGACTCGTGCTAAACAGAACAAAAGTCCAAAAGCCCCTCAATTATTACCATTTATTTCGTGCTCTACATGAGTTTTTTTTTTTAATAATAAATAATAAGAATACAATAATAAATTTCTGCCTCTGTGCAGACTAAAAATGATGGATCGCAGAAGTTTGGGAGCATAAATTTGTTAGCGGGAGCACAAATTCTGAACCGTTCTATATCAATAATTACTCAGATCTTGCATGGGTGGTAACCATAATTTTCATAATAATAATATGATAGATATTTCAGAATGTTTATTAACCCATTATATATATTGGCCAGTGTTGAATTCAGGTATGTATAAGAGGGGGTTGAGCTCTCCCAGAATATCTATACACATGCATTCAAATATTAACTTTTTTCTGTTTATTTTTTTCGGAAATAAAAGTCTTAAAAGCAACGATTTTTTAAAAGAAAATTAGTTTCTTCTTCTGTGATCTAATTGAATGGGTGAGTTGAAAAAGGAACATATTCCAAAAATTTCAACTTTCAAACACTGGGTGGAAACATGAACACATTCCAGAAATATCTTCAATTTTTACACATACGTTCCCGTAAACTTCAGTAAAGAGGACCTAAAATTAATGAATGCGTTCCTTGTTCCTCTCAAGCGATGTAGGTACATATAAAATGAATATAACCATCCCAGTTTAGCTTGCCTATTTTCCGGAATGTGTACCTTTCTCAACTCACTCGTTCAATTGTTCTAATTAACAAATCGCGATCTCGTATAAAGTAGAAGTTAAATAAAAACTTGGAAATTAAATACAGACACACACAAACGCTTTACAATGTCAGTTAGGGAAAATGGTAATACAGTGGCGTATTTAGGGGAGCTTCCGGGCTTAAGCCCCCACCTCGAAATCTTACTTACTTACCTACTACTTACTTACTATATCTTGCAGAATTTTCACATTTTCAGGCAAAGCCCCCCCCCGAAACAAAATCATAAATACGCCAATGTGGCAATAGGTTGGTAATTGCAACCGACCAGACAATAACAAGTCACGAGTTTTGTTGCAATAGATTCTTGCTCTTCTATAGCAATGTAGAATACAGCTCCCCCCCTTTAATTTTTATTGCCTCCTCTTGTACAGAAGTATGAATTCAACACTGATATTGGCGTGCTGTGTTTACTGCATTTTCCCCTTTTGCTTGACAACTGTTCTGGGTTACTGCCGCAGCCTTATGCCCATTGTTCGAACACTAGCAGTTCACGTATCGGAAGTAGTTGAGCACTCATTATCACTGGCACTGAAAATCGACTGAAAATAATGACGTAGTGGTGGCATTCGTGTTAAATAATCCGCTTGCCGCACCATCTCTTGGACCAGCTTGATTTCATCCTTCTGGTCGATTACGGTCTATATACAAGCCTGCTTTTTGGACTGTGGGAAATGTTAAAGAGACTTATGACCTACCCTTGTAACAGGCCCGTATCCAGGGGGTCTAGGGGGACCGGGCCCCACTAAATTTTGGCTGCCCCCTTACAATTTTCACGGTAGGATTGCAAATGAACTATAATGTGGCAATATGGTTGGATCGGCCCCCCCTAACTTCAGCCGCCCCCCCCCTAAATTTTTGGGCTGGCTACGGGCCTGCCTTGTAATATACTACTCTCAGTTTAAAAGATTCATTCAATTACTATGGAGGAAGTCTATTTTATAGACTATATTTGAATGTTCTCTAAACTACGGTATATTGGTCTATCGCAAAAATAAGATAATTTTTTGCGTAACATTATATAGTCTAATCCATTACAAAAATTATGTCGGCTATCCTATTAGCAAGCAGTCTTCTCTTGTTCCATAATTCATTTTGTAACTGACCAATCGATAGACTAAATTCATCTAACTTTACTTACAGTTATTTCTTCACCTTCTAAAATAGTGGATCACGGACTTACCTAAAATAGAATAGAAAGAGACCAATATCAGACACACTTCTATACATTAAACAGTTAATAAATAGTTTGATAACATAACATCTAAACAAGTAGATTGTAAATCATTTGAAAATAATAAAACAAAAACTACATATTTTTGTGATTGATAGGTTCATCTCCATGTTCCCTAAACCAACTGCATCCCCTTTCTTCATTGAGTTTGAGTATTACATGTTTTCAATCACTTGTATAGTAATCTATATAAATAAAAATGAGTTGAGTTGATTTTAGTTTAGCGTCCCGTTCAGCAGCGAGGCTATATGAGACGTGGACCTACTGATTAACGTGGAATCCGAACCACATGAGCTCCCGCCGGGAATCGAACCCGGGTCTCCCACGCCAAAGGCGCGTACGCTAACCGCTTAGCCTCGAGGGAGCTCATAATAAATAAAAATGAAAGTAACTATGTAACTTAATAACTCTTAAACCACCCGACCAATCTGTATTTCATTTTCATCATAGATGAGTGAAATCGCGTTTCTCGTTATGGTTTGATTTTTTAAAACTAACACGAGTATGCAATTGGGATGTTTTTTTTTTTAATAATTTCACTTTGATGGTGCAACTTATGGGAAAGCGAGGAGGGGATATATACAAAAATGATCGAAAATGACCGATATTAGTGTCGAATCTATAATTTTTGGGATCGGTGAGACGAACAGTGACACTTCCGATGCCGTTTAAATCCAAATTCAGCCCCACAACTTGGGGGACGGTGAGGAAGAAATATATAAAAATGATTGAAAATGACATATCAGAAAGTGCTTCCGTAATAGTAAAAAGTGACTGACTAACGGAACATATTACTATTTTTTTAATTTTCACCCAGCGAAGCGCGTAATTGACGACAGTATTCTATAAATAAAATAATAAAAAAGCTATTTAAAATATGATAAACATGATAAACAAAATAAAACAAATCGTACTAAAAAGTAAAAAAAAAAATACATATATTCTATAGAAGTAAAAAATACCATTTGTTTTAATTTGCTACTTTAAAGTACATTTTTTCTTTTAAAAATACTTTGTACTTTTAAGTCATAACTAGCTGAATCTGCGCTCTCTACACAGCGCATCATTCGCATATGAGCATATATCTCCTTATTATTCCTTACAACATCTGTACATGTCCCTTTACAGACACACGTGAAAAAGGTATTGATTAAAAAAAAAAAAAAGCCAAAGGGTATCATAAAGGGAAGACTTTTTTCGATTATTTTTTCTCAATATCTCGCACAGTTTGCAAGATTTGAGCCTGCTTCCGGTTGTATGACCAGTGTTTTCTTTCTTCTTGCATGCAGTATGTAATAAGCAAATACATTATATACAAAATTAATTATAATGTCAGTTATATATGGTGTTCATTGGGCAAAACACTCCCCCAAAAAAGGTTCATCTTAGACTGGAGAAATGCTTATCCTTCCTTTTCCATTATTATTTGGCCATGAAACAAACGCCTGAGACGTATACAACTCCTATATACAATAGTGTGGTGTTGGAATGTATAATGCTTAGGGTGTGATGCTTTAGGTTTTCTTTTTTAATTTCAACATTTCCAATGTACCCGTAAAAATGTAATAAAGAAATAGTGTCCATGTTCTTCAAATATTCAATTAGAACTGGACAATCTACATGAAATTTGCAATCGATCAGTGAAAACGTCATCTTTCTAGAGCCTGTAGTTTCCGAGATCTCATTGTCGAAAGGATTGGCCACATACATATAAACGTAGTTTAAAAGAGCTCCAAAGGTGGCTGCACAATTCATTTGCATTTATTTCGGAGAAGGCTTATTAAACGCAAAGGCCTTTGAACAATAATATAAAAGGATAAACTTTGTGAAAAATATTTCTTTAAGTAATTTATTTAAAGTACACTCTTTTAAAAAGATATTTGTCTTTGTTATAAACGTGAAATCACAAATAACCGTAAATCAAACGTTTGAAAGCTAAGGTTATAGGTTAGAGCTCGGTCGCTCTTAATTGGTACTGTAGCATTTTAATAGATAGATTAAATACTGTTTTACTCCTGTAAGATTTTACTTGTTTCCTTTCCAACAAGGCTGCCTAGACTCGGTGTCTTTTGAAACTGTTACTCTACCTGAGGATAATTCAAAAGTTACAAAAAAAAAAAAAAAAAAGGTTCAAAGAAAGAAACGGAACTGTACGATTAAAAAGGCATTGAGAAAAAATATAATCAAAAAATGATGGCAACTTTATAAATCTAACTTTATGCCACTGTCGAATATAGGCCTGTAAGTTACGAATGCAATTGATATATTAATTAACTTATTTCAGTAATACACTTAAAATTTCCAAAACAATGATTAACGTACGTCACTATCTAATTTTTCATTGAAAAATATATTTAAAAGTATACACGCATATATTTAGGATATAATTAATGATTAAACAAACTAATGAAAAGTGCTCTTAAGGGAAGTTTCATTGTTTGAAATTTAATTTGATCTCTACAAAGCTTATTTAATGCACTAATTGCTGTAAAGAGCTTTCTGAATTTGCTACAGAAAAGATAAAAAGATCTTTTCTTTAATTACATAGTATCTGTATTAACAGTACAATTCAGTATTTTGAAACAGTGACAACGCTTGGCTGAATTTCTTGAGGGAGGAGGAGGGCGCAGAGGATCATAGAATTTTCTGATGGGCAGCAACTGAGAGGATGAATATCAAGTTTTATCATAATTTCAAAGCTTATTTTTTCATTGTTTTCAGGAACTGTATAATGTAGACAGATCATTAACACACCTTTTAATGCATTGAAACATCAGCAGTGTTGCCAACTTATAGTGTTAATTTATGGAAACTAAGATTTCCTTACTTCCCCTTTACAGAAGCTTCGTCCGATTAGTTATCAGTGGAAATGAAAAGTTCATTTTCTGCTTCACAGTTTCCATGCTACTTCAACTAAAGAAACTGAAAATTAGCGACAGAACATCCATACGTATGAGTCGATTTACATATTATGTAAAAACTTGATTTACACCTTCGGTCAGGGGCGTCGGAACTGGGGGGCAAGGGGGTAGTTGCCCCCCTGAAATTTTCATGGAGGGAAAAATACTCGTTTTGCCCCTCCACTTTCAGACTGTAAAAACATCACACAAGAGTGATTATATGAACTAAATTTTGTTTTTTTTTTATGACAATGTAAAAAAAATATCTATCTCAGATTCATCTTTCTCCTCGAGATATGAGCCCGAACGCTTTTTCTGACCCTATGATAGAGAGAAAAATTTAGTAAAAAGAATTGAAAATTTACTTTATTTCCATTGGTGTACGTTCTCAAAACGCTGTAAATCAAGTTTTTAAAGTTCAAAAAAGATAATAGTTTAAATGCGTAACAGGACATTTAAATATATTTTCTATAAATTTAAATTATTATCACAAACATATGCAGAGTGCACTAAGTTCTATAGTGATCCTTTGTGAGCACTAACGAATGGCAGTATTTAGGACGTTCTTGCTTGAAGAGTGGAGAGGGCGGGTCATGTTCACAAACGTCAGCAAGGACACTTCCGACAAAGATGTGTGCGAGGGTGGGTCCTGGGAGTCCGGACCTCCCCCGAAACCCCGATTTTTCTGTATATTTAATTATATAATCTATCTTCGTGTTGGATTTGGACCCTCGTAAAAAAAAAATTGGACCCCTTCCGAAATAAATTCCTGCGTACGTGCCTAACTTCCGAACAGAATTTACAACGAAAAAGCTTGATTTCGTGAAAGGGGGTGGGCGTGGTTTTGTGTGTTCCAAGTCCTGTTCTTCTGTGAAAAGTTTTACTGTCACTATTATGTCAACATCGTAATATTGGTAATGATGTTTCCTGAATGATCATTAAACATTTTTGTATTAAAAGCGCAAGCATGAGGTTAAACTTAAGCCTATGATTTGAACAGAGAAAGAGTAAAATAAAAATACGAACGGGGTGTACTTATTTTCAGAGAAATGAGTAACCTTCAGTCTTAGAAAGTAGCAACAGTCTATTGTAGCGTTTGTGCAAAGGAATATTTAAGCAGTAATTGTTATTTCTATGACCTAATTATATGAGTAATATGTAAAAATATCAGAATCAATATATTTCCTTATCATTGGGTAACGCTAATGGAATAATTGCAATAATCATACCAGAGTTCGAGAGTACTATTTTTTTTTTTAAAGTAAAATTCTACACCATTCTTGAACAAAAAGAAACAAGAAACAATCAGAAATTGCTATTGCATAAATACAGTACAGTTTTTAAAAGAATATCGTAACATTTATAAATTATATATTATAGTATACTTGTTCGTAGTTGAGTTAGTGCACCAACCTCGTTGGTGTAATAATACTGTTTGTTTTGGTGTTCCTCTTTTATGAATTTTGTTTTCCCCATGTTTGTGCGCCTTTTTTATGCAAATACGGTATAATGTTTTGAGGTACAGAGTGTTCTATCTAACAATCAATTTATTTTCTTCATATTACCCAAGATACACTAAATCAACACTTTTTTTTTTTTTTTTTTTTTTAACAGATACGACAGCTCTTCTAAATTTTGAAGCAGGTTACACATTTCCTTTCATTTCATGGATTAAAAATCAAAATATAGGTATTTCTCCAAATAATTTTGTTTGCTGTGAACCCAATGATTTGTGATTATAGAATATTTCTATTATTATTATTATTATTATTATTATTATTATTATTATTATTATTATTATTATTATTATTATTATTATCATTATTATTATTATTATTATTATTATTATTATTATTATTAGTCCCAAAAGGTGAACGACGAGAAACCGTGGCAGAGTGGTAGCGTTACGGCTCCGCATTCGGGAGGTCCGAGGTTCGATCCCCGAGGCTGGCCATCGTGACTGAGGTTACGTTACGGTTTCCCTCAGGCAAATGTTGGGATGTCACGTTCTTTGGGGGTCGTGACTTCCTCTTCTAATTACATCTTCCTTTCCTTCCTCTGTTCCTATCCCGGGTTGTGTGCTCGCCGAGGGACGTCATCCGTCAGTCACGTGAAGGGCCGATATAGCCAAGATTGCTGCAGGCTCCCATCCACAAAGTCGATGGTCTAATTACTAGTTGGCGAACCTTAGCAACAATTTTTCAGCACAATTATTATTCACCGAGTTGAAATTTTTGTTCACCTGATAGATGTGTTTGGGTTCTTTTATCGTTGCTTTACCAGCACAGCAGAAAACAAAATGAACACTGATTAAATTCTCGGAAGGAGCACTCAGTTTACGCATTAACGATGGCCTGAACCACCTAACTACTCAACAACCCAAATCACATAACGTTCACTTAGGCCTTGTTGGGAGAGTGCTGAAACCTGTAAAACAGTCTGACATTGAAATAAGAGTTTGCGTTACTAAATCGTTTGCTTTTATGTAGGGATGCAAGGAAATGCATATACCCCTATGTTACACATGTATTTCGTACTTTATGTCTGACCGAAAAAGAACCCTTCTTGACACATGGTAAACATCAACAAAGAAAGTTTTGAAAAACACAAGTCTTCCTGGTGTTTATGAAAAAACTTAAACATCAACCAGTGCCAGTGCCAGAAAATTCATAACAAAATGCATCTCAGAATTCTCTGCAATGTGCCTAATTTGCAATGTGAAGTACAGGATTCCACGAACACTTCCAAGCAGCAAATTGAGCAATGCGTCAGGCAAATTACAAAATTTCTCCCAACACTCCCACACAGGACTTCCCTAAAGATCTTGATGAAAGATCTTGTGTAACCGATCAAGGGAAGAAGTTTGAAATTCAGGGGCCGCGGTAGCTCAGTGGTAGAGCGTTCACCTCTGGTGCTTGGGGTCCCGGGTTTAAACCCTGCTCCCGCCAAGTGAACTTTGTGGTGGACAAACACCGTGTGCGTGGGTTTTCTCGGGGTTCTCCCGTTTCCTCCCACTTTCTTCATTCCACCATTTCATTTATCTCTCATAATCACCGTCTCCTTTAGCCTAACCGGCATAAGCGTGGGACGTAAAACTCAAAAATTTCATTTCATTTCAAGTTTGAAATTCCTGTTTTAGAAAATAAAACAGCCGACTAAGGATTTAAATTTTTCACGAACTGCACGCCAATCTTGTCGCGCGGAATGGTTTCCCATATTTCCTGGTTACATTATGATACAGTCAGAGATTGTTTTGTTTTGATTGTATAAGGTACATCATTTGACAGGTAAAATGCTGGTGCAAGGAGCGGAATTGACTTTTCTCGCCATAGGGTTCAAGAACTGGAGAAAGGCCACATACAAATTCAGAGCACATTTGAAAAGCGAACTCTATTGTCCGAATAATATCCGTGTGGGCATTTCCAACACAATTAAAAACATGTATATAAAATGGTAAAAATTGTAGTTACAACCATTTTTTGTAAGTAGTACAATTTTTACTATTGTATATGTTTTTAACTGTGATTTAAGTGGTTGAAAATTTCTGCACAATACCAAAATCCAGCACAAAACTGGCACTGGATTAATTAATCTTTTGATGTAAACCAAGATGCTTCTCGTAGATGGAAACACTCACGAAACTGTTTACAGCTGCATTATATTATTATTACGCTATTATTATTATTGTCCAACCAAATCGAATTATTGTTACATTACGAACGTATTATCTTACCTATGTTACATTCCCGAGTTTATTTTCAAGACAGTAATTCAAAATCAGTTTGCCCCCCGCTGAAAAATACTTCCGACGCCACTGCCTTCGGTTACACCTGGCCTGTGTAGTTCCTTGTGTACTTCAATCGTTGCTTTTTAGTTTAAAAATATATGCATGATCAAGGTTTCATTTTGGTATTACCATTATTTGTGTATCGCTTCAGGTTCAAAAGTTCTACTATCTCAAACACCGGGTTGAATTGTATATTGGACACCCTGTATATAGGCTATATCTCTCTATAGTGTGACTCGTTTCGCTATGGTACCCAAATCTAGATTTCACATCATACTACTGGAAATAGAAAAACGTATTTAAAAAAAAAAAAATCTTTCACATTCCCTTTGTTACACAGGAGTAACGCAACAATACACCATTAATTTCATAGAACTTGAATGTTCATTTTAAACAAAGGAATGCTCCTTCAATGCGGACTTTCATTTAAAAGATAACCACGTAAAATGGTGTAATAAGACGATTTGTTACTAGAGGGCAGCACTAGTAGCTTCAGCGAGGTATTATAGCACTCAGTTGGACAGATGGCACTACGACTACTCGCTGCTCATACAGAAAAGAAATTAATAATAAAATTAAAAAAAGAAAAGTTTTATCGCGACATACTCAGATATTACACAAGAAAACAACTTTTTGCTAGTTGGAAAAATCCTTTTGCAAGAGAGAAGAAACTGAAATTTCTTTAGTACAATATTGGCTACTCTAAAGAAACAAGTAGTTAGTAAATGAAAGAACGCAAATGCAGAATTTTTATTTCACTGAGAGAGAGAGAGAGAGAGAGAGAGAGAGAATACATAGTGAAACGTCTGTGTTTTATAATCAAAATAATTTCCTGTAATTCGGTAACTTGATATAGGAAGGACAATGTAAAATTTTGACGAAAATTAAGATACAGGTACCTTTAACTACCCTTAGAATTTTAATAAATATATTTCTATAAGCAATATGTTTAGAGAAATCAATTACAATTAAAAGGAGACTTAGTGCGTGTTTCTCCTTAAAAATTTCTATTTTCAACATTAGCCTCTTTGAAGTCCGAGCTATAGCACAATATCCTTACGAGTATAACAGATCCCATGGGATGTAAAATAGTTTTATTTAGTTTAATAACAATTCTACCAAAATTATAAATTAATAACAATAATAGGGGCTGCGCTGACTCAATGGTAGAGCGCTCACTTATGGTGAGAGAGGTCCATAGTTCGATTCAAGCTCGCGCCAACTGGGATTTGTTGAAGACGAAAACTCAGTGCGTGGGTTTCTTGGGGTTCTCCAGTTTCCTCAAACCTTCTTCGTGCCATTATTTCGTTCATTATCACCATCAACATCTCCCTTAGCCTCCGAACATATACATTCCCCATGCCGTAAACATTGCCAACACTAGTAGCCCACATGGCATGGGAGACCCGGGTTCGATTGCCGGAAGAAACTCATGTGGTTTGGACTCCACGTTAATCAGTAGGTCCATGTCTCATATAGCCTTGCTGCTGAACGGGACGTTAAATTCAACTCACCAATAACCAGTAGTAGCCCACTTGCCGGTAAATGTCGATATTTTTCCCTGACGAATTGTACCTAAAATGAGCTCCGGAGGTCAAGAATAACCCCTGAATTTACATCATGAAGTGAAATATCTTCAGATGAGTGCGTATAATTGTATGTATTTCGATCGCAACTGTCGCCGATCATTAGAAAGTGAATATGGGAGAACTATGAAATAAAGTAAAAAGGCGCGTGTCATTTTGTTATAAAATTACATGGTGAATGCATTTTATCTGATCCTAAACTGTTATCGTGGAATATACACGGTTAAAGGAGCACTCTGATTAGACAAATTAAAACGACATCAACGATTTATCCCTCTACAAGCGATATTTTCTTCATTGCCTTCGTGGTGAAGTCGGAAGAGGATGCGGCTAGTATTCATAAGGCTAGTGGTTTGCTCCCTTCTCGTTTTTTTTTTTTTATTTTTTAAAAAGTGTTTTTAGACACCTTAATGTAAACAAATCATGCATATAGGTGATTTATCGCATTTTGGGAGAATAATTTTGTGGCTCATTGGCGTTCCGTCGCGTCCCTACCGCTGGTGATATAATTTTCAAAACGGAAGTGGGGCCACCGCGGTTCGTTGCGGCAGGGTCGCCAATTTTTGGCGAGATGTCGCTAGTTACCCATCGATGGTCCACCGACGCTTACGGCATGGGGCAGCTCGTTAATAATAATAATAATAATAATAGTGTAAATTTACGACTATTGCGTAATGTATTCGCTCAATATGGAAGAATAGCCTGCACAAAAGAAAAAAAGAATACTAAATTGCACCTGCAATAAATCTCTGGAACAGGCATGTGCAATTTGGAACAGGGGGTAGGCCAATTACAGAGGACGTAGGGAGTCAAGGGTCGTATGAAATAATGTACAACATTTTCATAACAATCGAATGGACATATTTAATGGAGAAACGCGTTCATCGTACACTAACATCACAGGAATACAGAAACTGTTATAACGGTGCCCAAGATATTTATTTACTAAAGAAAAGCAGAAAAAACGTATTTGTTTAGAATTTTAGTAGAAAATTTGATTCTTCATGTTCTGGACTAGTCTCTCAATGTTCCGTTGCACACTGGATGCTCCAACGAGGATGATATTTTCCAAGGTGGACATCGGTTTTCCAGGAAATATTTTCAATTGAGTTTAAGATTATGTAAGAAGTATATTTTCAATAAGGGTTCAGTGGGTCGGGACTGGCCCGGGGACCGGTTGTTGCACATGGCTTCTCTAGAACATTAGGGTATCTTCAAGTAACGAATAACGAAGTCAATATTTCAATATAATTTGTAATTGTCAAAAAAAAAGTTAAATTTAGTGAATATTTCAAATGAAAGAACATATATGGCATATTATGCCAATACTCTGTAGACTAAAGGAGACGAATAATAAATCCAAACAAATCATCGTAAAGAAATTATGGAATTTACGAGGGTCGTCCAGTAAGTTCTTAGAAAATACGAAAGACAACACTCGTAGTACCAAAAAAAGTTTGTTTTTAGTGCGTGTGATTCTTCACTAGACTGTTCTTCAAGTTTCAGCTATATCCATCACGCGGTTTCATTGTCATAGTCAATTGAAAAAACTTGCGTTTATTAAAAAAAAAAAAAAATGGAAAGAAATTAGTTTCGAGCGGTTGTTAAACATTTTATTTAAAATGTTTAACACCGAAAGAGATCACAGCCGAGTTGGATTAAGTTTATGGCATCTGTTCCTCACTGTTTATAATTGAGTAAATGAGTTTAAACGTGGCCTACATCCACAAATGATGAACATCATTCGGAACGTACAGTGGAAATGACTTCCTCAGACATGATTGACAAAATCCACGATATGGTTTTGAGTGATCGACGAATAAAAGTACGCTAAAGAGTTGAGGCCACAGGCATATCAGAAGGTACAGTGTTTTCAATTTTGTACGAAAAACTGTTTGAAAAAAAATCAGCAAGATGGACGCCGTGTTTGCTCTCAAGGAGAATAAATCCAATCGTCTGATCGATTCGGAGGATGGTTTAGAGGCCATGGTGCAACAATACATAACAGTGGACGAGACATGGATACATTTCTACACTCCAGAAACAAAGGAATGGTCGAAACAGCGTGTTTTTAAAGGCGATTAAGCTCCGAAGAAAGCGAAGACGGTGAAATTGTCCAACAAGGTAATGGCCAGTTTTTTTGGGATGCATGCGGAAAAAGGATGAACAATAAATGAAAAGTATTATACATCGTTATTGCACCGGTTGAGAGTAGAAGTGAAGAAAAAAGTCCTCATTTGGCAAAGAAAAAATATCTTCCATCATGACAAGTTTCGATGGCGAAAATTATGGAATTAAAATTCGGATTACACCCACCGTATTCACCAGATTTGGTCCCAGTACTTCGTTCTATTTCCGAACTTGAAACAATGGTTTGGCGGAAAAGATTCACGTCGAACAAGGAGGTCATCGCCCAAGCAGATGCCTATTTTGAGGACCTTCTGAAATCCTACTTTTTGAACAACTTAAAAAAGTTGGAGAAATGCTGGAAAAAATGTGTCGAGCTAAAAGGAGATAATGTTGAAAAATAATAATAATAATAATAAATCTCAAAATGATGGTTTTAAAAATCTTTTTCTAAGGACTTATTGTACGACCCCTCGTATTTTTTAATACATATCTGTGGGCACTACCGGTATCTATGGCCTTAAGCCCGTGAAGTGTGAGGGATGAGTGCCTGGGCGAGCACATTATCCGTGGGAGAGAATACGAAGTAAGGAACAGAAAGGAAGGTAGCGGCCTGGGAAACTGTGGAATAAGCGTGTGGAAGGAGAAAGCAGGAGAGAAGGGAACGATGCTGTTTACTATAACGGCCTCTAATACATCTCAAAAACTCTCGGCACTCCACCAATGAACCATTATTCTTGTGATACGTAAGGCTTTACCCGGAAATACACTATTTTCATCGTAATACTGATGGGTCAAACTAAGCAGGGTCCAAAGTTCTGCGGTCTTCAGTTTACCTCCTCGTTTTGACCAAGGAGTTACTCTTTTTTAAAAAAACGGATAGATAAATTAATATCCTGATGAAATGTCCTTCCCAGATGTGTCATTTTCAAAGAAGGAAGAAAACTATAATACATAGTTATTCAAAACACACTTTGCCCACCATTTAGCCAACGACTGAATTCCTGTGGCGAAAGAAATCTGAAGTATAAGCTGTGAAGAAGTTCTCAAGCACATCACATCGAAGATGCCAGAGATGTTAATCACTGGGAGAAATTTTGGAGGAATACAGGGGTGAGGAAGGATTTCATACTGGAACGCATGGAGGGATTGCATAATCCTTTGCGCGAGAGCATTGTAGGCCTGCAACTAGATTCTTTGGCACATGGGGAAAACACGGAATTCAGCTCCTCCTTAATGTATACATACTGCCGACTATAGATTCTCATATCAGCAATGACATCTTCTGTGGATGGAGAGCTGGTAAAGGAGACCATCATCGATGTTAATCACGTCCCAACCATTGTTCTGATTGTTTACGATTGTCATAGCAAATCCATTTTTTATGTGAAGTAACAACTCAATGCAAGAATTTCTTCAAGTTATTCCTTACACTCAGACCATTGCACACCTTAGATGGTGACTTTCGTCAGCCGCGTTAAGTCATGTAGCATCCATAACTTAACGATTGCAGGGATTCATCAAACGACAGTGGTATGATGTATGCCTACTCGTCTACAACGGCACGAACACTTTTCCGATGGTATACTTCCATGTGTTCTTGAAGAGCTCATACGAACATGATGTTACTCGGTGTCCATGGGACTCAATCTGCCCAATCGGAATTTGGCAAACCAAGACGAATGCCGCATTCATTCGACACAGCTGACCCAAAACCACAGTTTTTTCTTTCTTTCTTGGCTTGTGCACAAGGTCCCAGTTTGAAGTTGTCATGAAAAATCACTCGCAATTGTATATTTTTCATTGTACACTTTCATACAAACCTCATCAACAACCCACAATTTTCTGACTGTCTCGATACCCCAGTCTGTTTGCTGGACATGTACAGAATTTGTGACGTTAGACGCGTAACACTGTGCTTTGTTGCTGAGACGAATTTTTCACCAGACGCAAAAGCGGACATTTTATTCGCATCAAGCTAATATTTACATATTGATTGATTGTGTGCCAGACTAACATGTTACTTGAATCAAGTTCGTGATTTTTATTTGATTTATTAATTAAATTGTAGAGGACGTTGCTTAAGTTATTTTACTCTGAAAAGATCTGGAAAGAAGGAAAGGAACTTTTGGAAGTCAGCCACAATATACGATATAATACCGGCGTTCATCTGGTGGGATAAGAAACCTGGGAAATCTCCATCAAAATAAGAAGCGCAGGATTCGAATTTGAGACATCCTGATTGCGAAAGAACACTAAACTTACATCTACGCACATTTGTTGTGGATATTAATGCTTGTATTTCGAGATGTGGATGGAAGGAAACCAATTTTAATCCTAATTTAAACTACTCGTATTAATAGTATATATCCTACTTGTCTGGTATTTCAAGAATCATCGGAAGGTTTAATCGAAAGTCAGCACTCTCGTTGAACCTTGAAACTCAGTTTCATGATACTCCAAAACAAGCTTGACCTGTTATTTGGCATTTGGCATTTGGACTACATTCTAGACTTATCCGTCTTCTGCACATTGCGTTGCGACTGATCCCTACTATTTCCACTTTGATGGAAACGGTGATTCACGTCCTGGGCTGTTGTCAGTTATACTTGCCTTCTTTCTTACAACCTCGTTATAGACTTTACTGTTTAGGTTCGATGACTGCTGATTTTCTTTTCAGTTTTCAAAATGTTTACTTCACTTTTAAGGCCACTGATCTTTTTGAATATTTTGTCCACAGCACTAGTCATTTTGCTTAGTATTTAGTTTTTTCAAAAAACAGTTCAAACGTGTATAGTTCACAACGTATTTGAATTATTTAGTTCCAATAATCTATAGTAAGACTATTCATGGCTTTGGATTAATTGTTTTAACAAAAGAGACACTGACCAAAGCTTAAAACTTTACTTTATTCCAAACAAATTAGAAAAAACAAATTATAATTTAAAATAAAGTAAAGTTTTAAGCTTTGGTCAGTGTCTCTTTTGTTAAATCCAATAATCTAATATTAGAATTACCACTATCTTCGTCACTCGCCTCCAAAGCCTCAGTATTTCTTCTGCCTGATGTGTTCTTTGTTCCTCGATGTTCAGATGTTTGAACACTGTATCTCCGATCTTCTGCGTAGACACCTGTCACATTTGAATGTGGATTTTCTATTTACCATGAAGGTTTCATATTGTATCCAATTTTACAAATTTTTAAACAGTTTCTTGCGTGGAAACGTTTTATACATATGCAGCAAGCTAAAACTTATTATTTCTCAGAAATTGGCTTACTATAGAGATTATACATAACCTCTGCGAGCGCCATCTTTAATAATAATAATAATAATAATAATAATAATAATAATAATAATAATAATAATAATAATAATAATAATAATAATAATAATATCCTTACATATGCCCACCAGAGGAGAGAAAATCTTCAAATCACAAATCATTGCTAGTATTTTCTTCAAAGTTTTTCTATCTCCTAAAATTGAATATTGCTCACTGGTATGGAATATGACCTGTGCTTCAAACTTATCCCGTTTTGATTCTGCCCTTCGAAAAACTTTTTCGATTGTCAAGCAAGAATTCAGTGCGTAGTCTTAATAAATACAGCTCCTAACTAATTTATGTTAATATACAGACTTCACTTACTCGACGCATGGTGGCAGACTTGATGCTTATCCATAGAATTGTCAATGGAAAAACTGATTCTGAATTATTGGTTTGTGCTCTAAATTTTTGTGTACCTTCTCGCCTTACTCGCAGTCATATATTGTTTCCTATATACTTTGTTACATTGTTTCAGTGTAAAATGGACATAGATCTGTATCTGAAACATTTATAAATAAATAAATAAAATAAAACTGCTGGTATCATACTAAGAGTTTCTTACGGAACCTGCGGTAAGTAATGTTTGATTTTTTGGTAGGTATATGCTCGATCGTTAAAAAAAAAAAAAAAAAAAAGTGTATAACCACTCCTGTATGTGCTTGTTCTTTCGTAAATTTAAGAGTTCGACTACGAAAATTATATACGTGTACGGCGTATACTCCTGTATACGCTTTATTTTATTCCTAGGAACCTGGAATTCCTTAATAAATCATACTTGCGCATCCAAATAACTATTATTATTATTATCAGCTATGCTGAATGATATCGTACGACGACGACGACGACGACAAGAATAACTTTACTCTACCATGCAGGCAGAGAAGGGTGTCTAGCAGCATTTGCTATTTTACCCAATGCACTGAATTGTAGTTTTGGCAAAATATGAAGAAACAAGTCTTTAGCACGTCTGGTCCTGATTCTTGTATTCTTGATGTGATCCCGAAGTGGTGTGTTGCCGACGATGGTGGCTCTTGCAAGGGAGATGGTCCTGTACCTGTGGCCCTGTACGTGACTGGATGGTGGGGTCTTCTTTGGTGGTGTCTTGCGTCCGTGAAGAATTGCAATTGATGTAGAAGTTCGGGTACTCAGTCCAAAAACTCTTGGTGGGCGATGTGTTCTTCAATTATTTTGGTTTCTCAGGCTGAAGTTTCTTTTTGTGTGTTTTAGTCTTCGCTGAAGATTGCTGGTGATGGATGTAGATGTCCCCTGCAGTTGTGGTGAAGGCACTGAGATGGGATTGGAAGATAGTTCTTGAGGCTTTTTCTATTGCAGCTGATAGGTTGTTTAGATTCCAAAGTAATGGTCAGTATGGAGGCAACCCAGGTCATGATCTTGTGTGTTGCTGCTTCAATTGCTGTAGTAATTTTTTCTTCTATGGTGTTGTTGCTGGTGGACTCCTGTTTCTCAATTTATGATATCGTACAGCGCAAACTATTTAATCTCTTTCTGGGTTTAAATTCATTAATTGTAATTGGCGAATTTATGTCGATCCTGTATCCCGGTTAGCTTCAAGAAGATACGGATTATGTCCGCGTACCTTACTAGTCTATACAAACTGGGAACTCGTCAGAATCACCGACCTTACTAACTCTATATCTGTTATACCAGAGTTCTCAAGTTAGTTTTGACTTACGTTTCACAATGTGATAACTAAGGCTCGGAAGCTGAGGAAAATTCCTTTTCTTTACGAGTGCCCGAAGACAAGGCTTTCATTTTGGGTCATTCTGAGCCAGAAAGTGGTGAATTTTATTTGTCCTTTTTTGCCTTTTTCAGTGTTTTTTTTTTTGTTTATTGGTCTTTTTAAAAGCTTTTTACAGGTCTTAACGTCTTTTTTTGCACTTCATCTTTCGACAATAAATTTACTGGCCATTAATTCTAATCATCACCACCTCTTATACATCTTTTCTTTAAGGTTGGTGTAAAGAGACAAGTTTTGCCGATAGATGTCACTACGGTCTTCATATCTCTCATGTATTTTTTACCTTTTACGAAAATTTACACTTTCTCTTACAAATTTTAAAATGGAGACTTCAAATTTTTAGAAAAGGAACTTCATAATCTATCGAAGGCAACAATCCGTGCCGATTTTTCATTTAGAATTTTCTTCATTCTTGAAACAGTTCCACTGTTAAAGGTTTGGACATCCAACTCAAGAGTAAATCCATTTTAACAATGAAGAAAATACTAAATAAAAAATTTGCACGGATTGTTGCCTTTAATAGGTTATGAAGTTCCTTCTCTAAAAATCTGAAGTCCGTAGGTTGAAATTTGTATGAGAAATCGTGGATTTTCGTGAAAGATAAAAAAATACATGAGATATATACGGACTGTAATGACATCTATCGGCAAAACTTGTCCCTTTAAACTAATCTTAATAAAAGAAACTCGAAAGATACAATATTCTTCAACGACTCTACTGATAAGACCAGATCTGCAACAATCACAAGTCAGATAAGGAGGCGTAATAATATCCTCCAACAAGGGGGTGAGGGGGAAAGTTTTCTTATTTTAGATTGTACACAAGTTTGTGGAAGAAGGACACCGTTATCCTACGAGAAGCCTGTATTTCTGGAGCATTATATTCATTAAATATGCAATTCTATTAAATTGGGTCTTATTTTTACGTTCTTTTTAGGTCCTCTCTCTCTTTTTTTTAAAGATATCTTTAGGTCTTTTTATAGGTCCTTTTTAGGCAACTTTTAGGTCTTCAACTCCCAAGCCCTAGTGATAACTGATATGACTAAGATTGAGTCACAACTTACTGAGCTATATTCACAGAGAAGCCGAAATCATGATTAAAGATATTAATCATTTAAAAATATGGAGTATTTTGCTTTTTTATGTTTATTAGCACACACTCTTTCAGTTAAAATTTTCGAATTCAGTACAGTTACCAAATGTAGTGTCACAATAATCGAATTTGCAACATTTGCAGCTAATCAGGAAATAATTTTATTCAATTTTATGATGGAACAGAGTATCACAAGTAAAAGAAAAGTACTAAAATGGAAAAAGAACACACTTGCGATACGCTACTACAAATTATAATTTAGAAATGAAAAGGAGAGCATTTAAAGATAGATGTTCTTATAAACATGAGATTCTAAAAACGTTTTTTGATGAAGTTAAATCACAACTAACACTAAAAATGCTTTTTTTTTTGTATTTTTCTTGAACATTTTATATGAAAACATGTACATTATTTAGTTAGATGGAGTTTTGCTTTACCTTCATAATAAATCTGAAGCCAGTCCTCTTAATGGTACCCTTAAAGGAACATTACTAAAAAAGCCTAAGCAATTTTCTCAAAATGATTCTGTATTACAAGATTTCTCTTTTCTCTCAAGAATGAATAGCATATGAATTACATTTGAAATTAAAGAAAAAAAAATGCAAAATCAATATAGAAAACCTACATCTGTCTTCGCTTGATGAATTTCTCCGAAGAAACAGTGTATTTTATTGATTTTTTTCCATTTAACATTAAATAAAGAAAATACAGTATTTTACATTTCCAGCGGCTGTTCTACTTCTTAGTACGAAGATTTAAGTTTACACAAGAAGGTTATGCTAACACACGTAACATGGAAGTTAATGTTCTTGAATAACAGGCGAACTCATCTGAAGAAAATTAGCAGCAATACGCGCTCATGAAGTAATTCCAAAAGAAATCTAGACAGCTGTAGGGAATTCCAATATTTGCTTCAATTAAGAGCTACAAGCCACGTATGAAGATTCGCTTTTCGAGTTAACCCAGAAATTACCTAAGACTCTTTGACTTCCAATATTAACATAGCAAACTTAAAAGCGAGTTTTACGTGAGGAAATGTAGGTCGAGCCGCACAGCACCCTAGGTGGGGTGGAGGGAGAAGAGCTATTTCAGGCCACGTTAAGATTAATCGTTCTTTGGGAACACATGAACACACGGCACGAAGCCAGACAGGAGGGGGGTGTAATACATAAATTCGTTCTTCTTAACTGCGCTCTTACATATTGTCTGGCACACACGAAAGTCTAATGTGGGATCCCCTTACTTCATCTTAATTGAGGTGACATTACATAGTATTAATGGTACTACAGTAATGGAGGATCTATTACAGCCGTGTATCACGGAGCTACTTAAAAGTCAGAAGCCTCTCCAGAAACACCGTCATCGGTTCTCTCTTCAGCAAAACCACTTCTCTAAAATTAATAACAAAAAAGGGCGTTCTCTACGGACGCAGATTAATTAAACACTACACATAATCCACGTCTACACCAACTTACCGAGAACTGCAGCTCGAGTTTATAAGCTCCTTTCTTCTACATTTGTTTCACTGGGTTTGGAGATGAAACGAATGTAATTGTTCTATATTATTGAAAGTTTCTTATTTTTATGTTTTTATAGTCTACCTCGAATAAATAAATGATTTCGTAAAATAAATAATCTACAGAATTTACACTTGAATACTTCACCAATTTTCTCTCAATATTTTCTACAGAAATTAATACATAACTGAAGAGATTTACAGGAATTCTCTGCTGGATAGTGAGTTGTATGGGCAACCAGGGCAAGAGTGAACACTTTTTGTAAATCAAAGAATTGCGGTGGAGTGGTGACAAGAGAAAAACGCAATATGTTCTCTATGTAAAAGCCTGTTTTCTAATAACATATATAGTTTAATTGCGGCAAATCAAGCAGATGATACAGAGGAATAACATAGTTTTGACGAAGGAATAATTTTGTACTCTTGCCCCATATGGTGGGGTAAGAGTAAACAATGGTTGGGGCTACGATGTACAGTCGAATAAAAACATAGAAACGTAGGCATAAACACCAAAAATACATTGAATCATAGATATATATGTACTGGTTACATGGAACTAAGTAAGTTATAAAATACCAAACAGATTAGTGTCAAATGGCACTGCCAACAAATGTTACAGTACTGTGTATCATACATGTTATAATTACAAAATATGAAAATGGGAGAAATCAGTTCAACATTCATCACGAAGCACAAAATGTTACTTGCGGTGCACACAGTGGTCACACACATACACAGACTTTCTTTGATTAAGATTGGAACATTATTCGTGAGACCACTAGCATATGATACAGGAAATCCTCATTTTACCGTTTGGTGTATCTGAAAACAATTTCCCACTGAATTGGCTGGGCGTACCCCTGAGTGTGGATGACTTTGATGCGAATTTCTAGCTTCTTTTGTGTTCCCGTGCGACATGACATATGCTCAACAACTCGGGCTGTGAAATTCTAAACGATAATGCAAACGTTTTGTTAGTAGTCTATAGCCGCCAACTTCTGTCTTACCTCTGCAAATGTTTTTTACTCAATATTACGTGTTGGCTCCTGCATTTTCTTTACCCAACTTTAAAACAAGCGGCAAGTGTGAACGTTCACACTTGCCCCGCTTCAGGTATCTTCCAATAATTGCCTGCCATCTCCCGCCAGAGCACTTTTTTCTTTTGCGTACCACTGATAAGAAATACGAACTTATACAGCTTTTCCAGGAAATATTTCCAATCCTGCACCTTCAGCTGAAACTACGTTATAAACTGCGACACTTACCAACGAATCTTTTACTTTTTTCTCTTTGCAACAAACTTTCTAGTCTGCTGTTCTTCACACTGCACGCACACGGCTCCACTCCTTTTCCGTTCCTACATGTGCCATGCCGAACTAATTTTCAACATTCGTTTGTTTACCGACGTTGCCACTTCTTCGTCAATAGCATTTTCACTCTTGCCCTAGTGTTCACTCTTGCCCTGGTTACCCATATATGTCGTTTAAAGATTGTGTAAACATACATCGTTGTTTGGTATAGACATCGAATATACTGTGTAAACAAGTTTCCATGGATGAGTCAAATATGCGATTAGTGTTGCCCATAAGACATGTCTCGTCTCGCCTCGTCTAAGAAACGAGACGAGAAGTGCATTTCCAAATTGGAGACGAAACTAGAAACATGACAATTCTAGCCTTGTTTTCGAGATGAAATTTCTCGAGTCTCGTACGCAATACTATCACTCAAGTCTTAGACTTCAAATATTGTTTTAGTGTCACATGATTCATAGCATAGAAACCATAAATAGATAAAGTGATTTTACGAACATAGGAAGAGTATTTATCAATATTTAAAGATACTCAAGTCTTTACACAATGTATTCCAATAATAAACATGGTCTAAATGTTGTTAATTACGCTCTTCGTGTATCTAGTGTGCCGCGGAAGAATTCTGATAACTTTTACATTAAATTATGAAGAAATTAGAACTGGAAGATTTCATTTCATTTCCTGATATGCCTTTTGTTTTTCCACTATTATTTTCGACCCAATACAGTTACAAAAATTTTCTCAATTTTTTCATACACACAGGAGAGACTTCAAAATAAGTTGCTTCTCAAAATATTTTGAGCTTAATTGTCACAGAATACTTCACAATTTTGAGTCATACTTAGGTTTGCGCAATTTTCCCACTTTGCATTTTAAAATAAGCATTGATCCAGGGTAGTAGCTTGGTTGTTATTGGCATTCATAATTGTATTATATACAGACAGTGGAGTACACAAGATTTTATCAAGGGGATTGTTGAAGCACCGAGCTTTGCGTCAGGATCACGCCATGCTTGTTTTATATCTTACTATAGCAATTACTTTTCTATGTCATTTTGTAGAAGAGGTAGAGGTTCAAGCCCGGTAACCTCTCTTTGCGTATGCAACTCCTTACGGAAATATGTAGATTTCAAACTGACTACTTTAGCTTGGCTTTAACTGCCTTGTACCGTATTAAAAAAAAAAAAACAAACTAATAACTGAACACAATTCAAACGAATAAACAAACAAATGAAAAATTCCAAGCTATTTCAAGTTTGCAAAACAGAAGAGAATTATGTAACCACAATTAAACATTCACAAATGAACCTTAACGCCTTCTATTCAATAGTTAGCTATTAATAAATGTAGGTTGCGTCTGGTTTTGAACAGGATACCCACTATGGCTCGCGCCAAGAACAACAATAGAGTTGGGACAATTCATTAACATAACAAGCGCTAAGCGAAATGAATGATGCAATACCACAAAATGGTCTTTGCCATTTCTACAATTACCGCACAATTACGACAGTAATGCACTCAGCAATTTCAAATTTGCGGTACTCATAAACATTATTTGTTTCGTATTAAAAAAAAATCATATGAAAAAATCTGCATTGTAAGCACGAATATTTACGATGTGATTAATTAAAAAGTCTCAAAAGTGTTTATTTTTCTCTATCCTTGTTCCAGTAGGGCATAAAACGCTTAAAAAAAAAAAAAAAAAAGCAATGAACAAATGCAGAACTGATACAATTTGCCGTTACCCATATCGTTCCAGCTATGTCGTGGTTAAGCAAGTCTCATGGAAACACTAGATAATTACCTGTAATTATCTCCCATTACAATTTCACGCTAGACACTTATAATAACATACTAGGAGGTGCATATAAAAATACACTGCATCACACACTGCACAACTACAACCATTTAGGCGGTAACACGTCTGCCATGATGTAAATTGATTTCAAAGAGCGTGGGCGGATCTTCATCTTACTAACCATGCAAGCAATTAGAATTTATTTACGTAATTTGATCAGTCGCTTGTATCGATAGCAATGAGAGTACAGTAGATGTATACGATTCGCCATACCTTTCCCAGGACAAATATAAAATTTACACAAATATTCATGCTAATCCAATTGATTTCTCTAATGACAGATTGAAACACGATTACCAAAACTTGCAATTTTGTTATTAGATCAGTAACTAGTCATCGCACATCTCATTACAGATATAAAGAACACGTAATTAAAATACTCCTGTCACATATTTACTTTTACCAAAATGAAAGCTAATTGAACAAACAGTTCGAGAGGTAACTTGATGAAGCAATGCATGAGTCTGAGCTAATTAGACAGACAAAATCACATAAGCAGGACTAATAAAGATCACTGTTTGAAAACTGTATTACTTACCATAGTCATAGACCTCTACATACACAAATTTCAAATGTTCTTCACGACTTTTTTTCATTATAAATACAGTATGCGGCAAAACAAACAGAACTAAAATCACATCTTTGGCATTTATTTATTTATTTGTTGTACAACATAATGAAATATAAGAAATGTTGTCAAATGGATATCAACTAAACGTTACTCAACCCATATTGTAAATTTAAGACGACTAGTGCCTGCATGTGTTCAAAATGTTGACCACTACATCGCGCACATTCTTCATAGTGGTCCTATAGATCGATGGACATGTTAGTGAACACTGGTTGCTGGAACGATAGAACAATGAGCGAATCTTGTCTCTGAATTACGGTATACTGGTAGGGGGTTATCTGTTCGGAAAACTTGTTCCTTCAGCATACCCCATACGTAGGCGTCTGGAGCCCTGAGGCCAGGGGGTGGAAGGATATGGAAAATTCATTCTGCGGAAAATCAAGTGATGTCCAAACTCTCGTGGGCAGAAGGACAAGTGACCCAGTTGCAATGTGGGCGGTAGCACCTTTTTTCTGCATCCATTGTTACTGTAACGACAGATTTTTGGTGCGGCAGAAACCTCGCAAAAGATGCAAGAATGGATCAATAATCAACTGGCGATCGATGTAGCGATCAATGTACACATGGCTTTCATCACAGATCCATATGTTACTAATGAAGACTTCATATTCATATGCCATAGCTCTAAAGCAATACAGTAGACGTGGGCGCTGCTCCACATCGTATGAGCGGAAATAGTGCTCGTCAATAAACACCTTCTCCTCTGTTATAAGTAACATTATCTTTGCGCCAACTACACACTACGCTAGTCCACCTCCACACACGACTGAGCACACGTGTGGCGCTCACAGCTCATATCATGTAGCATCTGCGCGCCATCCGTACGCGAATTTCAGTACTGTTTGTTTTGGCGCATACTGTACATTATTGTAATGCGTCGCTGTTGTGACACTGTAATAGTTTAATCAGTATATTAAATAGGTGCACTCACGTTTAGGCTTCTGTATTTATTTATTTTTTAAGAGCAGTTTGATTTCCATCCTAAGATAGGCGGGCCGCAGAAGACAACACCTTCTTTTGGACCAATAGAAATCTTTTAAGTTTTACGTCCGACGATTATGCCGGTTAGGCTAAAGGAGACGGTGATGATGAGAGGTGAGTGAAATGGTGGAATGAATAAAGTGGGAGGAAACGGGAGAACTCCGAGAAAACCCACGAGCACGGTGTTTGCCCACCACAAAGTCCACATGGCGCGAGCTGGGATCGAACCAGCGACCCCAATCTTGGACCAATGGCATCGAATTAAACAGTAAGTAAGGAATCTGAGATGAGTATAGCATTTATTATATGTATTTATTCATTCATGCTTGTTATTCAACCATAATAACGTTATGAGAAAGCATATGCAGTTAATGATGAGATGAAGTGCAATGAAGAAAACAGAAGGAGATGTATTTTGTGAGGATGACCTGCATATGATTATAAATGCATGTGGATTATATGTGGTTCGAATCGGATTTCGTGTAAAACTTGGTTGGAGTCTCATGTAGCTGTGTACTCAAACAAACCACTAGACAAATAAATAAATAAATAAAAATTCTATTACAGCACAGTAATATAATGCGGCTCCTCATTTCCAGCGTTTTCTACCGAAGGAATATTAATATGCTTGCGAAATTGAATGTTAGTGTAATTCAATAATAACTACTAATTTCTTGTATATGTAGCTTTCCTGTATAATCGTTTACTTAATCTACCTTGTTACCCATATACCTTTCATAATTACTAGGCAAGACCAGAATGGATTATGTGTAATATATTAATCTCTCTAGAAGCCCAATGAATTTAATCTAAATAAATACTGAAACTGTGTTCAATCCGAATATTTGGAAGATATTCTGATACACTCTTTCACTACTCTCACTGATGAAATTGGTTCTTAATTCTTATCTTCTCTTGTAGAGTTTAAAGACAGTCGGATGGTGGTTGTGCCACAGCGTGCCTGATAAAACTTGACCCAACGTTTCTCTTGAGTGGCCGAGGGATAGGAAAGCTTCAGCTCGTGCATTTACGAATAGAAATTTCCAACGAAACAAAAATCAAATCGTCCTTCATATTTGTCTTTGTTCACGTCTCCATCTTGTGTTCAAGTCGTTATTGAATACACATGTAATTATTTTTAGTTAAGCTTAAAGTATTCAATAAAATAATTACATAGATAAATGACAAGGTGTATACCAGCGTTTCCCAACCGGTGTGCCGCGGCACACTGGTGTGCCGCGAATGGGCCGCTGGTGTGCCGCTAGAAAATCGAAACAAATTATTAATTCTATAGGAACCAAATTGCAAGACATAGGGGAAAATGTATATTTGTATTTCACATAACTATGAACCTCTACTATAAATCTACAATTTTAAGTTTCATACCGTATTACTTTTCTGTACAGTTTTAATGTTGAAAAACGTATTTACCATTGCCATGACCATTATTGCTTCTTTATTGTTGAAGTATTTTGTAACTTGAAATTTTAACATATCATTCAATAAATTCAACAAAGCAAACATGCATACAAATTACTTACATTTGTGTTTTAAAAGTATAGGAGATTTGTTTATTTGTTCGTTATTTAGTGATCTCCCCTTTTAGTTAAAGGTTAGATACAGTTTTCGAAAGAAAAACTGGATTTTTAAAAACCCGAGTCCTATATTTCATTGCTATTGTTTTCTATTTTAAAAATAGAATGAAAAATAAGCATAATGATTTACCAGGGGGAAAATCAGTGATCGAGCTTTCTTCTTTGTAAGAAGGAGATCAGTAATCACATTAAAATACCACGGTATTTTATATTTACAAATAATAATAGTAATTATATATAGGTGTGCCGCGAGAATTCAAGTTACACCTGTAGTGTGCCGCAGGTTGAAAAAGGTTGGGAAACGCTGGTGTATACAATAAACAGTTAAGTACATTGTTGCATGGTGAACCTTCATTATGTATTTTATATGCACTTTTGTCACATAAATTTTGTTTCTTTTTCATGTATATACTTATGATTGTTACTTCAATTCACGTATATTTTAAAATGTCATAAACACTGGTACATTCATAAGGATTAAGAGGATTTAAGTCCCCTACGCACTTAATAACAGCAACAACAAATATTACTTCAGTTTTAATGCCTTTCTATTGAGCTTCCTCATTATTATATGGTTAGCATCTTTGCCGAGGAAGACCAGGGTTTCGGATTCCATGTTAAGTTGTAGATCCACGTCTTACATAACTTTGCTGCTGAAAGGGGCGCTACGGTCTAATCTAATCTAATTTGTTTTTAATTATTACAACGATTTAAAAATGAAATAAAAATGGACATCTCCAGCATGTTTGTTAGCGTCCCTTTTGAGCTATTAAAATTAAACACAGTGGCACTGTTACCCAACTTGTGTTAAATTTTGACACAAGCCTGGCGCTACAAGTCCATTGCATTTTGAAGATGTTAAAATGGTAGTCGTTAAATCTACTAGATGATATGATGAGTCATTAAAAATAGCATGCCATTAGTGCCGCTTTCTGCCAAACAACTATTTTTACAAAAGAATGTTGTCTTGTTAAACTGGCATATTCTTTATGAGGAACAGTAAAATGTGGCATTAATTATTTATATGCGATTACGAAGAATGAAATATAGGCGGCAACGAAGAGGAACATAGTGAAGACAGAAATAACATATGGCAGCACTTCTACTCATGTAAATGTCGGAAAATTCATAGGTCACAAAACTATTTTAGTGAAAGATTACAGGAAATATAATAAGTTGTTCGATTCCTGGTACAAATGTCAAATATACCGCTTAAAGCTTTGCTCGTAATAACAAAAAATGTCAGTCACTAGATATTTTAGATACACTTGGAAGGCAACGTCACGCTTAAAATTACAGAATAGGCGTATCTATCTGATACACAGGATTTTAAAGTAGTTGTGATACCTTTCGTAAGTCATTGCTATTAGCAAAGGAAAGGTTTCGGCTACCACTGACGAATAATACGAGTAATGTTTTTTTAAAGTAAGTGCTGTTTTGAAATAATAACAACAAGTAGATACTTTTCGTAATAAATTTTTGTTACATGAAAGCCTGTACCTTAATCTACTTTTCTACAATAATTTCGAACTATTGTGTTTACATTAAACTCATTAAAACACATCAATAAATATATATGCTTTGGTAGTTACGGATCAAACAAGACAAATTAACCGCACCAACTAATTACATCCCTAATAACATAACTATAAATTTTAAGAAAATAAGATTAAGGTCCTTAAATACAACTCTACAAACGTCTTTTATTTTTTTATTTTTTTTACAGAACATCGGGAAATCACAAAAAGCGATAAAATTTATTTCAAAACATATTTAAAAAAGGTGAAAATTATTGATTTGCTAACTGCATAGTATCATCATTAACTCAAATATGTATTAAGTACTTACGGAAATATTTAATAGCCATAACTAGTAAGTTTTTTTTAAAAAACCAACCAATTGTAATGCAAATAATATAGCATTAACACTGTAATAATAGCATTTCCAGTAAAATTATCCTGACAATCTCCCCAGTACACATTCTGAAGAATCTTCTTCGTGTAAAATGGAAAGAAAGTAAAATTGCTGACAAGAACAAAGTTGGAGAAAAGCTTTCGGGCTTAGTTTGATTCCAGGGGTAAAGCCTATGTATATGTGACTGGTACATTCATTTATTCATTGATAACTTCAGCACAGAAGGGCGCTTTTAAGTCCAAGAGCAATAACCGACCACCGCACCGAGTTTTTGGACTCTTGCCATTCTTCTTTTTTACGGGAAAATTTTTGCACTTAATATTTACTGCATGCGTCTATCCATTTCCCCTTCCATTTGGGATATACTCATTGTTGAACCTATTGCCAACACTGCAGTTTGTTAGCTTTTACAACTTGTTTTCATACGTCGAGACTTTTGTGTTAGGCTACATTTGTAGCGTAGCTCTTAGGCTCCGTTCCAAACCCGTTACAAGAGAATCCCTAAGTACGTACTTCTTACGCGCAAGTTTGTGTCAATAGTCCAATATTCCAACCTCTGCTCTGCCAACAACTCTGCAACAAGGCGAAAGAAGACCAAAAGAATCAAGAATATGAACAAAAATAGGACATAATTTGCCAATATATTTTTACACATAAAATGTGAGTACCGGTATTTATTGTTCACTTAACATTAGGCTCATCTCTCTCAATACAGAAAATAAGTTACTAATTAGAGTTTATTAGCACATCAATCCCTATTTTACCCAATGCTTTAGCGGATACAAAAAAAGTTACTCGAGTTAATGTCCTGTTCCTAACTCAATCATAAAATTATTTATATTAAATTGAACAAGAAGTTTAAATATGAACATAAAAGGAACTTACTGTACAAGAAACTTACTGTGCAGTCGTTCGTTTTCTTCTCTCTTTCTATTTCTTCTTATTTCCTTTTCTATTCCTGTCTGATACATTTGTATGTACGTATATATTATATACAATCACTTAGTCAATTAAAGGAATGTATTTTATATGTTATATATAATCAAGATTGATTTCTTTGTTTATCTCTCCTTGTATAGCTTAATATGTCTTCAGCATTGTCGCTTGTTTATTTTAGTGTTTATTTTATATGTAATAAGTTTCATTTTCACTTTTCGTGTTTTATTTTCTTTGTATTGTTCTGTATGTCTGTAATTCTTTAATGTACCTAAGTGTGTGTATCCTTTTTATTCTTGATGTTAAAAAGAACTCTATTATGAGATCCGATTGTAAAAGAAAAAATATAAATGGTTGAGTGGTAGAAAAGGTTATGCCTTAACTCCGCCATTTTAAATAAATAAATAAATAAATAAATAAATAATAATAATAATAATAATAAAAGATACATTGAAAATTTTATCGTATATAATTCAAGTCGTAAAAGCTTAAACTGTACGGCTAAGAAGTTGTAGTTAATTACGAAAATGGAAAAATCACATTGCAATAATAAAGTGTTCGAAAAGTTCTTTTAGTAAAGAAAATGCATTCGTTGTTCTTCCGCAAAATAGTACAATAACATTCATCAAAAGAATACACTTAACAAGACCTATACGACAGTAACTCAGTTCTTTGTTTATGGAAAAAGTAGAATGTGTATAAAAGTTCTTCACGTTTCTTCAAAAATAAATATTTCATGCTCCAACGAAGTCTAACTAAATTTAACGTTTTTGCATGGATCTATATTCTGCCATTAATTCTTAAAATTTTTCTTCAGAATACATATCTCTGTACAAGAAAAACCTTTAACGCCGTTACTTGCTTTTAATTATAAATTCTGATGATATACAATTTTGAAATCCAGTAAGATATAAATTATCTCTGTGCTAGGTGAAGCGTATTTTGATGCTTTTTTGTTAAATTTGAAGAAATCACTCCAGCATAAACCTTGATTCTAACATCTAGTTAAGCTATTTCTTTGTTTAAATTTAGTGTCAGTTTTTAGCACCAAAGCTAAAAGAGACGTGGGTCTACTATTTAAAGTGGAATTCAAACCAATATAATGCGTTCAAACTCCAATGTTCTCCCACTGGGAATAGAACCCAAGATCACTTGTACCAAATGCGAGTGTGCTTGCCACTAGTTCAGTCGGAAGGGCCTTCTCTTTAAGTTGTAGTTCCACATTTCGTACAGGCATGCGCTGAAAAGGGGTATCAGATTTAGAACAAGCTAAAAGCCGAATTATTTTTCTAGTAGCCGCTGACCACTACAATAACAGTACAACCGTAGGGGTATAATTACTGACAACTACAATAGCATTGCAACCGTAATTACATGTGCAGCAAAATCGTAATTTTCATGTGATAACGTTAAGACAAAACTAACTGAAATGCGAATGGTAATATAATGTATTACATTGTTTTTGGCCCTATTCTGTACACTATTTAGTGTGAAACTGAGTTTTTGTTGTTTTCACGTCTTAGTTCATAGCGCTCTTAGAAATTTGAGTATAGTTTTCAGTATGTGCACTTGTAAGTACTGTCTTGTAAGTCCTCGATCGATGCTGTATTTACTCGATTGTGTTACAAACACGTGAATTCAAGCTTAAAGTCAGCATGCAACATGAAGATAGTATTTCCAATTTATTTTTCAAATAAATTATTCTCCTGCTCTTGTGTATGCGCATTTTATTTTACGTTGTCGATATATGCAATATATTAAACTAAACATAATCTCGTTTTATTATTGTAATTTCCTTAAGATCATCCGTAAAGCTATTTGTTACTTCATATTAGACATATAATAATTTACATCTAGGTTAAGTATTGAAAATAATGACGTCCCAGGATAACCATTTTAGGTACATACAGATGAGACGTCGCGTCCATATTCGAAATCCATCAATCAAGATCACCAGAACCGACACATCTGACTTATTTCCTTACAGTACTTAGAACCTTGCTTTAAGGACTGTACACATGCAGAGTGATAGTCATGCAACTAATGACGCAAATATTTATTTTTGCAGCTGGTAATAGCTAACTGAATAAATTTGTAATACAGCACCACAGCAGCATGGTGTACGACACACTGGAGGAAAAAATGTCCATTTTGGAAGATTGTATAAGGGATTTAAGTTACGAAACTAGCACGGCACGCTATACACAGGCACATCAAGGTAAGGAATCTCCGAATAAACCAACCATTACACGTCTATACAACAAGTTCAAGACAACTAGCAGCGTGTCAGATGGTTCCTCAAAATGGCACATTGACGTTCTCACTGAGGACAAATAGAGGGATACCAGTGCAACAATCAAGAATAGTCCGCATAATACCTCCATGGGCTGAGTAACTTTCAGATCATCCAGTATAAAAAAAATACACATAAAATTCGTGCTATTTGCCAAGAATTTATAGTTATTGCTTTATCTTTACACAGTTCATGTACACAGAACTACAGTGAAACAAACAGAGAAAAGAGTGAAAAAATTCTATTTTTGTGTAATAATAATAATAATAATAATAATAATAATAATAATAATAATAATAAAAAATGTTAAAGCTAGTATTCTAACCAAATAAATCCCTAACTATACTCATCAAAGAGTCAGTTTTAGCAAATGTAATTGTATTCTTCCTTGCCTCGAAGCTACAATAAGATCTTGCATACAAAATCTTCATAGAATACCATGTATTTATCACGTTCAATTCTCAATTTTCCGTAAAAACAGATCCATTTTAATGCACAGGTTTTGGATCGGCATTGGCTGACTTGCAAACTACAGAGAGAGTCAACCAGATTACAGTCCCATCTGATGCAATTAGCTGCACCGTATTTCCAGTAGTTGCAATCCAATTTACGGGTCAGAAACGAACAAGCACTACGTCAGCTTAACATTATTTCCCCCGCTTTGTTTTCCGAATACTGCAAATAACGACTACGTTTGATAATTAAGATGAGTGAGCCAATAAAGGGTTGAGTACCAAGAATGGGATTTACATCAATGGGGAAGAACATCATTATCTGCATTTAAACTACGCATATGATGGTTCTGTTTCAACATCTCTCATCGGAAATGGAAATTATTTTCTTATGGAGTTGTGCACCAACTGGAAACTTTAAATATAACAAACATGTTTCAAAAATGAAAATGTGTCTTTAAAAAGTTACGACGATACTACTCTGATTCGTTTTCTGCTTTGAAATACTTCTACTACGAATTTTGAATAAATGATTGCAGTAGGATATATGCTACAAAATAGTTTCTTTAACACTATATGAAATGAACAAGCACAGCCTGGTTTTGTATTACTTAAGCCAGTAGTAATAAATTCCACAATGAGTCAGTGAGTTTTATTGTAAATAACGCCACAAACAGTACCATAACATGTCAATAAATTTACTTTCCGTGGAGAAAAACAGGGGCTTCTAGCTGGAAATAATTTTGTCCAGGGAATAAACTGTAGGACAGTTTTGAGAAAACATTTTGTTTACCGTTTTGAGGAGAGATTTATAAAATGACAGGAGGGCCATTGGTGCAGGGAGTCCCAGGTTTGAAAATAAGACAGCAAAGTGCAAAAATTTGGATTATTTGTCATGTGTAATAAAGGAAGAGTGTCGTGTCGTCGTATAGGGTAAGATACAGAACACCGTATGGGTATGGGGGTTAAACTGGATTTGTGTATTTTGTAAAATCTAACGTCGTAGTTCAGTGGTTAATAGCAGGCTAAAGAGTTCGGCGTTCCTCTTCAACGCTAAGGCCTTATTTATTAACAGTGCTTGTCGCGCAAATCAAGGAACATTGTGTTAGATAAGGAGAACATGTCACGGTGAATAAACAGAACCATTTAACTCAATGTTCTTTGACGACTGTCGCGGTACATAAATAAAGTCTAAGCTTTATAATGACTGTCCCCTACTGGTCTGCTTATAATGGCTGCCTTTGGTGGAGAGGATCCCAGGTCTAATTTACGATGGGACAGCATTGAATACGGTACATCGGATTCCATCTTAAACTCCAGGTTCACGTCTCATGTAGCCTCGGCGCTAACACGGCGATAAACTTCAATAAGCAAACAAAAAACTCACGAATAAAGAACAGAAACTGTTTAAAATTGGAAATTTTTATCGGAGTTGCTAAAAAATGAAACAGGGCCTTTCAAATTTTCTACACGTTTATTTATTGAAATTGAGGTGGCAGTATTTTTTTAATGGTCTGGGGCGGCAAAAATATAAAATATGCCCCTGCTTTCACTGCAATTCTATAACAAAAAGTTTATCTATATGTCTTCCTGAAATACAGAAAAGACCCATCTAGGTAAATGTTTTTATGTGGGCTATAACATTCAAACAGACAAACTATTCGAACTCATGAGTCCTTCCTGCACTACCCACAAAGATCTCTCCTTTTTCATTGAAAGAGGTTTACAGTATAATGTATAATGGAGAGTATACGGCGTGTACCCATGCAATATTTTTATAGTCCAGCGTACACTCATCTTAAATTTACGAAAGAGTGAGTGTATAAAGTGGTGGATATACGCTATATTTTTAGAAACAGTCAAGCACGTATCTACTAAAAATTCTAACATTGCATCACTGGTTGAGAGGGGAATTGTGGGTGATTTACAGCACAGTTTATGTTCACATAAGTAGAGAAGAACTATTCAACAAAATCATGTTCTGGAATAATGACACAACTGTTCACTGGGTGCTGGAAAATAGTAATGGGACGCAATACATATGAAAGCAATGGTATCTTGTTGGTTCTGTAACATTAAAAGAAGTCTTGAAATATTTACGAAATTATTGAAAATCGAAGCAAATCACATGATTAAAAAGGACCCAGAATGTAGAACATCGTTTGATTCAACTTTGTTTATTTCCATTAACTCGGCCTCGTTTGCATCTACTTATTTTGAAGCTACCGATTTTGAAAATTACACAGTCAATAGCAGGAACAATCTCGCTGTTGACGTCCCTGTTATATCCTGTTGTATCTCTCAGCCTCTGGCTTCCAAGCAACATATTTTCTACGTAAACGAGAAATTTTGTTTCATTTTGGAACCAGAATCACTTTGCACAATTTTTAAAAAACCCTTGTGTATACAAATATGAGTTTCAGTGAAGGATTTTTATGCAAAATAATTTCTACAATATTGCAAACAACAAAATGATAACATTCGTACAGATATGAAACTGGTATCTGCCTTATATTTTACTTTACGAGTCTCTGAAGGCGAATATACTACTAATGTATTAAATGTAACATTCGTACATGAAACAATAGAACTGCAAACGGAAAGTGGATCGCGAAAATCACGTTCTATGTATTATTTTATTGTATTAAGAGAAAAACATGCAAACTTAACTAGCTAGGGTGGGGGTTTCATTAGTCTTTCATCATTTAGTGAGTTGTTTAATTCGACTTTTCACTAATTCCCTTACCTAATAATAACATGACTATTGTCACTGTGCTTACTGTTGTTGCAAATGTGCACGAATTTTTCGTCTTTTTATATATATCTTTTAAAAATATAGCTATCAATTTTCCTAAGATAGAACAAAGAGAATGTAGCTGGATTAAGAGTATGATGTATTCATGGCTTTTAAAAACAAACTTCACGTAATAATAATAATAATAATAATAATAATAATAATAATAATAATAATAATAATAATAATAATAATAATAATAATAATAAAGGTAATCATCATATTACAGTAAGCTAAGGCTGGAATTCTGAGAATACCGAAATTCACACTCTTATATTCCTTGCGATGTCCTTGTACTCCCCCCATCCCAAAATAATGTATATTGGAATTCTTTTTTTTTTTTTTTAGTTTTCCGTCCCACGATTATCTACTGAGACTAAAGAAGACATGAAATGGATGATAATGACAGAATCAAAAAAGTGGAAGGAAACGGGTACAAACGAGAAAACCCACGAACCCGGTGTCTGTCCACCACAAAGTTCCTTTATCGTGGGCTGGGATTGAACCAGGGACCACCCACATCAGAAGTAGCGCTCTACCATTGAGACTTCGGCTCCGGTACGTTTTTGAAAAGAAAGCTATAATTTACACTACTAGCTTTTGAAGATCCCAAGTCAGAACAAGAGCCCACGTCTTATATAGCCTCACTGCTAAAAGCGACGCCAAACTCTAATCTAATTATCGGAAAGGTAGTATTACGTAAGATTTGAGTATGTCTGTGATAAGTTAACTCCATTAAAGGACAAATAATTCGATAAAACTACAATCACATGGGAAATGTTATAGTGAAAACAGCCCATCTTTCGGTTCTGTAAAGACATGAAAACGTAATGTATATAAATTTACAATTACATTTCGAATG
The DNA here is from genome assembly GCF_964235325.1 of Thermobia domestica. Lineage (NCBI taxonomy): Eukaryota > Metazoa > Arthropoda > Insecta > Zygentoma > Lepismatidae > Thermobia > Thermobia domestica. The sequence goes on from NC_137455.1 coordinate 65,236,328, forward strand.
TGATTGTATTTCGGACATTCAAAGCCGTTACCGTTAACGAAACACGAACGAAAGTCTACGCTTTACTTTTCGTCAAAAAATAGCAGGTTAGTTAGCTCTGAAAAGCGAAGAACTACTCTCAATTCAACTACGGCTAAATCGGTATTCGTTACGTCTACTCAGATTCCACCATACTGCACACCCACCTGGACTTGTCTATGGTACAGGCACGATCAGCCACTGATAAGCCTACCTCCACCTGCGTATAAGAACGACTTGCACCTGCCCAGAAGCACGACAAGCCTCAATTGTCACTTTTTCAATTCTTTTATTCAGCCAGTCTCAATAGGTACACTATAAGCGAAGGAACAAATGTATCACGTGTACTGCTATGTACAAATTATTTCTAGGCCATATGCCAGCCCCAGCGTGAGGATCCATAAAATCAACCAACATTTTCAGTTAAAAAATACTTTATAAAGTTCATGTGTAGCTAAAGATCATACTTACGGTACACGTGGTTCTGGATTCGATTAACCAATAGTGTTGAACACAAGACGAGAATGATCCTTTAAATTCGAGACGAGACGAACGAGAAACATGAAAATTCACGTCTCGTTTTCGAGAAAAGACAAGAAATTTCACGAATCACGTGGGCTAAACTAGTTCAACCAAGTCTTAGATCTCAATCATTGTTTTAGTGTTAACAGAATCATAGTGTAAGAACTGTAAATTGATAAACTGATTTTATGAATACAACAACAACAACAAAAAAAGCATTTATCAACGTTTAAAGATGCGAAAGTCATTACACAATACACTCCAACGATAAATATAGTTTAAATGTTGTTATATCACACCCCTCGTGGGACCTCTCGTCACACGGAAGGAATGAATTCTGATAGCTCCTAGATTTAATTACGAAAAAACAAACAGCGTAAATTCTGTACATACATTTACAAAACACGACGAAAAAAAATTCAAAACAAGACAAGAAAACTTTACGAGAATCGAGATGAGACAAGACTTATTCGAAAATCGAGACGAGATTTTTATAAAATTTACAGGACGAGACGGAAAATATTATTTCTCGTCTCGTCTCGTGGGCAACACTATTAATCAAGGAAGCATGGAATTTTCGATGTTTAGCTAGCATTACAACCCAATCGAAAAGCTATTTAAAGTTAATAATAATAATAATAATAATAATAATAATAATAATAATAATAATAATAATAATAATAATAATAATAATAATAATAAAGTGTACGCAGCAGATTGGAAATCTAAAACTTATGGTGTTGAAGTTGATGGCCTAATCATACATCATACAGTTCAATCCACACCTTGTAGCCGGTGAGAGCCTATCGTAGGCTATAGCACAAAGGCATTTTTGTACCAAATAATGAATAGGTCTTTGTATCATTTATTTCATATTGTATTGCACCGTAGCACCGTGATGTAAACATTTATTCTACTTGAACCGCCATCAATATCGCTCTTGACCTGTGATATGACCATTCAGCGAGAAGTTGCTCTCTCTCCGCCTCTCTTTCTTTCTTTTTTACCATTTTTTTATTATTATTACAAGCAAAGAACTTATGGCTGCGCTTCTGATGGACGGGTAATTTTTCACTTGTTGCCACGATATTCGTGAACCCATCGTTAGCTTTTGTTAACGAGACACACTGACTGACGTTCGATGTATGAGAACATACGTTGTTCGGTTTTACTTTTAAGGTTTTTCATACTTCGTAAACATATGTGATGGAAGGAAAATAATGTTAATATTTTACTATTTTATGCAAATATCATAAATAACTAGAAAATGTCAGAAGTGTTGTAAAAAATTGAGAACATGTAACTTCTGACAGTTCCAACAAAGTGTTATTCACGGCAAATATGAGGGTGATTTGAAATAGAACAATAAAACCTATCATTGCGCAAATCAATTCGATTTACAAGTCTACATTATGGTCTTAGTACACATTATTTCTCCAATAATCTCCATATTTGTTTCAACATCTATTCCAACATACACTAAGGCATCTATTCTAGCTCAGGAGTTAATTGAAAGCGCCTGAAATGAAATGAAATCTTTGAGTTTTACGTCCCACGTTTAAAACTTAAACATTTCATTTCAGAATTGATACGATGGAATGCTGAACTTCATCGGTTGTGAATCATCTACGAGGGCAAGTCAAGAAAGACTTGGACTGATTTTTTCCCGGCAGTTCTGTTAACGCTGGAGCTTCATAGTTTGGCATACAAGTAGGGTGGGTCTTGCTGTGCATATATATAAAATGTTGTTAAGGAATCATTGCATGTTTGGTAACCACGACTTTTTATTGCAGGTGATGTTCTGCGCCGCCTCTAGAAGTCGCCTGTAGAAGAAATGGAGTCATTACGAGATGAACAATTTGCAGCTATACGGTTCTGCTATCGCCTGGGGAAAAGTGCAACAGAAACTCTAGGAATGTTGAGAGCAGCCTACAAAGATGACGCTCTGCCACGAAGTACCGTGTTCTGGTGGTTCAAAGAGTTTAAAGAGGGCCGAATGACAATCACGAAAGCTGGTGGACCAGATGTATCAGCGTCAGCTGTTACTGAGGTGAACATTAACACGGCAGCAGTCATTGTTAGAGAAGATCGCCGCATCAGTATCGACGATCTGGCAGCCGCACTACGCATATCTCATGGCAGTGCCTTCAAAATTTTGCATGACCACCTGCACATGAGCCGAGTGTGTGCGTGATAGATTCCGCGACTCCTGACACCAGAGCAGAAGGCCGTTCGAGTGGAGACTTGCGGGGAGCTGTTGCAAAGGTTTGAGGATGGTGGAGACGCCTACCGCACCGTGCAACTTTTTTTCTATTCCCTGCCCTAAAATCCAGACTGCGTGGACGCCGCTTCTCCGATAATTCCGAGGTTCTGAAGGCATCGGAGGCGGTTTTGAAGGACCTCTCAAAGAATGGCCTGCGACACGTGTTTGAGGACTGGAAGACTCGAATGAAAAAGTGCATTCAAATGGGCGGGGATTACTTTGAAAAGGATCATGTGCCTGTTGCTGAGTAATAATAAATTGCCTAGAAAAAAAATCAGTCCAAGTCTTTCTTGACTAGCCCTTGTACCATGCATATCGTATTTCTTCTGTACCCCAGATAGTTCAATATAACTGGGATGCAGGTTACAGGTGTAAGAAGAATGGTGTAGTACCTCTTCCCGATAAACCATTATCGAATTCAGTGCACAAAACTCAAACAAAACCTAACATTAACCAGCAGTTAAAAAAATTGAACAGTAAAATTTCAGCTGGTGATGTGTTTTCTAGTACAGAAACTGAACAGCGCAATGTTATTTGGAAAGGAGTGTGCATTTTCCATATACCGGGTGGCTTAAAGTAGGTATTCATTTGTACAAGATGATGCAGCTTCTCATTATGCGTTGGTGGTAAGGAACTACTTTACCCCTGCACTCATCTCACTTTTCGTCAATGAGCTTCTTTTCTGGGTGTAGAGGTAAATAAAGTTTCTGAGAGAAACTTCCGTTACAGTGAACCAAATGTAAACAGAACAGTTCATAATAAAAACATTTATGAATAATGATGAAAATTCCAATTTGTGTCTGTGTCGAAGTGTTTCTGATAGGTTGGATGCATGATATTTCGAACATTAAAAAAATTAAATAAGAAGGTTTAACAGTTTTTTTTTTTCTTTTAATGTTGAACTGTTTAATGTCTATATCTGTAATTTATCATGATCTCATCAGCATATACTATACACCTACCTACCTATTGTATATCTACTTTTGGATCAATCTGCATTTGACAGAATTGTCATCAGATGGCACTAGTGTGAAACTAACTATAGACAATCCTGGAGTTACGTAAATAGATCATTCCAGAACTCTGCGTAAGTCGAATTTTTATCATACCCTAAGATTGTTGCAAACATATATGAAAAATTCTTTTTAAAAGTACTGTTTAATAGTATTGTAATGCAAAAAAAAACTCAATTTCATGATGTGTTTTACGTTATATGTATGATACAGAACTTTATATTCTTACAACGCCGATGGTAAAGAAATCAACTACCGGCAATTAACAATTCAACATTAGTTCATTACCTAACTAGTTCATACCTAGGGTTCCAGATTTTCAGAATGAAAAAACGCGACACCCTATGAAAATTGACAGTATAGTCATAGCTATGCACTTGTTTTTTCCTGAAATATCAGAACTAATTAAATAATAGCTAAATACTCATCAGAAGTGAGTGACAGAGAGTAGATTATTTATATCAGTCGAGTATCGACGACTAATAAAAGAGCAGATTATTCCTATCAGTTCAACATCGATGACTGATAAAAGAGTAGATTATTCCTATCAGTTGAGCATCGATGACTAATAAAAGAGTAGCTAGTAGATTATCCCTATCAGCTGAGCATCGATGACTAATGAAAGCGGATTTTTTTTTTTTTTTAAATATAAGACGAACAATATTAAGTTATTTTTCGAGGAAAACCAGAACATTTGGAGTCTCATGTAAATCCTGGGCTGTCTCGACTAAGCCAGAACATCTAAAAGCTCTATTCATGCCTCGATGTAAGCACCATTAATAAATTGTATTTGTATGGGAAATATCTTACGGAAGTATACATTTACGTAACTCGTGGACTGTCTGTATACTTCTATAATATTTTGCATAAACCTTATCTACTCCGTGCGAAAAACGGGCACTTCAGCTAATAATAATAATCTTTATTAATATATAAAAGAATGTGCGTGCATCATCAGATTTTCAAGTACAAACGAATCGTCTAGGGGCACCAAACACTGTGTAGAGATAGATCATCATCAGACCCAATAGCGTATGACGTTGGTATTTCGATTTTTGACTCGAGGGGAATTGGAGGATCACACGTTCTGAAGTTTCAAAAAGTATGGAGTATCTCAGGTTGGATAACCCAAATTACTACACAGTGTTGCAAGTTGTATACTACTCAGTCCATGCAAATAAAGGACAGTAACAGATTTAGAAAGTAAAACGGGGGACAATCAGCACTTAGACGATGACAGATATATCATGAGTTTACTATAAACTTTCAAAAATATATCAATAATAGCTTAAATTATTTTTGTCACTCAAAATCTGGGAGAGGGGGTCTAGGCCCCAACTAGATACGCCACTGATAACGTGTAAATCTGTTAGTAAATAATAACAGCAATGACATTTTTAGTTTTATATACCACGTTTTGCTCTTTAAGCTAAATTGGATTTTATTGGAGTTGACTTTAACGTCTCATTCAACAGGGAGGTTATATGAGACGAAGACCTACAGCTTAACGTCGGTTCCCAACTACATGAGCTCCCGAAGGGAACTGAGCCCTGGTGTCCCACGCAAAGACGCGTACGCTATCCATATAGCTACGAGGGAGCTCTCTCTTTAAGTTAAAAAGGGCAGATGATTACGAAAATGAATTATCATGAAATAAATAATGCGAAAACCCGAGAATATTTTGCATAAACCTTATCCACTCCGCGCGAAGAACGGGCATTTCAGCTAGCAATAACAATAATTTTTATTAATATATAAAAGAATATGCGTGTATAATCAGATTTTCAAATAGAAATGAGTGGTCTAGGAGCACCAAACTTTGTGTAAAGATAGATCTTCATCAGATCCAATAGCGGAAGTACCCGAGAAAACGTATTAACACGATGTTGACACCACAAACTTAGAGGGTCTGGGACCTCAAA